>NW_027532203.1:15328147-15373262 GCF_008692635.1 Crocuta crocuta | reverse complement strand
AGCATGCCCCCCCCTCCCCAAGACCCAGTGGCTTCCTGGAAGGTGTCTGAAGTTCCAAATGAAATGAGCCAGAAACACACCAGGATTGCAAAAGGGAGAGGACAGTGAGTAGCTCAACGCAAGGTCAGCCCGGACTTCTACCAACCGCTCAACGCAAGGTCAGCTCAGACTTCTACCAAGCATTGTCATTTTGTTTCCCGGATGAAGAAATGATGTCACTGACCTGATGGATCAGAAACAGGACCTCCAAGGTCCAAGTGACCTGCTTTCCCGAGGTGGTTTTTGGTTTTGACCTCCTAGGAGTTCATTACACACCCACTGGCCAGAAAAGAGCCTGGGCCGGAGTAAACTTTGACAGTAATTTCTCGGCAGATGACTGCTGAGGAGCACGCTGATTTACATTCAGGGAATGTCTCTAAGTGCTTTCTTGGCAACAAATGGCCCAGAGAGACAGTCAGCTTGTTAACTCTGAACCTACCCCGTAGGTTCTCACTTGCCATCTTGAACTCTACCTAAATAGGGCATGAATGTGGTACCACATCGAGCGTATAGAGGAACATGGCATTCTGCCTCTGCAAGAGGAGAATCAAGTGTTTGTGAATAGGTCCACTTTGTGGCACAGTCTGAAAAAGGAAACTAGCTCCTGAGAAAGATGAAAGATTTAAAAAAAGAGAAAAGAAAGCATATTAGCATGTCTGAAGGGGACCTTGCTCTCTCGCTGGAGGAAAGCTATCAGATGTTCCCAGAAGAACTCATGGTCACCCCAAGAGGTGGTGATGGGGATCCCAGGATTCCACCCCACAACGGTTCAATCTCCCTCTCCAATCACAGACAAGACTTCCCTGAAATCGATTTCTCCCCTCTGGGCAGGGATAGGACCTTAGAACAGACTCAATTATAAAAAGTAAATGGCAAATATAAGCACAAAATGCCAGCTTGAATGAGCCCAGCCAGCATCTCTGGACCCAGCAGTGTGACACCCCACCAGTGAGCAAAGCCTTTCACAGCAGATCCCAGGGAAGGGATGACCATCTATGTAAGGCAGCACTGCTAAGATAGTAGGTAGCCAAAACAGAGCTCAGTGTCAGCAGCACCAAAGTCACAATACTTAAAAAAAANCAAAAAAAAAAAAAAAAAAAAAAAAAAAAAGGGGGGGGGGGGGGGATTTAAAATTTATTGATTTTTGAGAGGGGGTGAGGGGCAGAGAGAAAGACAGAAAACCCCAAGCAGGTTCAGCATAGAGCCCAACGCAGGGCTTGAACTCATGAACTATGAGATGGTGATCTGAGCTGAAAACAAGAGTCAGATACTTAACCAGCTGAGCCACCCAGGCGCCCCTCAAGTCACAGTAGTCTTACTTGCAATTCACAACAGTGAGTCTACATGTTCGTCTTCCCAGATCAAAAACTCCGTAAAATTAGATTCTTGCCCAGGTTTATTAAGGGAATCCGGTCAAAACGATGCAGTCTGAGTTTCTCTGGGTCTTACTTCAGAAGGGAACACTAAAGGTCAGTTTTTCTGAGGGAAACCCAATTACCTGAAAATGCTCACGAGAGAGAACAGAGTTACGGACCACTAGGAGCTACTCTCCCAGGGTACAGAGACTGTTCTGTGCTCTCCACAGAGCAACTATAGTGGCTGGAGTGCAAAGCAGGTGCTCAGCCAGCCAGGAAAAGGGGTGGCCTGCACCTGGCTGTTCAGCTAAAACCCCAAAGTGCCCTGGAGCAGACTCATCCTTCTCCTTCCCACCCTTGGGTGATGTTCCACTGTTTGCTCCTCAGCTAGAAGGTTTCCCTTCCACACTGTGCTTTGTCCCTGTGCTCAGGTTTCCAAAGGTGTCTCCCCACCGCCCCTATTTTACTCCCTCCCTTTAAAAGACCCAGTTCAGACTTCACCTTTCACATTAAGCTTTCCCTGATGGTGCCAATAAGTGTGCCCACTCCTGCCTTGAAACTCACCCAGCACCAAGTGTCCAACCCCTCCCCCTCTCATATGGACTCTGCTACGATTTCTTCTGTTGCCTCTTGTATTACGCAGCTCAGGCATGTGACTTCACTCATCAGCAGGCGGCTTTTGTGATGCCAAAAAATCAAGTTTCCTTCTTCCATTTCCTCCACACCATGCATCATGGTTTGATTAGAAACCCAACGATGAGCAAGATCAGTAGAGACATAAGTAGGACAGCCTGTCTTTGCATGGGCAAGTGGCCACTTCCAGGAGATTCTCCTTTATAACAGCCTCACCATAAGGCAAGTCCTAGTTCATCAGCCCACTCAGCAGTTGTTTCCACTAGAGTATTCCTAGTCTTACAACTCTGCACCTCCATGGGTCCGAATTTCTATTTTAAGACAGAAGACATGACTTCTGAGATACACAGACCCAGGAGGGTTCAATCTATTATTAGCTTAAAGAGGGCAAGGCATTGGTCATAAAATATGGCTAAGGAAGGCTGCAAACCAATACATACAATTTCAAGCACCTCTAGAAGCATCTGGAAGGAACCTCAAAGAGACTGTGTCTCCACGCTTCATTTTAAGCTATGGAAACAAAAGACCAGAAAGGAGCTGTGATGTGTAGAGAACCATCCAGCAAGCTGGTGACAGTCATAGATTATCACACCTGTGTCCTGAGGCCCAGTCAAGTAGACTTTCCACTGTGCCAAACTGCCTTTCCCTGCAAAATACACAGTTACGAACAACATTTCTTGCCATTAGGCTGGAAGTCTGAAAGGAAGAGCAGCCACAAGAATGCCCACACATCAGTCTTACAGTGCTGGGCAAAATCACATGGTAGTGCAATAACTATCTAGACTGGTCATAGAGTGAAGGAGCTCAAATGGTAGATTTGAATAAAACAGCTCCAAGTCAGAGCCTGAAATTAAGTTCATAGTAGCTTCCAGTCCAATGGTGGGTGAGATACTTCCCTCTCTGGGCTGGTTTCCCAGTTGTGAAGATGGAAGCCTACAGGGTTTCTCACTGGGAAAGCTACTGGGGTTTTCACAGGGTCCATTCTTCCTTCGAACCATCCTCCAGCACACCTAGCATCCCCTCCGCTAGGTGCCAGTAGAGCTCCCAGTCACAGAGACAAGCAAAAAAAAAAAAAAAAAAAAAAAAAAAAAAAAAATTTCTATCCTACATTTCACACTCCCCCGGGTTGAGAATCCCGGGAGTTTGGGGAGCCCTCCAAACGCCCTGCCAACTCTGAAATGCTGGCAGGAAGACGCAGCCATCAGGTGGCGTGTAGGAGGACGCAAGCAGGCCTACCCGTAGATGTCCAGGACGCCGATGAAGGAGTGTTGCTTGAGAGGTGTGTGCAGGGCCTTGTTGATGTGCTCCACAATCCAGCCGAACAGCTGGGCATAGATGTGCTTGGCTAGGGCATTGCGGGCATTGACCACCTGCTGCAGGGACATAGTCTTGACGTAGGTCTCTGAGGTGGTGACTAGTTTTCGATGGCATAACCAGTGCTCCATCTGACTGTGCTCCACCCCTAGCAGTCGGCAGAAGCTATTCAAGTGTTCGTCCTGAGGCTGGAAGAGACATGGGAGATGGTTTCAGGAGGGGAGTGGAGGGCCAGCCCGCCACCGTGCCCTCTCCCCTAGGACAGAAGGAGCCCACCCGGCACGGTGGAAGCAGGTTTTTCCTAGCCGCAGCACCAGCAGGCTCACACGCTCTCACACGGCTGAGTGGAGGGACAAGCGGAGCCCAGAGAATGTTGCTCAAACTGATCGTTATACCAAATCATCAGGGCTTCAAAAACAAAAGCTTTCTCAACTTTTCCTATTCCCTCCCCTCTATGACCAGCCAGCTACCTAGCGACAGGCAGGAGAGAATCCCAGAGCAAAGGCAGCAGAATGAGAATTGATGATTTAGGGACAGATAATCCAATGAGGAGCCGAAAGGCAGCAGTAATTATACACAGTTTCCATCTGCAGAGTCCACACGTAGGGCTGACCCCACAGCCTAGAAAGAAGGCCTCACGTGCAAGCCCTACCCTTAACCCAGCAACTGGTGTAACAGCTGCCTTAGCTTCAGTGATATCAAGCAATACATACTTGGTGTTATACTTTTTTCTACTGTTAATTTTTGAGAAAGGGAGGGAGGGAGAGCACGAATGGGGGAGAGGCAGAGAGAGGAGACGACACAGAATCTGAAGCAGGCTCAAGGCTCTGAGCTGTCAGCAGAGCCCGATGCAGGGTTCAAACCACAGACTGTGAGATCATGGCCTGAGCCAAAGTTGGATGTTTAACTAGCTGAGCCACCCAGGTGCCCCACTTGGTGTTATACTCTTAAAGCACTTGCTGCCTGAGGAGAAAATAAGCCAATCAAGGTGGAAAGCTAGGACAAGTGGTTAGAATACAGAATTCTGACCTGAGAAAGTCACTTGGAACACCATTAACTGGTAACACCACCCTTTCAGAGCTGGAGGGAAAACTAGGAATTCCTACAGATGAAGTCCCTTCTCTACACAGCGAAGCAGCTCAGTTCCAGAGACTTACTCAGAGCACCTTCTGCCCAGTGAACCCAGCTGTCTCTGACCTCGACCCCCATTTACCCAAAGTCCCAATCACGGCACCTGGCCTTCATGTCCCTGATAAACACATCAGTCACAGGTCTGGTCTTATTTCACTCACTCGTATCAGTCAGACACTCCTTGCTTTTCACATAGGGCACCCCCCCCCCCCAACACACACACACACCAACCTGTTCTTTGCTCCTTCCTCTAAATCATCTCCCCTGGAAAGCTGTAACTCGGCCACGAGCCTGCTGGATTGCTTAGTAACTCAGGCTGAAAGGGAATCCTTTAAAACATGATGTGCCACCTTCTATAATGGCCATACATTGCTTGTGGGACTCATTTTCTGATGAAGCTGCCTTGGAGGACTTAAAAGAGAGCTTGAGAGTTCGATGAAAACGCAGATAACTCTACCATTTCCCTAGGCCACTTTTTTTTCCTCCTACAGATATTTAAAATCCATCTAGCCAAAACCAACACAATTACAAAATAGAATGTCAGAGCAGAAGAGAAGCTCCAGAAGTCAGTAAGGCCACCTTTTTTTCCAAAACGTGGTCTGTGGAGCATAGTTCCAAAGCACATTAATTGGCTTTACCTAACTAGAGGGGCAGGGGGACGGCACCCACAGAGACACAGCTGAACTCTTCTGTTAATGAACCCTGAAAGCACTAAGAGACCTATTTTAATACAGCATCTCCAGAGCTTAATTGACCCAAGAACACTTATTTTCTTAAAAATTTGCTAGGGCTCAGCTTCGGAGGACAATTCCTTGGGCACCATCATTCTAACTGAATCTCCCTTATTGTTCAGGTGGAGAAAATGAGGGGAACAGAGGCACCCCTGACTGCCGCTCAGAGCTCCTGATCCAGCCAGTGAAAAGATTCAGCTTGGGCTGGGTAGCCATGGGGAGGCCCTGTCTCTTCACTCAGCAGGTGGGGCTGCCACAGCCCCACTTCTCTCTGCAGCAACCCGTGCCTGCCTGCCTTCTCCCCAGACAGAAAGCCGTACGTGGTAGTGTTAAATGCCTGGGGACTGCTTGCCAAGCAACAGGTCCAGAGGTGGCCAGAGTCCAACCTCTTAATCTGACCTCCTTCCAAGAAATCCTTAATTGTGAGGCATAGCACTGCAGCTGGATACCCTGACATCCAGTAGATAGCCTACTGGCAGCAAATAAGACGGCCCAAGGCCTGCTGGCTCGCTCCCCAGCCTCCCCCGGCACCTCCCAGGTGAGCACAGTGGAGACGGAAGCACCAGTTTTGGAACGGATGGATCACCACCTCAGGACAGGTTCCCATCTGTCGCAGTGGGATGTGGCTTGCCCCTCCACTACCCCTCCTGACTGGTGATTAAAGGTGCTACCTGAGACTGATTGAACATCGTGCAATTACATTTAAGCTTAATTAAATGATGCTAAATCCATTAAAAATAGCCAGCATCATAGGTAGATTAAGTTTCATGGGCCCATATTGCCAAATTTGAGAAACAAATTGCCTCTGGTGTCCAAGTAATCGCATGCTGTTGCCTCTCCAAGGTAACCCTGGCAATCGTGGAGCACATTTTCATGCTTTAATTAAAAACAACAACTGAGCAGAAGGCATACTTCGTATGGACAGACAGCCTTTCCAATAGGAGCCCCACCCCACGTACCCGAGAAATAAACCAAAATCCATTTGAGAGCCTTGCACCAGTGGAGCACTTCCTGAGCATGCGGCGTGCGCCCAGCACTGCGAGAGGCACCTGGCAAGGGCAGCCTCAGCTCCGGGGGTAGCTGGAAGACGCGAGGCTGGCAGTGGCACCGGGAAAACAACAAGGGCTGGGGCCCAACGTGGCTTTGTCACTGTCATTATCTCCTCTCCGGGTCTTAGTTTTTCCAACCCTGTGAAGGAACAGCATCACCCAGAAGGTCCACGCTGGCTCTAGTAACAAGGGTAACAGTCAAGAACTCAATCATGTGAGCCCTGGGCTAAGGGAGATCCTATCACTTGCGCTCTGCAGATGAAGAAGCAGACTTCAAAGGGTTAACTATCAGTAAGTGGCAGAAAGATTTAACCCTGGCAGTCCTGACTCGAGCCCTCACTCACAAGTTCTCTACACAGCCTCTAATTGGAGGACAAGGAAAGACCAAGTACTCAAAAACCTGACTTCCTGTTAGCCCCGATAGGGCCTCCTGCTCCGTTTGGTGTCCTAACTTCTACCGGTCAGGCCTCCTCCCCGCCCCTCCATAACAGTGTCCTCCATCCACTCTTCAGGTGTGAGCCTTGGTATCCCCACCTTCCTGCAGTATTTACAGAAACTCAGTGGGTGCCCACATGTGCCAAGGTCAGAAAAGAGCACATCAGACATGACCCTCAAGTTTCATAGAGGAGACCAGCATTGATCAAATATCCACTCCTTAGGCACCTACAAAGTGCTGGGCACCGTCCTGGGTGCTGGAGATATAATTTTTTTTTTCTGAGACAGAGAGAGAGAGAGAGAGAGACAGACAGCATGAGCAGGGGAGGGTCAGAGAGAGAGGGAGTTACAGAATCTGAAGCAGACTCCAGGCTCTGAGCTAGCTGTCGGCACAGAGCCCGACGCGGGGCTCAAACCCACGAACTGTGAGATCATGACCTGAGCTGAAGTCAGATGCTAAACCGACTGAGCCATCCAGGCATCCCTGGACATATAATAATTAGCAAACAGTAGCTGCCTTTGTAGACTGTGGACTCTCATGGGAGAGATATGTGGCAAACCAGCCCATGGAAAATGCAAAATTGCAACCATGCTTGTTGCCATGCGGAACAGGTACAGATGCTGTAAGAGTCCATGATGGGGGAGGAAGACACTAGGGGAGGTGTGGGGTGTTGGAAACGTGCACTTTTCCTGTACCTCGCCAACCCAAATGAGGATTTTCTCAAAGCAAACGTTCCTAATCTCAGCTGTCCTTGACACCAGGACATACGTGGCTGCCCTACAGAACCAAGGGACATTTAGCGGGGTACATGTGTGAGTGAGGCACAGACCATTTAGAACATTTTTTAAATATTTATTCATTTTTTGAGGGACAGAGAGCACAAGTAGGGGAGGGGCAGAGACAGAGGAAGACACAGAATTCGAAACGGGCTCCAGGCTCTAAGCTGTCAGCACAGAGCCTGATGCAGGGCTCGAACCCACAAACCGCGAGATCCTGACCTGAGTTGAAGTTGGATGCCTAACCAAGTGAGCCACCCAGGCGCCCTGGCACAGACCCTTTATGCCTTCCTCACAAAGAAAAAGCCATGGGAGCAATACTTCACTGGCCCAAAGGCCTCAGACTAGGGGAGTGCTTGGCCTGCATTTCCCACACTGCCAAGGCACAGGGCCTCCCTGCACTGCCCAGGTGCTCTCATAGCACCATCACCGCCAACCTCACTGCCCACCCACCCAACATACACACCCTGATGTCATCCATGGTCACCCGACACTGCTCAGCTCCAACATTCCCTCTTTTCAAACTGCGCCCCGGTGCACGAGCCTCAAAGCTCTCATGAGAGGGCAGATTCCATGCAGAGGATGGTGGCAAACTTGATGGTCCCAAGAGACCTCCCACCACCAACACCATTTCAGGGAAAATGTATGGGACAGTGGGAGAGGGGGTGCCAGGTGCCAACTACAGTTCCAGCTTCCTGTCTCTAAAGGCAGGGCCAGTTTCAGCTTCTGATATGCCCATAGGCCCTAACTCTAGGCAAAGAGCAGAAAGTTATTATTTGTTCAACTGAAAAAGCATCAGGTGTGAGAGGCATGGACACATACCCACATTTGTATTCTATAGTATTGTCTTCTATCTTTTCCCAAGATCTAGGTTTCTAAGTCCTTGGGAACAAGAGTCATATTTTGTACTTTCCCCAAGACTTAGCCACTAAGGGGCATAAGAAAGGTCTATAATCAACAACTGCAGATTCACTTATTAAGGGAAGAATGGGGGTTTGGGCCTAGACGGACCCAAATGCCAGAGAGCACACTCCAGCTGCTGTCTCCAGGACAGCACTGGGAGCCGCTCCAATATCCACCCACTTGGACATTTCCTTATCTAGCATACATCTGGTGCTACATTGGGCACCAGGAAAACAACAGTCACTATGAGCATTTTTGGAGTAATTCACAGTTTCTAATACTTTCACACAGATCTCTCAATATTCTGCATCATGCCGTCAAAATCTTGCCAAGTGTGGTCATCTTTTGTCTACCCAATTAGATTGTAAGCTCCTTGGAGACAGTCACCAAACATGATGTCCAACAGACCTTTGTCTCCTCGCTGCATGGACCTCAGTCGGGAGTTCAGAAAGTACTCATGGATTGCTAACACTTTGTGGAATTCCATGGACCTCAGCATACTCGGAAAAAAGCAATCCATAAAAAAAAGAATGTATTTAATAGCTACTAAATTCTTCCCCCCATCTCGGTGATAAAAATTTGACGGCAGCTGATCTGAACAGGATGTGTTCTTTTAAAAAATTATCAGCAAGAACAGAAACCATTACTGTTAAGGATAAATAACCTCGGAGTGTCCTCTGAGTGTAAAGACACATTTCAGTTGTATAAAACTGTAAGAGCAGAGTCAATGGTGTACATTTTATCTTGGGTTCTGGTGTGCAACTTACTGATATACTACAGGAATCACCATCACGCTCAGCCTGGATCTCCACATTTCCAAGGTGCAGGATAGAAGCAATTATCTTAAAAATGCTTATCTGATGGGATTCTCTCACTCCTGAAAAAAAAAAAAATAACACTCAACATCCAATGGTAGGATACAAAGGACATTTTACCCTTTTTTTAAGGACTTAAAAAAAAAAAAAAGTTTGATTTTCCTCTCTGGGTCAATGACTCCTAAAATGATCCAGGCTCCTCACCAGGTAATTACCACTCATAGTAACAGCTCAGAGGGCAAAGGGGCTTCCTGGACTCATAGGGAAATAACCTCACTCTGATTGTCTTGATCAGACCAGATGGGTTACGCTACCATTTTAACTTCTCCAAGAGCAAAGGAGAGACAGCAATCATGCAGACTCATTTTAGACTCCATTTCGACCAAACACTTTATGGATGTTTTCATGAGTTTCATAACAGTGGCCATTTATCTGCAGTCATTGCTCTCTGAGCATAATATCCACCAAACATCTGTGCCCCATATCCCAAGTGCCAACAGGGGAGGAGGAGGAGACACTTCTCGGAGTGCACTTGTTGGAGCTGGACAGCCAGCTGGCTCTCAGCTGGGGCCGTGCTCCACGCTCCTTCAGTGACAGACACCCCTAACCTGCGGCCACTGTGGCAGCCAACACCTGTTGCCACATTTATTTGAGCACCTAGTTATCAAAGACATGGATGATCTCTTAAAATGTTATCTTTAGATTTAAGGCATGATCATTTATTTTTGCATGACAAAATCAGACTTATGAAAAATAAACGCCACAGAATGACAGAACACCAGTTGACCTACCACACAGTTTAAGAAATAATACAATGGTCTCCCATGTGTCTCTCCAGCTGCAGTTATTTTGAAGGCAATACTTTACTCAGGCCAAAAAAAAAAAAAGTGACACCTACATAAATGGAAGGTAAAGACGTAACACTAGGATGAAAAACCACCCACAAAGTGGACAAGCCAAGCATAAACTGGACAAATGGACTCTAGACTTTCCTAATGTACGACCATTATTGTTTAAGCTTCATAGGCGCAAGGGTTTACATTTTTTTTAAGTATGAAGTTGTAAAATAGAATAGCCCTAATATAACGAATCCCTGTTCTTGCCTTGGCACACAGGTGCTGAGGAACATGAATGATGGAGGTGAACTGAGGAGTGCTGGACTGTCAGAATTCCCAAATGTCTACAGAAATGCAGGAGCCATTCAAATACCTAGTCTCGTTTAATTTAATTAAAAAAGAAACAAACAGCTCAAGGCCAGTTTGTTGTAACTGAGTAAAACTGAAGAAAGGAAGGAAGATAGGTTAAAAGCCAGAGGTGGACACTTCAGACAAGACAGGGTTTGAGGTTGCACAGCCATCTGGGGGAGCTGAGTACTAGGTTTTGGATCAGAGCAAAGAGGGTCCTGCTCTCAAGTAAGACCTCTTGGAAATACTAGTCAGGAAGTGGGCATTGGGACCCTCCCAGAAAGCACAGATCGCCTTTCTCCCTCCTTCACTTATCCTTAGGACCCAATGCTTTGTCAACTTCCAAAGCCTTCACCACCCTGTCATGGTAGGAATAGAAGTAGTAGACATCAAATGACTATTAAACCCTAACAATGGTTAGGATTCCTGCACTATACTTACCAGAGAGTTGCTTCTTTATCCACAACTCAAATAAGCAGTACTTCACTATGACAAGCAAATAAAAATCAAACAATATAACTGAAGGAGTAAAACAGGGGTTGGCAATCTATGGCCCATAGCCCACGGTGTGTTTCTGTAAATAAAGTTTTATTAGAACAGACATGGCCATTCATTTATGTTTTGTCTATGGCTTTCACACTACAGCAGCAGAATTGACTAGCTGCTTCAAAAACCACATGATTCAAAGAATCCCAAGTAATATTTATAATCCTGTCCTTCAACGAACTTTGCCAACCCCTGAGTAAAAAAGTGGACATGTTTACTTAAGAGGAAAGAAGAACAGCTTATTACAATAGATCTGGAAATGCCATTTGCTTTGTGAACAAAAGTCCCCAAGTTCCTTAGAGCCCTGGAAGGAACCAACTTATCCTCGGATCAATACGTGCCCACTGCTGACAGCAGCAACACAGGGGCAGCCTCCAGGGACCTCCTCCTGGCAAATTGGGCAGAATGTTACCCTGCTTACCATTAAGTGTATCAATTTACTCTCAGTTTCAAATCCGCCCCGCTTTATGATACTGGAGCTAGGTAGACCCTGTCTTTCCCTTTTGCCCACTGGTGGAATATCCAGCTTGGTCAAAGAGCACGGTAGTGACTCAATGAATGACACAAGAGCAGCAAGGGGACAGGCCTGCTCTTGGTTCTGAACACTATTGTTAGTCTTCATCTCAGCAACACAGCAACCTCCCCAGATGAGCCACTGTGATGTCCATAGGCCATATTCTCCCCATTAGCAGCTGCTTCTGAGACCCTCGGGGCCCACCACACCCTGAGGCACCTGCAGGCTCCCGGGGAAACCAGCAATGGCCATGCCCTCTGGCAGGTTTCTTCACCTGTGTAATAACCACGGGCTCCTGGAAGTGACTGACCTCTCAGCCAAGTAACAGATCTTTTATTAGCCGCTCTTCCTCACCCTAAAAGGAGCAGCTATTCTTTAGCACCCGCTATTTCTGCACCACTCAAGTCCTTACACTCTTTTTAATAATCACCAACTGTTGAAATGACCACTGTGGTTTTTATGTCCTCATCATTTCACGGGTTACAAAAGACAAACTGTGTCTCCCCACCGGTTACCCAGACAGGTGAACAGCACTGAGATTTCAGCACATAAAGTCCTGGTTCTACCCGTATTGAGATTAGGGTATTCCCTGGTTGGCCAGGTTTTATTTGGACATTGGGTAAGACTTGTGAGATTCCCATCAAAGAACCTAAGAAACGCTGCTCTGGAGTAGTCACAGGACTCATGAGCCAAATGGCTACCTCTGTCAGAAGGGGCTGGGGAAAACACAAGGGCCATCCTCAGCCACTTCATGAATTTCAGGCTGATTTGCTAAATTTTGTTTTTTTCTGGCTGTGGGTCCCAGGAATTGACTCATTCGGGAAACGGAAATTGCCTTCTACTTTACCACTTTGGGCTCCTCTTTCCACAAAAATGGGCAGGGAGAGGAGTCTTCTCTCACTCTGTGGCCCTTTATGCCCAGAATGACAAAGAAATCTTGAAGAATGCCACCGTTACCCTCTATGCAGAAACGGTGAGAACACACCGTTGTATTAGGAGTGCCCCCAAGACTTTTATAGTCTGTTTGCAACTCGGATCCCACGACTGTGGTACGTGAGTGATTTGGTCCAAAAGACACGCTCTTTCTGCCAGAACACATGGCCTCTGAACCCAGACCACAGTACAAGAGGATGTAGCTCTTTTTTGTTTTCCTCCACCGGCTTTGATGGCCTGAGGAAGCGAAGAGGGCTGTCTTGCAGTGCCTAAGAGAGCAACTCACAACCCCTTATTTTTAAGACAGATCAACAAAGCTATAAGTCTTAAACTTCGGAACCCAAGGGATGGGATAGATTAAGGGGGATGACATTTGTGAAGGGCAACAGGGCTTCCCTATCAGCTTGCCAAGGTTGGCCAAGTGGGACACTGTCATGATTCTCTCCTCTCCGTGAAATCAATCTTCCGGGCACTTCCCCACTCAGGAGATGCTTACCGAGGAGTGTGAAGGCTTGCCGTGTCTTCTCAAAGTCCTCAGCATCATCTACACCCTCGATACACGTCTCCCCTCCCTGGGAGGTATAGAAGAAGTCTTCCGCGCACGCTGTGGGAGGAGAGGAAAAAAGGCATCCCTGGTTTACCCTGATCACGACCCAAGAGGATTTCTACTCATCCCAGATGAAATCTTATTCCCAGCCGATGTGGAAGCCTTTAAGAGGCCATCTTCATGGACAATGGCAAATAGAGTGAAAACCGGATATGGAAACACAGAACGTTACGCTATGCTGCCCAAATTGCATTGTTATGTTTGTATAAAACCAGCATGTGAAAAACAGGTGAACCTAAGTCATGGGTAGTTCAATTTTCAGGATTCACCACAGATTTGCCTTTCAAGAGGATCTGGTACGCAAGGAGATGTACACCCACCCTGACATCAGACTTCCACGACCATTAATCTCAGTCTCACAGCCTCACTTAACAAATGAGGGGCACCAATGTGCCCAAGGGGCCGTGGGTTTTTGTTCCTTTGTTTTACCAAGTTGGGCCCCCCTGAGTTCTTCAGACATGTGAATAAAAGTGAGTTGAGACCTTTCTTTTGTGTTTTGCTCTCCCCTCCAGTTCAATTCCTCCTCAGTCAGCCCTCTGATAATAGCCTGGGGGACAAGTGGTAAGGAGGGTCCCCGGTGCTGCCTTAGGATTCAGTCAACCTCAGCAGGGGGCAAAACGGCAACAAGCCCTGGGCAAAATCTGCAGGACAGGGCAGGAAGTCGGCATTTAGGCTAACAAGGGCACCTCATCAGAATTACTTCAGAAAATCGCATTTTCCATAAAATACAGTCCCTTTGTGGAATACAACCCTGCCCACTGTTTGGAATTTCTAAGTGTACAATGTTTGATTTTGACAAGATGACAAAGTTGGACACTGGCTGGTGCTCATCTCCTGTAAAGACCAAATTACTTCTCCTTGATCTGAGTGCACACGGTTTGAGTGTGCATCAGTTAAACAGTCTTAGAGGCCATTTCATTGTGATGCTCAGTCCTCCCTCAACACCCTGATCTGCCAGTTTGATCCAGTAAGAATTTCTTGACTCTCTTTCCTTGCTCCATTCCCATGGTCATCGCCTGGGTGTGACCTTCAACAATTGCTGTCTGGGGGCTGTCTCCAGTCTCCATACTTCTCCTGTCCCTTCAAATCCACTTTCAAACTGCTGGTAACTCTGATCACACTGCAACCCTATGTAAAGCCCTTTAGAGAGGCCCTCCCACCCCCATGTCCTGAAAACAGAGGTCACACATCCTGAAGAAATGTCCAGGGCCTTTTGTGAAGCAGTCACAGGCTACTCCCATCCCTCTGGACTCAGGGCTGCTTTCCCATCTCTGGTCTCAGATCTGCCGGTTTCCTCGCTGTCATTCCTCAGCTCTACCCCTGGGGTCCAGGCCCACAGTGGCCCTGTCTACCTCTCCTTTCTGGTCTCTTCCGTTCCCCACCTTGTACTTCCTGCTCCAAGCCACACTCATCCGGTAAGTGCACGCTGCGAGGAAGTGGCAGAACTCAGACCCAAGACCTGTCCCCCACAGTCCGAGCCAGGACCTGCACTGCCCACAAAAATGAGGAGCCAAGTTGTAGCTTATGGCTGAAGGCTTCATAGAGGAGTAGCACTTGAGCAGGAAGAGGAAGGACTTTAGCCCCGGGCGTGCTGGCAGCCACAGCAAAGGTGAACTGTTAAGAAGTCACAGCAGGTCTCTGTGGAAGGTGGCATATTCACCTCTCTAATATCTAATTGCCCTACAGGCTCTGGCACAGGGCACAACAGTTTCCAAGGCTTATGAAAAGCATCCATTCATTTTTCCTCTTCATTCAGCTTTCAAAGTACCTCCCTTTGATGACGTGGCAGAGCCCACGTGAAGATGAGTGCACATATTTATTACTATTTTTCAGATAGGAAAAATATGTCCTGAGGGACATAGGGCTTGAAGGGATCACTGAGACACCCCCCCACCCCAGACTTTGCCCAGGCCTGGGGGCCCATTACTTGATCACCCTATCATGGAGATGGTGGTTTATGACATGGTTTTGCCATAAACACAACCTAACTCACTGTCAAAAGTTATCAGCTGACACACCAGAAAAATAGGTAGCTGAGACTCCAAAGGAGGGAACCAGACTTCGCTGCTGGAGGAAAGGAGGTGTTTTCAGCATCTACCAAGACCCTTCACTGTCAACAGCAAGGGCCCTGCAGCCTGATGTTCTGAGTCAAACAGACCATTCACCTTCCCTGCTGCCAGCTCCCAAACTCAGGCCCAGCAGGGGACTTCCTCTGGCTCACTGCAGAGGGAGGGGAGTCCCCTAGGTCAGTCACAGCTCACTCTGCTAAATGATTTGAGCGCAATCAAGATTATCAGCTCCAGGGGTGCCTGGGTGGCTTAGTCGGTTAAGCGTCCGACTTTCGCTTAGGTCATGATCTCACGGTTCGTGGGTTCGAGCCACGTGTCAGGCTCTGTGCTGACAGCCAGCTCAGAGCCTGTAGCCTATTTCAGAGTCTGTATCTCCCTCTCTCTCTGACCCTCCCCTGCTCACGCTGTCTCTCTCTCTCCTAGAAATAAAAAAAATTTAAAAAAAAAAAAGATTATCAGCTCCTTTTAGGTTTGCAATCACCTGTGTCCCCATCACATTCTAGACCCTCATAAGAGACATCCCAACAGGAAAGGGTTCTCCGCCAGCTGCTTGCCGCCCGGGATCCTGGCTCTCCTTTCCAGCCTCGGAACCCATCACTGACCATCTCATCCGAGCAGCACCTCTTGTCTTCCAGTTGGCTCTCTCTTTACTCAGCATTTCCAAATAGAGAGAAAACACAAAATCCCCTAGTAACTGACTCAACAGGCAGATGCCGAAGCAGAACGTGTATGGACCACAGAGGAAGCATGAGCCCAGTGATTAGAGCCTCAGGGGCCACGGCTGAGGGCTAGCACCTCACCGGGGAGGCCAGGCTCCAACTGTGTGAGGCAACAGAGGCTTTTTATAAAGCTATCAATACACTGATATAAGTGAAAAAGAACTTATTCCTCATTAGCTGAAGGCTGTATTCAAGGAAATATAAGCCCATTATACCTCCATTTACCACATTTATTAACACTGCAGCCACTCATTGGAGTATTTTTCTTTAAATCTCATCCTGAGGTCATTTTAATGCAAGAGGCCACCAACGATAGGGTAGGGCGGAGGGAAAGAGAGACGACTGGCTGCAGATCTGCTCCTCTATGCCCAAATGCACACACCCCTTGCTGGGCCAGGGGTCTCGCAGAGACTTCTGTAGAGTTAAGTAGCATGTTTTAGGTGAAGAAAAAGGGGAAGGAGGTGAGGCAGTCTAAATATCCTCTAGGAACCGCTGGCCAGTCCCTCATTTACTGCATGTTTCCAGCCACTCAGCCAGGGTTATCAGCAGAACTAAAGGTCAAGCTTCAGAGCTCACAGCCAACGCACCCCGAGGCCGAACACAGCCCTCGACCCTGAGCACAAGAGCTCATCAACACCCCTTAGCTTTCTTCCAAGATGTTCTTGGAGGGCACACACAGGTAAAAACAGCGCAAGAAATTGATCGAATTAGGTAGTTTTCAACGGCTCCAGCCAGAGGCCCAAAGAGGGGGCTAAGAAAGGATAAGGAAAAGCTTCTTTTTTAAAAAGATTTTTTTAATTCAATGCACTTAAGTGCAAAAAATTGGGCTTTTTTCCTATTTCCTGAAAGTTACTTGGGACCAAATACATAGTACCTTGCCGGAACTTGTTCATTTTTCTAATAAAAATGACCTTAGTTTTTATCCCCTGCAAACTGGCTCTGAGGAATCTAGCTAGGCCCATGTCCCCACTCTGGGAAGGAAAGAGGTGGGTGACAAAGGCCCTTAGTGTGGCCTACATTCCTGGTCACTTGTGGCCATAAGCCAACATCACAGCCCAAGGTGCCAGCTCAGGGAGGTGCTCATCAAACAAGGCTTGCAGCTGTCACTCCTTGGCCTCAAGGAGTTTATAGCTTCACTAGGGAAGATTCCAATTTGCAAACACTGAACAGAGTACAGCAGAAAGCCAGCATAATATATGCCATCCCAGGATTCCTACTTTGGGGCTCAATTCATGTCCCTTGGGAACCTCCCACCCCACCTCGGCTATGCTGCACTCAGCACACCCTTGCTGCTCTCTGCTGTAACCGCCTGTAAGCCAAGGGCAGGGCCCACAATGGTTATGCTCAGCACAACATCTGCAGTACCTGCCACCACCTACATACGGTTCAATGACCAGACAAAGGAAGGACCCAAGGCTGAGTTGCACGGCCCAGGTACCTAATGCTGCAGGAACTCCTAAGTGAGGCAGAGAGTCATGAGGGGAGCCTGGAGTTTAAACCACTTGGTGTGTTTTACCTACTAGGAACCTAGGCTGGAGCAGTCAGAGGTGGGTCTGGGTTCAGGTCCTCAACACAGCTAGGATTTGGGTCACAGACAGCAAAGCTTCAGCAGTCTACTTCTCTCACAGTTCCACAAAGACCACCCAGCCTCTGTCTAGACACCCAGCTCGTCACACCATCTGCTACTGCCGAACCTCCCCTCCCCTCCCTAAAATACACACACGAGGCCAGAGACAGGACACTTGGCACACGTAGGATGCTGCGAGGCCCCCAGGCTTGTGCACATCACATACCTTTCAGGAGATGGATTTGAGGACTCAGGCCTTACAGAGTCCCAGAGCACGGAAGGGGGAAGGTCCCAGGCCCCAACGCCCCCCGTTGGTGGGGTCAAGAATTAAAGCTCATTCCTCTTGCTTTGCCGCGGCTCCACATCCACAGTCTCCAGGCAAGCTAAACTTGCCAAGAGTCCGTGGCCACAGAATTAGCAAACAAGTGAAAGGTTGTGTTTTTATCTGATGGCAACAACCAGATGACTCCGTGGAGAGGCACTTTTAGTCACTCCATCTCGCCCTGCAACAGTCCGGTATGTGCACGCCACAGCACCCCACCTGCTCAGAAGAAAGCAGAGCGCGTGGCTGCCATCATCCTCCATCCCACTCAACTGTCCATCTTCATCCTGCTCCCGCCTCTCCTTCCCTTTCTTCATCTTCGTCCTTAAAAAGGACCTAAAACTCATTGGCCACCATTACATGATGCACATTAGCTAAATCTTTAGATCCTTTTTATGAAGTTTAAAGTGGAAGCTTTTTTCAAAATACAGCATGGAAACTCTTGTGTTCTGCAAAATACCCTTCTACCCCCTGCCTCTTATCCTCTCAAACGGTTTTTCTGTGGCAGGCAGCCTGGGTACAATGAGCCCAATTTTATAGATTGGGTACTGACGCTCAAAGAGGTCTGGGGGACAGGCCCACGTGGGAGGCAGCGCTGGGACAAAAACCAATGGAGGGCTTTGAGCAAAGCACCCTTCCTCCTCTCCAGGCCCCCAGACGTAGCCCCTGGTGCTGCAGCGGCCCACCCGACGATAGGCGCAGGCACGTTTACGTACTTAGGGCAAGCTCTTTGAATTCCGGAAGACTGGCAGCAGCACAGAGCTGGTAAAAGATGTGGTAATTCCGCTCATCATCTGCCTGGAGGGAAAAGTTAAACAGATTTAGGGCAGTGACCCCAAAGATCATCCCCTCATGTGTTCTAATCTCAGGATCCTGAGGGTGACAGAGGTCAGGACTGGTGCTCACGATTTCCTCTATGCCTCTGCTACCTTCACTTCCCACCTCCAGATTTCCCAGTCACTATTATGGGGCCTTCCTTGAGCCTGGATATTTTTTAATTTTTAACCTCTTGTTTATTTTTTCTCTGACAAACAGTGGAAGTTGACCATGAATGGTCAGAAAACACACACTTGCTCACATATCCGTGCTGCCTGGTTCATGCTGCACAGATGGTAACTTGCCGGCAGGAGGCTCCCATTCTCCTCTGGGAGGCTTGGAACTAAGTCAGAGCTATGCCCTTGCCCATCATGACAGGCCGGGGTAGTCACACCAAGTCCAAGATTGAGACTGGACTTTGAGCACATGCTCAGGCAACACCTGCCTTAAGCTGGCAGAGTGGTGGTGGGGGGGCAGAGGGAAGCTTCAGGAGGTATGGACAAAGGAAGAAGAAAGCTCAAGGAGTGTTCAGAGAAGAGTCTGGCCAAAGCCACAGCCAGCTCAGACCCATCCCCAGCACAGCAGGCTTTTTCCTCTGCTGCAGTGAGATAAGGATATGGGGCTGTTGAACTAAAATTTGGGAGGTGGAGAGAAAGCCTGAACAGGAAAAGGGAAAAAACTACTAAGACTAGTTAAAAAATTCACTAGATGTTTGTTAAACATCCCCATGAAGACGGGCATCTCTGAGAAGCAGCCAAGGCTGTCTCAGACGTCCCCTCTGAAGGCAGCCAAATTTGGGGTGGGAAGAGCATGTGGCTGGCTCAGACCAGGACACACACCATCTCGGCTCAAGTACAAGACCATCAAAAGGGGGCTGGAGAAAGCCTGTTTTCAGGCTAGGTGCATGTCCAAGTAGTGTTCTTTGGGTTTTTAAAAATATAACCTACAAAGTAAGAAAGTTTCTGGGGAAAGCTGAAGCCCAGAGACCCTGTACAACATTCCCCTAATCCTAAGACTACATTCCACAACAACAGAATATTTTAGTCTTCAAAGATATCTGGGATCTAGCACAGGGCTGATATGTGACAGGCACTCATTAGGTGTGTTGACTGAAGCTAAAAACAATATCCACTTTAAGACAATATTGGGCACCTGGGTGGCTTAGTCGGTTAAGCATCCAACTTTGGCTCAGGTCATGATCTCATGATTCATGGGTTCGAGCCCTGCATCAGGCTCTGTGCTGACAGCTAGCTCAGAGTGTGAAGCTTATTTTGGATTCTGTGTCTCCCTGTCTCTCTGACCCTCTCCTGTTCACACTGTCTCTATCTCAGAAATGCCCATAGCATTTGAATAAACACTTTTTGATGAAAGGAAAGAAAACTACAAGAACAAACATATCCAATTCCACCTATGAAAGAGGAGATGCTCTCTGGGCACAGGGGCAGGTGAGGGGCCAAGTAAGCTTCACTCCTGGGACAAAGTACAAAGAGGCCCAAGTCACACCACTCACCTGAAAGACCACTCTGGACTTCTCCAACAGGTAGGTCCTCATGTTGGCTCCAATGATGTGGTACCTTTTATCAAAGCCAATCTGAATATACTTCCCAAAACGGCTGCTGTTGTCATTGCGAGTGGTTTTAGCATTTCCGATGGCCTGCACAGAACAAGCACAAGTAATGCAAAACCAGGAAAGCTTTCTTGATCTCAAGGCTGTAGGTTTGTGGCAGCATCTCCCTTTTTCTCCTCTCTCCCTTCCTTACAGGACTTCCCCGACTGTTGGGATGACCATGACTGAGCTAAAAACAAAACTTCATTTCCTGCCTCCTTTACTTCTAAGGATGGCCAGGGAGAGTAAGGACTTGATTCATGAACTCTGTCAAGTTATCCTACCTGGAATGTGCATATGATGGCTACATGAAGGAAAGGTCTAGAGAATCACCGAGAGCACCACTCTGACACACTGGAGCTATTAAACCAATACCAGTATCCAAGAACTCTGAAATGTTTTTGAGAAAAACAAACCTTTGTGTGCTCTGATCAGACCTCCATGACTAAGCAGTCAAATGTCATTCCCAACTGATAAATCGTATTTCCTAGAAAGAGGCCAAAGATCAACACCAACCCCTCGGCATCTCCCCAGCAGATCAAATCAGGAAGACATCACCTCCTTGGTACCATTTCTTATGCAGCTGCATGGGTGCCATTCAAAAGAGCAGACAATTACTTATTTTTAATGTGTGTGTATGTATGTATGTACTTATTTATTGTGAGAAAGAGAGAGAGACAGATATCCTCAGCAGGCTCCGCACTGTCAGCATTGAGACCAACACAGGGCGTGAACCCACAAAGTGTGAGATCATGACCTGAGCTGATACCAAAAGTCAGATGCTTAACCAATTGAGCCATCCAGGTGCCCCCAGAGGATAATTTAAGAAGTGAGCAGCTAAATAACCTGGCATGATTATTTGCTTTCTATAAAACATCACATTACTAATAAAAATGAATATATTAATATTTTAATTCCTTTCAGATGTTTCCATTCTTAGGTGGTTGAAAAATATTCACTACACATTTTCAGTTGTCGAGGAAATTTGTGGCACACAGAGGTTGAAGAAAAATCTAAAATCCCATCCCACCCTCTACCTCTTCTCAGCCAAATCCAAGTTACAGAACTACTGGGATCTCTGGACATCATGAAACTACATAAGGCTTAGCTGGCATCTGTTATGAACAAGGGAAACAACATAGCTGAAAGCAAGTCACTGGTTAAAAGATCATAGTAAGAGGGGCGTCTGGGTGGCTTAGTCGGTTAAGCATCCGACTTTTGCTTAGGTCATGATCTCGCGGTTCGTGGGTTCAAGCCCCGCGTCGGGCTCTGTGCTGACAGCCAGCTCAGAGCCTGGAGCCTGTTTCAGTCTGTGACTCCCTCTCTCTCTGACCCTCCCCTGCTCACACTGTCTCTCTCTTTCGCTCTCTCTCTCTCTTAGGGGAAAAAAAACAAAAAAACAAACAAAAAACAACATTAAAAAAAGATCACAGTAAGAGACGCACCTGGGTGGCTCAGTCAGTCGAGCAACCGACTCCAGCTCAGGGCATGGACTCCCAGTTCATGTGTTCGAGCCCAATGTAGGATTCTGGGCTGACAGGCTCAGAGCCTAGAGCCTGCTTCAGATGCTGTGTCTCCCTTTCTGTCCTCCCTCACTTGTGCTCTCTTTCAAAAATAAAACATTAATTTTTTTAAAGATCATATTACTAGACGCTCATGAAAACATCCCATTCCTATTTTTGAGGTGACGCAAGTGAGACCTTCAGGCATGCAACCATTCACTCGCAGGAACCTAGGGCTGGCTTTGCACTAAGGAAGTTATTCAACCCAAGAGCACCTGCGCCCTACACATCCAACTCGCCACCCAAGTACACCCAGTGTGCTGTGCCAGATGTGTGCCAACAGTCCAGCCTCAACTTAATCAAGCCTCTGAATTTTACTGCCCTCTTACAGGAAACATAGGGAGAAAGGGAACATCACCAGCATCATGAGGATACAATTAGCCAAGTCCAGTTTGTGGAAAACTGTAAAAGACAACCTAGTTTCCATAAACGCATTTCAATTGCAAAATATCAAAATATTCAAATTCCATGATTTGTAAGGCAGCAATAAGGGCGCCATAGCTGAGACCACTCCCTGTGATGGCCTAGGGAGAGCTTGCCCAAGGCCTAAAGATCACAGTCAAAAGATCTACGCTCCTCACCTCTTGAGGGCTGTTTTGAGAAATGACAGATGTGGAAATACTTTACAAGTATGTAACGACACCCACAAAAAGGTTATTTACCACCACAAAACCCATAAACTCAACCTGGGTAGGAAGGACTCCCCAACTTCTGTGTGTAAAGGACTCACATGCAGTTCTTCATCTTGTAAACCCTTGATTTTTCTGGCTACATTTTTCTGGTTACCCTGACTCAGAAAACGTTTTACTGCATAAGGAAAGCAAGTTAAAGATGATAACAGAAAATCAGGTGTGAACCTGGAGTCCCACAGACCAACACCACCACAAAAAAGCATAAATGATGCAAGTGGTTAAAATCTGGAAAATGAGCAATGCTAGAGGCAGGAAATTCACAAAAGAAACTCCTACGACCAATAAGCCTAAGAAAAGATAACCTCCATGGTCATCAGAAAACTGAAGACTAAAACAGCAGCACAGAGGGGCCACAACTAAGAACTCTGACACTACAGAATGAGTAAGAGGGGAGGACAAAGGAACTCTCCTCTGTTGCTGGCTCACATGGAAACCGGAAAAACCATTCTGGAAAGTAACTGGACCCATCTAGTAAAATTGAATATACATGCACCTAACAGTCTGGCAACTCTACCTCTGGGTATCACCTGGAAAAAATCCCCAAGTGCACACCTGGTTAATCACACTTGGTAGGAACTCCAAGAATGTTCAATACAGGTTGTACTTAATAAGAGAAGAAATCCATCCTAAATGCCCACTAATAGGGGAGGAGATAAAGTGTAGTGTGTTCACACAACGGGACACTATAAAGCTGGTAAAAGCTATAGCATGATTCGTGGATAAATTTAAAAAATGAAGTTGCAAAAATGACTGACAGAATACACTACCACTCACACAGGATGTAAGAGGACCACCTTCTTCATTGTTCATGCATATGCAAATATGTAGCGGGACCAAATGGGCTGGAAGAATTTCAGTAGAATTAGGCTTATATAACAATGAGGGTCATCATACCAATAGTGTGGAAGCACAGAGAAGGGAGCAATGAGCCATGCTCAGCACAACCAGAATAGCTTTAAGGAGCATAAATTGAGGGTCTTCAGGGTGAGTAGAATCTGCTAGCAGGGAGGGAGGGTTTCTAGCTATGGACATGGTGTGGGCACAGGGACAGGGCACTCGAGAGTGTGGAATGGCCCAAGTGTTGACACATGAGACAGGAGGAGGAGAACTAAGTTATTTTGGGTGCAGCCTCTCATATGAATAGGTTAATAGTTGTAGGCCTGGTTGCTTGAGCTTAAAAAACTCAAATCTCCAAGATTACATAGTAAGCAGTCTTAGTCTATATTGCGTTTGCTCACCGTATGCCTAGCCCTCCTTCATCCCAGGCTGGGGGAGCCTCTGGTCCCTGGACTTGTGTGCAGACAGACTCTGGTCACCCCAAGATGCCACATGATGCATCTTGGTCCTGGGCCTGCTTTGACAGTCTCTCGATTACCAATATCTTCTTAATCAGCGCAGACTTGTGAACTTATCAGTGCCCAGATGCTGGCAAGCTCTCATGAGGGGGGCAGGGAGCAAGTGACCCCAACCCACACCCGAGTTGCCTTTAAGTCAAACAACTGCCACTTAGTACAAATGGTTGGGGATTCCACCGGCTACGATTGTCCTCAGCTCTGGCTCCCCAGGAGGTGGCTGCAGTGCTGGGGTGCAGAAATAAGGAAATGATGCAGGAGCATAACTGACTGCTCGGCCAGGAGGTGCCATCCTGAGCCAGGACAGGAGCAGAATCATCTGTCATCAGCTGTCCCTTGATGAAGACAAGTCTTAAGCTGCCTCTAACTCTCAGAGGAGCGACAAAGCTGACTGGGCTTCCTGGCACGGGGGCCCAGCTAGACTCCAGACTCATGACAAGTTAGATTTTAGCACCACAGAAGCTGGTTTTTCTCCACTCAGCAACACTTCCTAACCCACCCAGAGTTCTTCCTGGCTGGGATTCTCCCTTTCCATGTTTATATCCAAGATTTCTCCCAAATGTAACACTTAAAGGTCAAGGGGCAGTCCCTATGATGACCAAATTCTATAACTTGACATACTGAGTCCTAAGGAATTACCCGGATGGTTTCCAAAGTACCAATTCACACAAGGCAGAAATTTAACATTGTGCGTCCCAACCACTGTAGCATTTAGTCATGGGACATGGTGCGCGAGGAGACTGCTTCATGAGTACATTCCCCCTTTAGACCTCGGCGACCTAACCACATCTTATGTGTTTTGCTCCCACATTTCTCCCATGCCAAAGTACTCTGAATTCCCAGCAGTGTACCAGCCCCTTCAGGACATAATAGATATTGAAATGTTAGATCTTTTTAGATTACCATCATTTAAAAAACTTTCCCCAAGTAGGAACTCCAATGCCTGCAGGCTACTGTGCAGTGGCATCATTCACAACTGGCCAAAAGGTAAAAGCCCAATGATTCGTTAACAGAGGAATGATTAACATAATGCAGCATACCCACGCAACAAAATATATCCCAACCATAAAAAGGAAGGACGTACTCCTACATTCTACAAGATGGGTCAACTTGGAAAACATTAAGTGAAATAGGTCAGACATAAAAAATACTGTATGATTCCACTTATATGAGGTACCTAAAACTGACAAATTCATAGAGACACAAAGTAGAATAGAAGTTACTAGAGTTGGGGTGGGGGCAGAAAAGGGAGTTCTTCTTTAATGAGTACAAACCGGGATGATGAACAAGTTCTGGAAATGGATGGTGGTGATGGCTGCGTAACGCTATGCACATCCTTAACACCATTCATTGCTCATGTAAAATAATTAAAATGGTATGTTTTATGTATGTTTACCATAAAACAAGTTTAAAAATCTTCCTGTGTCTTGAACATGTTTAATGTGGTGATCTACCCTCATTAAATTCTCATCTTGACTAAAATTACTTTGTTCAGTCACCAGAGAGGACTTCCCTTCTCTGTCTCACCTAGAAAAACTATCTACTGCTTCCAAAAGGGGGCAGTACTCTGTCTTTGAAAACTTAACTACCTTAATAATGAACCGAGTTTTGAATCTCAGGGGCGAAAGAAAGGCTGAAAGCCTGGTTTCACTTCATTTGAGAGGAAACATAATGGTAATTGTAGCTTACAATCTTAGCCGCTTCAATTTACAGGCACATAGATGGCCCAGGGTAGGCCCACCATCACATTCTGAAATGAAGCCATGACCAGACCACCACCTTGGGCTTAGAATAAATGCTATGAGCAAATGGGCTATCAACAAGTTGAATGTCTGACAATATTAGTATTTGCAGCATATAAGGCAGTTCATAACAAAAGCTCAGTGATATAAGGGATAAGGCTTATGACTGCAATATTCAGTGAAAAAGCTGAAAGGAAACAAATCCAAATGTTGAACAACCCTCAGCAAGCTGTAGAATTAGGAGGTGGATTATTTCCTTTTACTCATCCATATTTTCCAATGAGCCCTTCTTACTTTTTCATCAGCCAATAGTTCTCAAACTGTAGTACTCAGACCAGAAGAATCATCGTCACCTAGGAACTTAATAGGAAGGCAAGTTTTAAGACCCCTACCCAGACCTTCTGAATGAGAAACACCGTGGGTGAACCCAGCTATCTCGTTTAACAAACCCTCCAGGTGGTTCTGATCCAGTCAAGTTTAAGAACCACTGTAACAGAAGTTTGTTTACATCTGCCTGGTAAAAAATGTCTCCAACTGTATTGACCATTTCCCAATCCATATAAGAACAGATATGGAAATTGGCTTTTGTTGAACTATTAATGAATATATTGTGTCCTGTTAGTTGACAGAGAATGAAAGTTCTACAGATAGTCCAACCGTGTAGTCAGGAGACTGTCTACAAAATCAACGAATTCCTATGAATTGAGACTCAGAATTTACTCCCGAACTTGGAAAAGGAAGAAGGAAAGAGAGGGGGGATCTGGAAAGGAAGGTCCAAGCAGGTTCTTGTTTCCTCCAGCTCCAAAACAATCTGAGAGACAACCATCTTGGTGACTTGGGTCTTAATCGATGGGGCTTAAGGCACTGCAGAGAAATCTGATACTACTTTGGCAGCTTTCAGCCTCAAATGAATTTCTTTGTCCTAAAACAAAGGAGCTGCCCCAAACTGGCAGGGGGTTGATTCCAACCAGACTGTAAGTCACATGGTAATCAAGAGCCCCCACTTCAGAGGCAGGAAATCAAAGCTGGCCCAGAGACCGTGTGCCCATTTAGATCAACTTTATCAGAATTAAGTTTTTGTGGAGGAAAGAGAGGAAAGGAAGAGGAGTTGTGACCCTAAAACATGACGCTTTACAGCAGGATCTAAGTTTTAGGAAATCTCTCTGGCCCTGTACTTGTATTGACTGCTCGGAGGCTGGGGGTGGGGAGTCAAGATATAGACAGAACCTTCCCTGGCCAGTTCAGGCCATCATAGGTAACTGCTTTACCAAGACCAACAAATTCTGGGTCACCACTTAGCTTTTGGCTCTAACCTTTCCCCCTACCCCCAAATAAAACATCCAAATGTTTCTAGGAGAAAACAGGAAATCTTCTACATAGTCCTCCCACCCCCATGCAAACTGCCCTCCTGATCCATCAGCCCTTCAAAGCACTGGATGGTTTGGGTGAAATGCAGATTTGCTGACACATGGCAGCAGGAGGGGGGAGGACCAGTGGCGGAAGGGGAGGGAGAACGGAAGGACACTCACTAGCGGACACTCCACTCGATACTGGGGACCTGAAGGGCACTACCAGGTTAGAGTACTCCCAATTCTGGGGTCTTAGGGGCACCTTCAGAGTTTCTTCCTCAAGAGCAGACAACGGGTGAGGAGAAGGCATGAACGTGGGCCACACGAGCTGCTTCCAAGGCTTCTTGTTCCAAGGCAACCCCACAAGGCTGAACACCCAGCAGTCTTGCTGGCAGAGAAAGGAATTCCAGCCAGAGAAGCCAAGTACATTTGGAAAGGCTTTACCTCCATGATGGGACTGGACGCCAGGACCTTCTCTTCAATGTTGGTGTCACTGGCTGAGCCACCAACGGTGGCAAAATAGCGCATGGCGTACTTGGCTGACACGGTCTTGCCAGCTCCAGACTCCCCGCTGACTATGATGGACTGGTTCTTCTCATCCCTGGAAGGAAAAGGCTCTGGTCAGTTGCTCGCTGTGGCAAAGCTCTGTCACCTTCCGGAGGCTCTGCTGACAAGGGCCTGAACCTGAGCAAGAGAATCTTGCCTTCCTTTAAGGACAACTGTGAGGAACATTGCCAAAATAGTCTGCCCTCCCTCACAGGCTTGCACAGGATCCCAAGTAGGAGAAAGAAGAGTTCAGCAAAGGGCTTACAAATGGCACATACCCTTCCTACAGGCCGTCAAGAAGGGAGATGTAGCCAGCTGGTCACGCTTTCACGTCCTCGCTGGAGGCAGCACCCCCTAAACCAGTTCTCTATGTGTGTACACACACACACACATCCTGAGAGTCTACATATACACCTTTTCAGGCATACTTTGATTCTGTAACAGGCCCATCTTGCGCCACTGCAAAAATTCTGATTTTCAACAACAAGGGTCTTCTGTGTTTGAGCTTAGCATGCCGGAAGATACAGTTTTGAATTTCTTATTCATGTGTATGTATCATAAATGGCATGCTATTAACCACCAGACTGATCTTGCTCCACGTTTATCAGAAATGGGATAAAACAGCTATCAATTGCAATAAGAGGAATTTTGGTAAGACTAAATGGAAGGTGGAAAGAAGATACTCTCCATCAGATATAAATGCATCTATATTTATCCCTTGAAAACAGATAGCAGAATGAGGGACAAGTAATGGAGAGGGCAGCCTCTCAGATCTCTAAGGAATATGGATGTTCAAGCAGAGAGGAACAATGTGTGGGCCCCAGTTTGGCAAACAAATTGCTTGTAAGGGTTACCCCTCAACCATCTACATCCAGCTCACAATTCCACTGGCAGGAGGACACTTAGCTCTTCATCTCCAGTCCCTCTAGAGCACATGGCACATCACTTCTTGGCCTTTTAGCTAAGATCAAGTGTAGAGCGCATGGCACAAAATATATACTCCTAGGGATTAACCATCCCTCCCCTTTCCAGATGGGAAAACCTAGAATGTAGAAGGCAGTTTAAAACAAAGGCCTCTTGGCACTGGCCCACTACTACCACCAGCTCCTGTGGCTGCCAAGGCAAAGCAGGCTACAGCAGAAGGAACAGAGAAGCCACCGCAGGCTGCCCACCCCATCTTGCTCATTATCAAGCCAAGTTGACTGTGGCTTACCAACAGAGGTGAACGAATATTGGTCCAGCATCTAATCTGGGCCAATAACCAAGAAGTGGGAGAGCAGCGTGAGGACACTGATGTCAACCAGAGGAGGACTAGAAAGATGGAGGCCCAGGCTAGGCGTGGGGGTGCTGGGCAGGCTCAGGTGTGGTAGCCAGGCTGAAGAAACCCTAACCCAGAGCCACTGTTCAAGGTCAGCAAAAAGCGATGTGGTCTCAGCTCACACAAGCTGTCATTATCAAATGGGGAGGGATCCGAGAGAATGCCGTTGGCTAGTAGACACCGTAAAGATGGGGGGAAATGGATATTCCAAATTGTCTATACAAGCAATTACTTGAACAACATATGTAAATCCCACCTAATATTTGGAGAGAAAAGTGGCTTTCCAAGATCTCTTTATAGTTCTAGGATATCCCTGGTCATTAGAGTGTCTTTTTCTCTCCTTGTTCCTGAGATTTCTTTACATTAAAAGATGTAAAGAAGCCTATAGATGATGCTTGTATTTTCCATGTTCACTTAGTTTTATAGGACCTCCACAGGACCCTGGCAATAATGACAGGTGTTACCTTTCTTCTCAATACTTCACAACTACCTAGAAAACAGCTCAGAAGCACAAGCCTTTCAGACGATTAAGAGTATTAGCAGTGGGACCTCCAGACCTCAGCCATGAACACTTGGAAACAGACCCGAGCTTGACGCCGTCTTTAAAACAACCTGTAATGGCCAGACCAGAAGCAGAACTTAATTGCAGGAGCCACACCCACAGGCTTGGAGTTTTGCCTAAAGTCTCTATATCTGACCTAAAGTAAGTCGATAAGCACAAGATACATCGGAGTCTTAGTCCTCAGCAGAGGGTCACATGCAAAGGAGAAGTAAAAACTGCCCAAAGAACTCAAGGCTCTCTGGAAGCCACATTCGGATGCCAAGAGAGAAGAAGCCAGAGCAGTGAGCAGTGAGGGCAGGCACAAGAGCTGCCAGGCTCCCTGAGGCAGCAGCACACACAGCCAACTGGAGACGGTTGGCACAAATAAGGCGGCACAGGCCTGTGACACATGTCTCTTCATCCGCAGTTGTCAATATGGGGATCGCCCTGTGCATCACTGGCAAAGGACTATGAAGCCATGCACTGGCTTAGGAAAGAGCATCTGCAAGAGGCAGAAAGTCTCAAGAGCTAGCAGGCTATTCTACAGGTAAGTGACCAGAAATTCAAACCAGGGAGCTGGCTTATGTGTCAACAAAGTGTTAGGAACTCAAAAGAAGGAATCAAGGCAAGGAAACAAAACCAGCAGGATAAGGAGGCAGATTTTGATGCTCTAATGAAAACGTATGTACGTGGCCAAGATATTAACAGGCTATGAATGAATATCCCCAAGTTAAAAAAAAAAATCTTTCCATTCAAGGCTCTGGGGCATGACAACGTGTGGATGATGGCCAGTAGTGCTAACTGTTGCCTAATTTGATGGATACCAGATCTGAGGTTGACATGTAGGCTAAAGTCACATAAGTTCAATCTTCTTTTTTCTGTGTGTGTGTGTGTGTGTTGTGTGTGTGAATGAGAGAGAGATGGACACACACACACACACACTGGGGGAAAGGGAGGGAATCCCAAGCAGGCTCACGCCGTCAGCGGAGAGCCTGATGCAGGGCTCTAACTCTTGAACTGCGAGATCATGACCTGAACCGAAGTCAGACACTTAACTGACTGAACCACCCAGGTGCCCCAAATTCATCTCTCCTTAGACTAACAAGTATCTATTAACAACCTCCCTAACTCAGACCATTCTAAAATGTTTCCTATTAAGTTTATTTTGAGAGTGAGAACAAGAGGGAGAATGTGAGGAGAGGGCAGAGAGTGAGGAGGAGAGAAAATCTCAAGCAGGCTCTGCACTGTCAACACAGCCTGATGAGGGGAGATCATGACCTGAGCCAAAACCAAGAGTTGGACACTTAACCGACTCAGCCACCCAGGCACCCCCATTCTAAAATATTTTTAATTGAGGGGCACCTGGGTGGCTGAGTCGGTTAAGCATCTGATCGGCTCAGGTCATGATCGCACAGTTTGAGCCCCACCGTCGGGCTCTGTGCTGACAGCTGAGAGCCTGGAGACTGCTTCTGATCCTCAAACATTAAAAAATTTTTAGATATTTTTAATGGACAAGGTTTATGTAGCTCCACAGCACTCGTGCACATACTGCCCACTACCAACCCTAATCCGTGACCAGGCTGGGTGCACACGGGGTGCACACACACTGTTTGGTAACTGCTCGTGAACTGGCCTTAGAGAAGATGTACAACAGTGCTCTTCTGTTACGTATTTACCTTTCTTCTAACTGTAAGAACTGGAAACCAGAATATAGGCACTAAAAGCAAACTTGAACCTCAGCTGCATGGATTGGCCAGCTGCCTTTGGACAAGGTTGTTCACTTAGTTGACCCTTGGTTTTCCCAGCCCAGCCTCTCAGAACTATGACCCGCAGCTATGCTCTTGCTTGTCTAAGTGACCACCTCGAAGTGGCTACCCAGGTGTCTGATCCCTCCCTACCTCCTGCCAGAAATGTCCCAAGTACAGCTCTCGTCAGGTTTTTCCCACTCAAACAAACTGCTCTCAGGGCTTATTGAATCAAGTCCAAACCCCTTAGATGAGCAACTGAACACTTCTACCATGCCTGCCCCTAGCACCCTTAATGGGTGTGGCAAACCAACACTACACACAGATCGTTGGGCTTTCAGTCTAACGATTTGGCCACAGGCCTGGTTATTTTACCTGCTGTGTGACTTTGGGTCATTTCTTTACTCTGGGCCTCTATCTCTTCACCTCTAGAGAACAAGTTGTTACTTGGGACTCCCTGACTGATCTCCTGTCTCTGACATTGGAGGATTTTACCACCAAAGTCCTATCAGGAAGTACAGGTGGGGAAAGGGGCTCTATTTCAAATCCCAGTTATTCAGGGCTGGTTTTGCATTAGGTATTTGTAAGCATGGAATTCTACCCAATATCCTTCAAAAACATAATCCATCCATTCAGCCCAGATATAAACAGGACTTAGCTGGCAACTTGGGTCAATTTGCTTTTTAATAAATCTTTTTCTCCTAAGCCCATCAGAATCCCCTTTAGAAAAAGAAACCAATGGCTAAGGGCCTTCATACTTGGTTGCTATTCAGATCCAGGCTGTCTTCAGGAAAGGATGCATTACCCCCAACAGGAAAAGCCCCCCCAAAGGCCTGTGCCCCAGGCAAGAGCACAGGATCCTAAGGCATGCAGGCATCCTCCAGCAATGAGGGAAAACACGGACAACCAGACACAGCTGCTCCCCAGTTCACAGTGGATCCGCAAGAGCCAGGACAATTGTTAAACCACCTCCTGAAACCATTTCCCACCAAACTGGCATAAGGCTTTGAGCTCCTGAGCAAGGTCATCCCCCCCCACCCCCTTTTGGCTGAGGCTCCCTGGGAAGGATAGTGGAGGCAGATGCCTCCTCCTCAAGGCACCTGAGGTGGCTGTACTGAAGGGAAGCTCTACTCATCAGCCAAACACGGTGGGAACTTCATTTTTAAGAAATCCTGCCCAAGACAGGGCTCAAACTCACAAGCCATGAGATCATGACCTGAGCCAAAGTTGGATGCTTGACTGACTGAGCCACCCAGGCGCCTGGACAAGGGGCAGCCTTCTGACATTCACTCCTATCTCCCTTAGCACATCCTCCTCCCGTGACCTTCTGTATGCAGATACTGGATCACCTCTCTCTGCTGCTTTCGTTCCTCAAATGGTACCCTCTGCAAGCCCAGCTCTGCTATGGTCCAGGCCCAGCTCTATTTCGGTCACACCTCCCCTTGGTTCACCAAGTTCAAGGCACACAGGGCTTCTTCACCCCTTTTCTACTTTATAGCTGCCTGAGGCATTTCTAGTTCAGACTGATTTTATTTGAGCTTACAACTCATCAGGCCTGGTACTCAAACCCACTTGGTCTCTGGCAGCCTTTGTGGTACTGCTTTTCAGTGCAATTAATTACCACTTATTTACATCATACTCAGATGGTACACAAAACTGTTAGCCATGTACCTCTTGCTTAGGATTCATAAGACTTTTGGGTGCCAGTCTTCCCATTTTAAAAGGTAAAGGTAAAGTTTAGGAAAGCCCAGAAATACGCCCAGAGCTCTCAGGTAGCGAGACACCAAGCCCAAATTCCCACGTAGGCTTCTGTCTGCATGATTTCCCAGTGGGCTGTTTGGGGACGTCACTACCATTACACTCCTGGTGTAAGACAGCATCCCTCAGTGAGCCGCGCCGCCCCACCCAGGAACAAATCCAGACGTAATGTAAGAGATTAGAGGTGAATCAGGAGTCCTTAGCATGAGTTGGCTTATGACCTCTTCAGCTTAAACCTGGCGGAACATCTTCAGAAGCTCTTTCCACACCACCCTTCCTCCACACCAGTCACTATACAGCTTACCGACAGCTCACCTGCCTCTCTCTCTGGTCTCTCCCATCAGACCTCAGGTCCCACGATGGCTGAGCTCAGATTCCCTGGGCCGGACAGGCAGGCCAGCACTTGGACTGTGTGAAGATCAGAGCCCCAGCAAGGCCGACCATACAGGTCTTGCCCAGCAACTGGCGCCCCCTTGAGTTGTGAAGTTTACCAAGCCTCAGTCAGTTTCAACTGTTGGCCTAAATCAGGCTTTCCCTCAGAAAGGAAGACGAAGTGGGAACAACAGGTGCTAAAGCCCCCGACACGGAGCTATCGCTGAATGGGAGGGAGGGAAGGCCTGGCTGAGGCACGGCAGGAAGGACACCCTGTCTCTGAACACATCATTAAGCCCTTCCATCGCTTCTCTAGTGACAAATCATCCAAAAATGTGGGTGTCAGTAGAATATATTCTGTTCGCTAATGAGATCATCAATCTATTGTTTCTTGCCTGTCTGTTGAGTCTCTAATTATATATTCAACATCCTCATCAAAACACAGATCTACTACACTTAAAAAAAAAAAAACTATGCTGGAGAAAAGGGATCCAAAGTATTTTTAATTAAAGATTTTTGTTCAGTAATGACATTTGTGTCCATACCATGTACCGAGTTCCTAATTGGGAAAGAGGCTAAGAAAATTAAGAGGAATGCTGACTAAAGTGACAATACGGTCTCTACAAACTTCAATACAAAGAAATAGTTGTGGAGAGGGAGGGAGGCAAACCATGAGAGACTCTTAAATGCCGAGAACAAACTGAATGCTGATGGGGGTGGGGAAGAGAGGAAGGGGGGTGATGGGCATGGAGGAGGGCACTTGTGGGAACGAGCACTGGCTGTTATATGGAAACCAACTTGACAATAAACTATTAAAAAACACAATGTTTTGGGTCATAAACAGCTATATTGAAGCAAAGGATATCAGAATTCCAGAGTGAAGAAGTCAGGTAAAGTCGCATGGGAGGCAGAACCAGAACTCCTGTGGGGAGAGACAAGTAAGGATGTTGGGGGTGAAAGGGTTGGGAGATCATGAAGTTTGGATGGAGATTAAGTTAGGCAAGAAGGATACAGAAAATTAGATGCAGATTTGGATTCAAAACAGAGTCACACAATTACTGTCTGTCCACAGTCAAAGGCTTCCTCCTGAGGTGGTGACACTGGAGAACATTCTTCTGTGACAAGGGGCTGGCCCAAGAAGATCCAAGCAAAAGATCCTATGACCCTGTCCAACAAGAGAGCCAAACCTCCACGTGGGAAGGCGGACGAACCTCTAGGCACCTGGCAGGAGCACACCCGTGTCAGGGGTTCCTACAGGGAGCGAGGCAGTCGGGACCCCCAAGCCCCTCTGTCATCAGGCACCGATTTCTTATGCTGCCACACCCTCCCCGCTCCTCCAGATAAGGGAATGCATGCTCAGGCACAGTCCCAAACTCAAGTCCTTCAGGAAGGCCATCAAAAATATTCATTAGAAACTGCTCAGTCTGTATTTATTGGTCAGAGTTCTAAGTGTCTCCTTGGGAAGATGAAATTGTGCCTTCCGACAATGTAGGAGAGGTACTTAGCACATTTAACATCCAAGTATCGCTTTCCCACTCCAGTTTCACAGCGGCCCTCAGAGTGCTCAGTTCTATTTATAAACCTCTGAGGTGTAGCACGATACAGGTAGCAGCAAAATGAATCCAAGCCTTCCACTTACTTGGTGTTCCCGAGAGAGGCTGTCTCCTCTCAGATGTGATAGCATCACAGAAAGAACCGCAGAGAGCTTAACCAAGCCCAACTCTCGCTGGCAGATACGCAGGTGCAGGGGGAGATTGAAACTGGTTAGGGGCCCCTCAGCGAAAATGGGAATGCACCGTTTCTTTGCTCTTAACATAAGGGGCTGGAAGACGATCCCCAAAGACCTCCCCTTACTCCTGCACTCTGATTCCAGGTCCAGCTTAGAGTCGAGCTGTGTGATACACTATTAACCACTACTAATGTCATAAACATTTTGGAACTCAGAAGCCTGGGGGTTAGGGGAAGGGGGTGCCAGAAGCCAATGTTTTCTGTGATTTTACACTTTATAAGCTTGTTTTGGTTAAACGTTGTCATTATGTGGGGTGAACAATGATACACCCATGGTTGTAGCCTACAGTGCCAAGAAGGTATCACTTTTCCAACTCTTTTATTTGGTTCTGGAAACTTTCTCAGTGAACGAACATATTCTAATTAATTCAGTTACATGGTTTTTCATTAGTCCAGCTGGCAACTGAGGCCAGGTGCCTGTGAATACCCCAAGCTAAAGCCCTTTCTTGGTACCACACAGCCTCTGTGCCAAGCTACTAGCAAGATACAAGGTCCTCTATGGTTTTTCATAGATCTTGCTTTAGTCATTCATCTTTTAGATTTAGGGCATTCGTGAAGGTCCATTTCAGCACCTCCTTTCTCCAGGCTGCTTCGAAGGTGAGGTCATCTTCCCTTGTGGCCCTGCCACCCCAAAGTTGTCCACACTTGGATACAGCTCCCCACCCACACTGATCCTGGGAGCCCAACACCAGCGCACCACCCCCTCGACACTGGACAAGTAGTTCTGGAGGCTGCGCAGGACTCCGGAAGCCTGCACATCCAAAAACGGAGCTCTCCCAGCTCCCTCCTCTGCTCCCTGTATGGACGGTTTGGGCACTCTGCACGGCAATGAGGGACCTTGGGAATAGCCCTGGACTCATTTCTTCCCCTTACCCATCCCTTCAGGCAAAGTTGGCTGTACTGCCTCCATTGTTTTTCTCCTCTAGACCCTATTCCTACCCCTTCTCTCCAAGATCCCCCCAAGCACCAGAGGTGGTCTTCTGTGCCAGTTTTACCACCTACTTGATCTGGTCCTCTCATCGCTGCTGGAAAGCTATTTCTAAGACACACATTCAAATGTGTCTAGGCCCTGCTCAGCACCCTTGTGTGAGACACCCTGTGGCCCGAAGGACACAGTCAACGTCTTCAACAAGCCAGGACCTTCATGACAATCTGTTCCCAGAGCCCACTCTAGGCCCAGATGTCAGGCTGTGCAAAAGGCAGGAAACGGCAGGCAGTGTTCAGGGAAGATGTCAAGTTTAGTACAGTTAGATCCCAACAAGCAAGTCGGGGTCTTTGGCAGCGCTTTGCAAACAGTCAGCGTTTGTTCACAAACCCTGCATGTACATTAGAAGCTCCTGCAGAGCTCACGAACCGACCTCAGCTGGATCCCACGCCAAACCCAGCAGATCACAATCCAATTGTGGGGTGGGGCCTGGATATTTTTGTTTTATAATTCCACATTTCTGCCACATTAGTCCTGCTAAGGTTAAGAATAACTGCTACAGACTCAACAGATTAAAAAATGGGTCACTATATAAACATGTTCAGGTATTAGCAGTTCAAATACACTGTAACTTAACATCTATCAACATTAGCCTAATACGGTACAACACTGAATTTAAAACAAAGATTAGCTTTAAGAAGCTTAACAGAGTCTTAAACCAATTCTTTCTGGGAACAGACTATAGAAGCCTTTATGTTTAATTTCCAGTATTCTGGCAAGTGCCTTATGGCCAATCACCTAGAAATCAAAATTTCTTCAACCAGACTTACATTGCTACATTGCCGTTAAAATGACGACACATAGTTCGCTTTGGATGTTAGGAACACAGACAGACATAATACAAAGTACATGCTGGTGCCTGCTGATGCCAGAAGCTGGGGGAAAAGAAACACTTTCACACTATCTCCTACTTCAGGGCTGCTGAGCCTGGGGCCCACTGGATAGAATTCAGAGACCCACAAACATATGGAATAAAAACCACAACTTCAGTTTTACTAAATTCTAGCAACTTTGACATCTCCTTCAGTTGAGAATAAAACAAAAACATGCAAACAAAACCTCAGCTTTATTAGATCAACCCTGTGGCTTTGACAGCATATTATAGTTGTTGCAGCCACCAAATACACTCCTCACTACAAAATGATAGCTGTTACATCTCCATGAATATATGAATAAACAATCCCTCTGTACCTTCTAGATCACAATTCCCTAAAATATTCTGGCAACTTTCAAGATAATCCATTCCTTCTATATTTGTATACATTATATTTGATACATTTAAGTGTGTTAAGTGGAAGAAGGTTAAGTACTTCTCTTTTCAAATATTTTTTTTTTCTGTGTCCAACTGCAAAACCATGCGTCTTCACACAGAACTAATCACACCAATTTTTAAGGAGACCATGCTTACATTAGGCCCTCTGGATTTGCCAAAGGCCAATCAGAAACACCACTATCTGTGCTGGAGAAGATGGAGGGCAGGTTTCAGAGCCACACCCCCCCCCAACCATCCCCCTTCCCCCTCCCCCCAGCTATGGGGCTAGGTTCTCTTCACTAGAAAACAGCTTTAGCCATAAAGCTGGTATATGAACTTCCAAGCCTTGAAATGGAAGCTTATCAGGAGTTAAAGGATTCTCTCCCATAATTTGCATCCTACTGCCCTCAGTAGGCCAACACTGTCCCTTGCAAATGCAACAATTTTCAGATGTACCTTCTCATAAGTTCCTGGGTGACACTAGTCTGGGCACCCTGAGTATCACTAGACTAGATTTCTCCATCCCTTTGCTGTTTTGATATTTCAGGATTCTCTTCCTTGGCCATGAAATACTAACACCTGGCCCTAAAGCTGAACCTGCCCTGGTTACTTGGTAGAGCCTGCTCCATATGGTAAGGGGTTGGCTCAAAAGAAGCCATGTTTGTTGACCCAGCCCTCCAACCCTGCTTCTGGTCCCCACATGCTTCCATTCAGAGATTCTCCCTAAATCACCTGTTCTCTTCATACCCTCCCACCCCTAGATATAAGCAACCCCAGCCTCCTGGTCTAGAAACAGTTTCTTCAGCCCTTCAAGTGTGAGACATTCAGGACTGGGTCAGGGTGAGGAAAGAGGACAGGTGCTCAACACTGGGTGATGGTGGGAACCGAGGGCCCTGGGACATACTGTAGACAAACCAGGGTCTGGCATCCAATCGTTTAATAAACAGTTCATGATGAATGGATAGATACTGTGGGCAAAAACAGAATCCAGGTTGGCTATGGGAAAGTACTGTCAACTATGGTCATTCAGGTCAGCTATTTAGTATTTACGCCTCAATTACGTACCTTGATTATGACTATCACGATCATCTTAAACTAATTTTGCTGCAGGCTTTACTGGATTACAAAAATGCATGCTCATCGAGTTTCATAGAGTTTTGCCCACATAGCTTAAAAAAATTAGACTACGGATTCCAGGCACAAATCGACAGACCTGAAACATGAGGAAGCTAACTGCATTTGGAATCTCACTGATGACTCAATATTCCAGCCACTAAACTCAAGAGTCCCAGAGGCCGGTACAGGAAGGGGGACTGTGAAGGTGTGAATTTGAAAATGCACCCAGAGCCTGAGCAACAATTAAGTTCAATTACAAAGCTTCTAAGACAAAGACATGCTAAGGGAGTAAGGGAAGCTCGGGTCAAAGTATTTGCGACTTGATTTCTCTATCTTTCCTTAAAAATAACAAAGCAGACAGATCAGAGGCTTCCCCAGATGAATCAAGGCTCCAACAGCTCCCGGACAGTGGATTTGATACGGGAAAGAGGATTCATGCCTTTCTCAAAGGCAAAAGTCAGTGGAGAGATCGGTGGCAAAACTGGGCAGCTAGCTAGGTCAACGTCCACGTTCTACTTACTAGTAGGTCTGAACAATAAGAGCTTTCCAACCTTTTCTCTTCAATGGGGGCTCCTAGCGAGGTGAGGAGGGTCTGTTCAGGATTCTTTAAGAACACAGAATTGAAAAATAAAGGGCAGCATTTGCTCTTCAATGTTGGGTTTTGGGTTGGTTTTCTTTTTGACACCCTACAGCATGGACAGAGCAGTCTCCAAAGCAGCTAGGAGCTCGAGCAACACACACTAACCGTTTCCACCACGGGCTCTAGGTTACAAAAGAACAGACTCTTCACTTTTTACATTGTCTGTCCATCCCAGCTCACCATCCTCTTTTCTAGCTTCTATGAAGTCCCCCTTCCTGCTTCCAGCTTTTAGTTACTTCACTCACACGCCCCTAGGGGGAGGGTCTGAAAGCAGAGGGAAGAGAGAATGTGGCATGGGGAACGGAATCACTTGACCAAAGGTTTTCCTCAGTTGGCTCCATGGCAGGCGCCACAGGAAGCAGCCACCCAGCTGGGTCTGAGGCAGAATTCCCACCATGCTCTGCACTCTTGAGCCTCACCGGGGACACTATCAGGACAGACTTGAACATCTAGGGTTGTGGGAAGTATGAGATTAGGAAACGAAGGGTTTCAAGCTGCACGAACACGTGAGACATCCTGCAGAGTGGGGAATCAGCTCGACCCCATGAGCTTCAACTACCACCACCCAGGCAGAGCGAACACTGATGACAAGTCATCAGGAAGCCATCATCAGCGCCATGGGGCACAAAACCTCAGCTCCAGTCAGATGGAACTGTCCATGTCTCCCATGCTTTCTTCATCTTTCTTCCTGTTGCCTTTTCTTAACATAGAATTCTTCCTTCTCCATCACCTTCACTCAGCCTCACTTTCAAATCCTGTCTCTCCAAAACCAGTTCAAAGGCCATCTTCTAAGAAACCAGTGCTGAAAAACCAGCGTAAGTAGGTGTTCCTACCATTTTCTTTTTCTCCATGGAGGAAACAAGGCAAGGACACCACATGTGTGTTGAAAGCCCCAAGTCACAGAGCTCCACCTGGATGCCCAGCNCCACCCAACACATTGTGTACCCAGCCACAGGAGGGGCTGCTTTGGGGAAAACATCTGCTTCAAAATGAAGAAGTCCAAGGGAAAACAGAACCACCCCTGTGGCTTAAGTCATTCAAGGAACTGTCATACTCAGAGCAAATGTGCACAGAATGGTGGCTCTGGTTATTTATCAACGGTGGGTCTCTTTGGCACTATGTCCCCCAAGTCTGTGGACTGGGAGACAAAAATGAATTATACCCATCAGGTCTCGAAACACATCTAAGTCCTCAAAACAAAGACTTGCTTTAATGGGCTGGAAAGGAATAATGAAAGGCCAATCAACCGTTCATTAGGCTGTCAGGAAAACTTGATGACTCGCAGAATCATCTCCAGCAAAACTAAAGTTGGAGGGCTACTCCCCCCTTCTCTCAACAGACAGGCCCTCTGATAAAGTCCTGGATCTGCACTATCTGGGAAATCTCACCTATGTGTCTATATGGGCCAACCCCCTCCTCACAGTATTTGAGGCTGATTCGGCCAAGACTTCCTCCCCACTTGCACCTACTCCTAGAGATTTTAATCTTGTAAATGAATAAAACCATTTCAGTGAATGAAGACCCTACTGATATCAAGCCTTGAACTTCTGCAATAGCAGCTTTTTAGGCCAAAAATAGCCTTGAGAGATCACAGGATCCTTCATTACTTGGGCTGGGCAAGAGAGTAAGATCTTGGTTTTAACAGACAATTCCTATTAATCAATAGGAGCATCCCTGCCCCCTATAAAAAACCTTTTTATATAGCACAGATACAAGCAGCAAGGAGTTAGCAATAAAATAGAAGATCTAAATAACAGGCATCATCAAAATTTACAGTAATCAATATCAATTCTAGTCTACTATATGATCGCATCTGGAATTTCCATTTAGCATTCTACTGGCACCATGAGGCAGGTCAGGTAACACTCCCCCCACCCTCACAGCCCACCTACTTTGCAGACACAATAACCAGTACAAAGTTTATGTGATTTATCCAAAGCCAAGATTCCTCCACAGAGCCTGGTGTTGTTCCTTTCCCTTCTACTGCCAAGCCCAGCAGAGAACAGGACACTGGGTACTTTCTACAAGTTATAGCCCAAATGCCCTTGAGCATGGGTAATAAGTCAACAGGGACCTGAGAAGTGGAATTAAGTCCTACTCGAGCACCTACAAGCATCTCACGAAGGGGAGGAGAACGGAAAGGACAAGAGGGACTCGGCTGCCCACCAGTCCCATGGCAATTCTTTACGGCACACCTACATGGGGTAAAACACTGAGCTAGTCTCTATGTACGTAAAGTTGCTCCCCTGAAGGGTTGACAAGAAAGTGACACCTAGCACACCTGAAACAAAAGACACCGTTTGTGCGGAAATCCCTACAAGGGCCAACAGCCGCAGACTGGAGGAGGAGACATCAGGTCTGGCTGAGACCTCGGGCAAAGACCCCAGAAGGCCTTGTTCCACATCAACGTTACCAACTGTAACACTGACCTTGACCCACAGTTACAAGTTTAGAGATGGGAATGGACTGTGCAGTGCAGTCATGGCAGGGGCCAGAGAGCTGAACCGAAAACTTAAGGCTTTTTCCTCATCTTTCCTTGTACAGCAATTTGGGGGTACAAACCTAATCACATTACCACCTTGTCCTCTGGGCAAAAACCAATCCCAATCATAACAAACTCTTTTTCTAAAAAATTCAACAATGACTCCCTGAGGAGGGAGGGGCTGTCTTAATGCAGATGATTGACCAATCCTTTGAAAAGATTTCGGGTTCTGAAGCTCTAGATAGTGTAATTATACCAATATTCCTAAAATATTCCCAGGGCCAGAATTTGTATTTTCTGTTTACCTTTAAAACCTTTGCAGACTTTCCCTTAAAGTCCCTCCTCGATTGTAAAACCCCCAAAGGTCATATTTTTTTTAGTGTTTAGTGCCACTTATCAAACAAAATCCATTGCTTTAGATTTTAAGGTAAGTATTCTCCCAGAGAAGCAGGTGTGCCCAGAATGAGGGAAGCTTGGCTTTCTAGGAGTTACCCGTTATCTTCCTTGAGGATCCCTAAAGTCACACTGCACTAGCTCTTCTCCCACAGGATTCTTGGGGCAGGTTACAAGGCTCCCCCTCTGTTCGACCTACTGAAGGCAAATGGCAGTGCCATGAGCACCACACCCTCCTAGGTGCTCTCTGCCATAAGGGCCGTGATTGTAGTCCTCCTTGTATTTTGTCACATGCACCCCTGGAGCATAGGGGGTCCTCTCCAGTCCTGGTCTCCTAGAATACTCACAGGCTCCGAGGCCCAACTGGGAAGCGAACCTCATCAAGCTGCTAGGCAACCAAAACTGGTTGGTGCATTTTACTGAGCCATGTTTTGGTTTCTTGGCTGGTGGAGAACGGATGGAGAAAGGGCTGAAAATGAGGTGTCAGGTGGGCCGGGCCTCCAGAACCCGGGAAGACCAGAGGGCTGTGCAACCTGCCAGATGTTTCCATCTGCCCAGATGTTTCCTTTCATCCTATTCTCTTTCTGCTTCATTTCCCTGCAGTGTCAGACTGTCAAGGCCACCAAGCACCTAGTGGACCTATCCAGGGTGTCTACAGGACTATCCCTATATATCCCCTAACACCTAAATGTTTTCTTTTTAAATCCTCATTTTAATGAAGCTTAAATTTAAAAGATTGGCTTCCGATTTGGAAAAACCTTCTTTTATATAGTAAAATAGATATGCAGACATATTAGTTAGCACATGTGGTACTGAATTCTCCTCCAGGTAATGCTTACCCCCAAAACACACATCTTTCTGGACTACACTCTTTACAACACTATTATTCACACCTGCCTCCCTGCCTACACCCCACCTGTCACAGCCTTATTTTTATCAAGCCTAAGCTCAAATGATACCATCTAGGAAATAAAGTTCCAGTTCACTTTCTCTAAAATAGCATCTCTAAATCTGCTACCACTTTTATTACTGGGGGGAGGGATTAACAGCTTTATTGAGATGTAACTCAAATACCACACAATTCACCCATTTCAAGTGTACAATGGGGTTTACTACATTCAGAGTTGTGTGGCCATCACTCAAATCCATGTCAGAACATTTTCATCATCTCAGAAGGCAGCCCTGGGCTCACTACCAGCCTCTCCCCGTTGCCCGTCCATCCATCCCCCTCCCCACAACACACTTACTAATCTACTTGGTCTCTAATGGATTTCCAAATTCTGAACTTGCATATAAACAGAATCATGATTTTTTTACTGGCTGCTTTCATGTAACATACAATTTTTAAGGTTTATCCACGTTGTAACACATAACAGTACTTTTTTTCCTTTTTAGGGTGGAACAGCAGTATTTCATTGCATAGATCTACCACGATCTACCACTTTTATTTTTCAGTTGACAGATGTTGGGGTTATTGCCCCTTTTTGGCTATTAGGAGCAAAAATACTCATGTACAGGGTTTTGTGTGGACAGATTTTCATTTTTCTTGGGTTATAAACAGCTTTGTGAAGCTTGAAGTAAAAGGGATTTTCAGTGCCTATCAAGATCTGTTCTGTAATGAAGAGGAAACCTAGCCTACTCTTCAGGAACAATTCCAATTACTTTATTCTGTATTAAGTTACCTTTGGTGACTTTTTAAAGCAGCCAAGCCAGAATAGAAGTCCCCTAACTCCAAGGTGTTTTATCAGACAAGCTGAAAGCCCTTCCTCTTATTTCAAATGCGTATCAAATGTTTCAATTCTGATACTCCTGATGAGTGAACTCCTTCGACTTTCCCAATTCCTAGAAGTGCCAATTAACCTTAAATCTTAATTGCTTAGGGAAATTTTGAAAATCCAACCACCCCTTCGTGGAGAATTCAATTCAGGGATTTCAGTATGATTGTTCAGGCAGTTCTCTCGTTTCGGTTTCTTACATCTGACGTCAAATAGTTCCAGCGGGCTGCCCACAGACAGCCTTCCCTCATCACAGAATCCCTTCTGCATGAGGATGCCTACAGCCTTTTTACTCTACTTTCCTTAAGCTGTAAAGAACTTCACACTCCTCCCACATAGTATACTCCATTGTCTATTCTGCTTCTTTTAAAAGATGCTGAAAACTCAAATCCACACAATAACCTCACCCAGGTGTTTATTAGCTTTATTCATAGTCGCCAAGATTTGGGAACAACCAAGATGCCCTTCAGCAAGAGGAATGGATAAACCATGCTACACCAACATGGTATTCTTCAGCTCTAAAAACAAATGAGCTAGCAAGCCATGAAAAGAAATGGAGGAACATTAAACGTATCACCAATGAAAGCAGCCACTCTGAAAAGGCTACAATACTGTGTGATTCCAAACATAGGACGTCTTGGAAGAAACAAAACTTGGGAAACCACGAAAAGATCTGTGGTTGAGAGGGATTGGGGGGGGGGGGCAGGATGGAAGGAGGGAGGAACAGGCAGAGCGCAGAGAACTTTTAGGACAGCGAGACTGACAGGTACCATAATGATGGGTACATGTCATCACATATTTGTCCAAACCCGCAGAACGTACAGTCATCAAGCATGAACCCAAATGTAAACTATGCATTTGGGGTGATTGTGACAGGTCTGTAGGTTCATTCAGTGTAACAAACCTACCACTCTGGTGGGGGATACAGTTACACAGGAGGACGCGCAGACGTGGGGGTAGGGGGCACACGGGAACATTCTACCATCCCCTCAACTTTGCTGTGAAGCTAAAACTGCTCTAAAAAATTAATGTCTTACACAAAGATGTTAAGATCTTAATTTCTTAGACTGTTCATTCCTTCCATACTATAAAACTCATTGTAAAAAACCTGTGTAATGCATTTGTGATCTTTAAAATATCGATGTGAGGATACTGTTCAAAGATATGGTCAATCATGGAATGTGTTAAAAAATTAGAATACCTAATTCTCAAGTAGCACTTTCCGCATACAGGCATTTTCCATGTATCAAACACCGGATCCTCAGAACATTCCTAGGAATAAGATCCCCTTCTGATCATCCCATTACAGATGAGGAAACAGGCACCGAGCAAGGGGACTTGCCTAAGTCACACAGCCAACGAGAAGTGGCATGAGACTGAACCCAGGCATGGGGCTCAGGCTTCCATGCGCTGCACTGTTGCATCATGCTGGTGCCTCAAGAATGTGGGAGTGGCCACTGCAGCGTGGGATGGCAAAGTGATCATTTGAGTATGTAACCACTTCAACTACCACTCCCAGGCTAATAAGTGGCAGGTTTAAGTAGTTTCACAACAAATTACATGAAGGGAGGGAGGGAGAGAAGTCAGTAGAAGAGAGTCTCAAATGAAAGATGTAACACTTCTCCAACCAGCCCAAATGACC
>NW_027532203.1:15290013-15328100 GCF_008692635.1 Crocuta crocuta | reverse complement strand
TGTTTGTGTGATCACCCAGCAGGCACACTATTAAACTTGACTGAAGAAAAATGTAAAGCCATTTTATACTCAAGTCATTTATTCTTCACTTGGGAGAGAAGACAGCAAACAGACTCCAAAGTAAAATTTGAGGGACATTTGAAAAAGGAAAGTTCATTAACACACCTTTTAAAATACACTATTATCAAGTCGTTAGTGGCAGAACCATAACCTATTACATAATCACATTTGCAGACATCAAGGCTCTTAATATTTTCTGGTATGATTTGTAAAAGGCTGGAGGGCTATTGCTTGCCCTACAAATGAGAAGGTACAAACCCCTCAGGGGTCGAGGTTGCCCCTGCTGCCCTCATAATTTCTCTCCAGATCATCCCAGAATCCCACTGCATGTGCTCTTCTCTCACCAGCCATTCTAAGTTGCTCCGGAAAATACTATCTTCTGCTCTAGATTTATCCTGCCCTTTACTACTCACTTGCTCCACGGTCCCGCCTCTTCGAGGCCAGCATTCTTTGAAGAAGGAGATCTCAGCTATTTCACTCAACATGTTGTCCATCTTGGCCAAGGCACAAGGAGGTTTGGGCCTGAGGTCTTTCTCAGTTTGCATCAAGATACACTCTGGGCAGAAATGGGGATCCAGCTGTGGCCTCGGGAGCCAGCCTTCCTGCTGATGGTGAGGGAAGCACCTGACTAGGGGCCTCAAGCCCCTGATAAGCCTTGGCACAAACTCAGTGCAGGGACTAGAAAGTCCTTGCCTCCCCCTCAGAACTCAGTTTCATCCTCTGTAAATAAATGAGTTGCACCAAAATTGTCTAGGGACCGCTGCAGCTGTCACAGTCAAATTCCCTTACATGCTCCACCGCACCTGTGACAGGCACAAGGGAAGCTGGATGGAAGACCGTTACTGGCCACACGACCAGGGCAGAGGTAACAGGTCCGTGAGGGTATCACACAGATGGTCTTCAACATCACACACCAGCCCACAAGTTCACCTGCCACAGGCTCCTTAAAAAAATGTTGGGGTACCCTGGCCACTGTCACCTGGGCCAGGAGATAGACAGTCCTCTCATCTGGCACCCACCTGCCTCTGCAGTGATGGTGCATTAGCTCCCAGCACACCCTGCAGGTTCAAGTGGTCTGCGCCCCACACACATGGGACTTGCTCCCATCCCAGCAATTTTCTGGGGGACACCTCCATTATGAGAAACATTTGTGGAATCCGTGCATTATTCGCCCAACATGTCAGCATCTGCCACATGCTAAGATAGGAATCTTAGCAATCCAAGGGAAAGTCCTAGAACAGTTTGACTTCCTGCCACCCCATCTACTACCAACCTTCTTGCTTCATCAGCACCTGGCTTTGCTCCTCCCCTTCTCTAACTGGAGGATCCCACCCTCTCCAGGAGGCAAATGTCACTGCCTGAGCCCTGGATCCCACCCCCCACCCCACGTCCAGCACTCCACTCCACCAGTTACCCCCTTGCCCTGCTCCCATACTCCCCTTCCCCAAATTGCCTCCTCCCTGCCAGTGTTTTAACATTCTGAGACCCTTTACCTTAAAACACACAAACACTCCCTCCTCCCCAGGGGCACAAAGGATGGACTTAGAAGTGAAAAGGAACATGGTCAACACAGACTGGTTCAGAGGCTGCAGCAGTAACCCAAATGCAGGAGGCGGCTCTCAACTGCAGCAACAGGGGCAGGAATCGGAGCCAACAGGCCTGATCTGCATTTTAAAGGTATGTCACACAGGACGTTCTCTCAGATAAGAAGTATATTTTAATAGTTTTTGGCTCAGCTGAGAAGGTAATACTTTAAATGAAGTGACAGGCCAGGGAGATAGATGTTTTAGGCAGGAGGTTCTTTGGACAGGGCCTAATTACTAGTACATTGTCACTTGTCTACTCTGAGATTTTAAAGAGCTGCTGTCATCTCCAGGGCAGGAACAGATACCTGGTGCCTTCCTGCAGCTCACATGTGCACCCAGAGGTGGCCCACATATGCGCAGATGGGGTACACCAAGTATGAAAGGGATGCTAAGACAGGAAAAGGCAAAGAATGTATTTGCCGGAGATCCACCTCTAGCTCAGCACCCAGAGTATGTACGTGGGAGCCTGGCAAGGTTCGGTTCTCACCGGTTCTGTGACCACCTGTGGAGCAGCAATCAGGGGCCCAGCACACACAGCATCCCTGCACACCCTGTTCTGCAGCAGCCCCAACAGATTCCCCCCATTGGATGGAGCCACTTAACCTGTGCGAGCCCAGCACCCCTGTGGGAGTTTAGCTGGAAACCCAGTTCTCCAGTCATACAGAGGCACAGAAGAGGAGGACACCAAGAGCCCTGAAGTGGGTGAGGAGAATCGGTTCCAGGACACCAGCCCATCATGTACAATGTTGGTAACTTTGGCCGAACCTCTCAAGGCTTCAGCTCTTACCAGGGGAGATGACAGAGCCTGCCCTTCCACACTCGTCATTTGGGTGAGGAGCCAGGAGGTAATAAGGGAGACCATAAAACAACCTAAGAACCGAAGGGCAGCATAAATGAGAGAGCCACAAAGAAGGTTTAAAGGCCACTTTGGGCATCTGACATGGAGCAGTGGGAGGCGGTTCTCAGGTGCACAGGACAGCCCCGCACTCTGCAGGGCACTCCGCATTCGTCCACCATGGCNCAACCCCCATATGTGGCCAACAGAACAGAAAGCTCTCTTTTCCAACTGCTGTCAGAGCCATCATGGCTCGCACCTCCTTACCAGGCTCTTCCTCCTCCACCAGATCTCTAAATGCTACACTTATTTGGCCTTATTTCTGCCAGCTTTCCTCCTCCCCAACACTCTCTCCCAAGATGCGGTCATCCACTCCCAAGGCTTTAAGTACCATCTGTAGGCCAATCTCTCTCAACTCCATCAATTCAGGCTGACCAATCTATCTGGGTGTCTGAGGAAGGTGGGGTGGGGGATCGTGCACAAAACAATTCCCTCATCAAGCCATTTTCAACCCCCTAGAGTGTCTTCTTCCTGGTCTCAGCACAGAACTTCCTTCCACATAGTTACTGAAGCCAGAACCCGAGGTATCCTCTCTTCCGGGGAGGCAGTACACCCAAGTGGACAAAGGCACAAGGTTAGGAATTAGGGTGTCCAGATTCACATCCCTCTGTGGTTCCACAGACAAACTTATAAAACGGAGTCCGTGCTACCATGACAGGTAATGCTTGCATATCCCTTATGATCTAAGGAAACATTCCTGGTTATCATGCATTTCAAAGCAGGAAAAAATTTAAGACACATCAATATACGGTTTTACATTTCTTTTAAACACGGCATTCTCCTTCAATTAAGCGCGGTAGTTGGTCTCAGGAGGATTAGGATTAGTCTAACAGGAAGGTAAAGACAAAGTGCCAAAGTTCACCTTTTGACTATCAAAACAAGACTTCTGAGTTCCTAGCATGGTAATTGCCTTGAAATCTCGCCTACTGGTGTGGAAAGGTTTTTTTTGTTTTTTTGTTTTTTTTGTTTTTTTTTTTTTACAGTTCGTTAAATTTTCATTCAGAAATCAAGAGCCAGGCCTGGGGGATGTGGACATCTGTTTCATTTTAAACCATGGATGGAGAGAACTCAGGATATGAAGTGAGGAAGGCACACTTGTTGAGAANAAGAATCATGTGGGGTGATTCCCAGTTTGGACCTTTCACCACTCTCTCACCCCCCCACCTCCCAGCCTAGAGGGATCCCATGGATCAATCTAAGGAAGAGGCCAAGCCTCTAGGAGGGGCGGGGAAGCCCACATTCAGCTCTGGCATCCGTGGTGCAAGACGGACAGTGTACCAGTGCTGGTGGAGCAAGCAACTGATGACCCACAGGGGCTGTGGGATAACAGGAAGCAGAATGCATTTGTTGTTTCTCACGGTTTCCAAGGGTCTTCCAGAGGCCTCCAAAGGTAAGCCATGTATTCTCATCTTACAGTTCTCCAAAGTGAGAAACTCTGAACTTCTTTTGGAAAAAGTAATTTTGCTTATTTACTATCATGATAGTAAAGACATCCAATTAGTTCTAAGGATATTGCATCAGCAGGCCAACTCCATGGGGGTGGGGGGGTACAACACAGTCGCTGCCACTCAGCTCTACGATCTGGACAGGATCCAAGACACACCTCCCAGTGGTATTATACCAAACTGATTACCTGTGACCACAGTGCAGGTAAGAAGCATTCACATATTTGGGGTTGACTTGTTATCAACCATCACAGGAAGAAACTAACAGTTAACCTCTATTAATACAGCCCCCAAAGATTCAGGTCCCAGGAGAATAGGAGAGGGCCACAGGCTACTCCTCTGGTCAGTCAAGACCTCCACTCCTGGCCACATGACAGATGCCACAGTTCATGGGGCCATATTCTAAGTGTGCAATATATTCAGGAGGCAATCAGAATGAGGAATTGCTGCATGGGGAGTGGTAGCCTGGCTGGAAGAGTTTGGTGGGAGCAGAGACTAACCAGGCATTCCCAGAGCAGTCTCCAGGAGTTAAGTNGGAGGTAATCACCCTCCTCTAAGATTTTTCCAATGGTGGAACAGCTAACATCTGAGGGAGGAACACATCACTAGCCCAGCCTGGGAATCACAACACTAAAGATGCTGAAAAAGGAAACCCGATGATAGAAGATGTGACCTCTAACTTGAAGAAAGGAAGTCTTAATTGTCCTAGGCATTTCATAAACACGAGCTCTGCAAAATAGGAGATAAGAGGCTCTACAGAGATGATAAAATGAAGAGAGTTGTGGAAATGACAACCTCACAGAAATAGAAACAAAAAAAATCTGCTTTGGATTGCTGAGCTAGAGTTTATATGCATCAGGTAATTACGACAGATCAATATGTGCAATGACAAATGGAATAAAACTTTAGGAGCCCCGTGACTCAGTAGGAAAGCAGAAGAGCTGGAGTGCACATATGAACATGTATTGATCCCTAAAGCCCTAACAGAAGTTTGACACTATACATTCAGACCAATGCAGTTAAGTAGTTCACACGTCTAGGGGCTGCCCAGGAAGCAACCAGAGTGTAATTTCACTCTCAAGGCAAAAAAGAAAGCTGTCAGTTTTCTGTGTAGAATAAAAAAGTTTGAAGGATTCAACTTAAGCTGCATTTCCTCTAAACAGACTGGCAAGCACCGTCTCAATCATAACCCTCTTTTTTAAAAACAAAGTCCAAAAGAACTTCTGTAATCACATGGGACTGGCATCATTCACTTGGCCCTATTTTTTTGTTCTCTGAGGGAAACCTATGAAGAGAATCCCACCCAACTTTGATTTCTCCTTCCAGCTCAGCATTTGGACAGCAGGATTCCACTGATTAATTATCCCAGTATTTCCACCATCACCATGACTAGGTCACACGTCTATTAAACAATGTCAGAAACCATTCAAAGCACTTTTCATTTATCACATATGAATGTTTTCATTTATTTAAATTCAAGTTAGTTAACATACAGTGTAGTGTTTGCTTCAGGAGTAGAACCCAGTGATTCATCACTTACATACAACACCCTGCACTCCTGCCAACAAGTGCCCTCCTTAATGCCCATCACCTATCTAGCCCATCCCCCACTTCTCTCCAACAACCCTCAAAGAGTCCCTTATGGTTTGTATCCCTCTCTTTTCATCTTTTTCCTTCCCTTCCCCTATGTTCATCTGTTGTGTTCCTTAAATTCCACATAGGGGTGTAATCAACTCATGAATTCTAACAAGCCTGTGAGGTAGATACTAAGATACTACGTTCATCCCCATTTTAGAGATGCAGACACTGGTGCAAAGTGAGCTCAACTTAAGTCACTTGCCCAGAGTCACAAAGCCATGCTCTAGGAAGCCAGGCAGCCTCCCCAGACACCAACACCAAGCTACCTTTGTTTCATGGCATCTCCCTTTCCTACTGGACTCAGGCACATGGGCAGATGGTCTACAGCTGCTGTCTTCCAAGATAGAAACGTAAAAAAACACAGTTCAAAGTGAAAAAGAAAGTGGTTAACACGGCGTGAAAGGCATTACTGCAATGTAAATAGAAATGCCATTTCATTGTGCCAGACTTCGCATTTTATTAGCTTTGTAACCGAAAATTATTTCAGACACCTTGGAAAAACTAAATCCTATCCACATGTCATCACCACTATGAATTCCAGAAGAAACCTATGCAGAATGGGAAGTTTGACTCTGCTGTCAGAAAAAAAAGCTGTGTCACAAGAACGGTGCACAGTCCGCGAACCACAGGAGCTTGCGGTCACAGTGCGCTGCCCAGTGTAGACTCCATATGTGGGCACCACACACCAGAGCGGTTTTAGCTGCTACGGATCCTGAGGAGGAAGTGCACACATGCATCCTCCCTTTTCGGAGGAGAAAATGGAGGTGCTTTAAGTGAGAGAACTTGCCCAGGAAGAAACACGGGAAGGAGGCTGGGATGATGCTAACTGGGGTCTGTGCTAGGCCACCTCCTCACACAGGAGCAGTCCCCAAATCACGTCTGGCCAGCCCTGGGTGTGCAGGTTTTAACACTTTTTAAAAATACAGGCAACCACCTGTGTACCTATTTAGTTCAATTATTAGTATCTAGAGAAGGAACAGCTCCCCAATGGTTACAGGAGTCCACCCAGATTAACACTCCATCAACAGGTAAGAGCAGAGGCAACAGATTCGGTAGATCTGCATGTCCAATTGTGCAAATGCAGAGTGAGGGCAACATATCTTAAAATAAGTTTAAACTTATAGTGATAAAGAACAGGGGTTATCTGGGAGTAGAGGGTGGAGTTCAAAGGAACAGAAGGCAACTTTTGGGAGGTAAGGAAATGTTCATTATCTGAATCGTGGTGATGATTTCTTGGGTACATAAATGTCAAAATGTGTCTACTTGTATATGCAATTTAAATTGAACTGCATTTTAAGTTTATGTACTTTACTACCAGTCAATTAGATCTAGTTACAGTTGTAAAAAAAAAAAAAAAAAATAGTTCTTGGGCATATGTGGGCAGGTTGGTACAGGAGGCACAGAATTTTAACAGCTTGCAAACTTATGCAAAAGCAACAGTACGAAATGGCCGCCAAAAGCCGATGCCACTGTAGCCTCCCCCAACAGGAATTCTGTATGAAAATCAACCCTTCACCTCATCTGGCACACCACGACCAAGGAGCACCCATATCAGAAAGACTAAATGGGATCTAAGGGTGGCTGCCCTGGGACAGGGTCTGAAAACCACACTCGCAGGTATGGCTATGGCAGCCAGGATTTGGCCTCAAGCTGGGGCCACCATGTCTAAGAAAATGTCCGCCATCTTATACAGCTTCACTGAGCTCAGACCTATGCGTGAAAGCAAATGGAGACCCAGCAGAGCACTAGAAAATACAGAAACTCTGGATGATGAAAGCCGTTAAATACAGCAACATTCAGAGACAGTTCCCTGCTCCAGGGAGGTGCAAGCAGCATCCAAAGGACCAGCTGGGTGGGACATAGTCTCTGGCATTCTCACAGCACAACCGACTTCCACCACAGGACTACAGCCTCTCTCCTTCCAACATGTTGGACTCCCCTGGGTAAGAGAAAGAGTCAGGATTGCTAAACTGAAGACTCCTTCAGCTCTGTGAGTTCTGATATGGGCCTTAACTTCACGAAGCACGTTGGGTACATGGCAGAAGGACAACTCAGAGTCCAGGGGTATTCTTTTCTAAATTCGCCATTTTAAAAGCAGAGAATAATATACACTTACACGGTTTCTTTTAACATAGGGATGTTATCATTAACCACATTCACTGCACATTTAAAGAACTTTCCCCTACACTCAGAAATTTAAACAATAAAGCTAGAATTTTAAACATGATAGGTTTTATAGTGCTTTCTATTCTAGCTAAGAGGTTACAAAGGGTAATCTTTAGGTAAAGAGAACATCCCAGAAAGAATCTGAACAGAGGGGAACTACTCAGGACATGTTCTAGAAAGAAGAGATAATGTCAGAGAAGAAATTAAAAGCTGTTCCTTTGTGTGCAGACATCCTGAGCATCTCCTACATCTTGTCCTAAAGCAATCTAGTCCTGACCAGTCCTGACTTGAAGTCATAATGAATGGGAAGGAAAACAAAACTTCATCTATCAATTGGGGTTGACTGAAGTCATAATTTCAAAGTTTGCTGTAAAAATTCAACAAGTCAGTGCTCCTCACTGGCCGTCCCAGTGATTCTGTCATTTGTTGTACTCAACAACAGCCAACGAACTTCAACATCCACACTCCAAATGTTCCCAGTGCTCAACAGCTTTCTAAGGCTCTTCATGATTTCCCACTGGGTCCAAGTCCCGGAGGTAGAGTCAATGTTCTCATAAAGGGTGAGGATACTAAGGGGCGCCTGGGTGGCTCAGTTGGTTAAGCACCCAGCTCTCGATTTCAGCTCAGGTCATGATCTCACAGGTCAGGAGTTCAAGCCCCAAGTTGGGCTCTGTGTGGACAGTGGGGAGCCACTTGGAATTCTGTCTCCCTCTTTCTCTCTGCCCCTCCCCTGCCTCCTCTCTCAAAAAAACTTTATAAAGTTTTATAAGAAAAACTTTATAAAAAATAAGCTTTAGGGAAAAAAAGGAGGGGGTTAGGACACAGAACCACAGAGGCCAAAGCGTCTGTCCATGGACCACATTACCAGAAACAGACCTTGGACAGCAAACAATTCACAGTGCAACAAAACCTGGCTCTGCTCTCCTCAGAATGACCATGCTCTCACGGAAAATAGGAGCCCAATCACAAAGTACTTCACATTCTCAACTTCCCCCAAACTGTACAAAAATCCTGAGTAACAACTACTTTACGTCATAGAATAAGGAAGAAATGAACACCATTCTAGCTTAAAATGATCCCAAAGCAAAATGTGGATTTAGGCCACCTACAAATAGTTCTTTTTAAAAATTATCTTCCCAACAACCCTAATTCCAGAGTCTGTAGCTGAAGAGATTGTAAACAGTCCTGAGTCCCTTCTCCTATAACCCACAAATACTCCACCCCAATTACCAGGATAATGTCCAATCTATCATTTTGACCTCCAAAGATGGAAAACAGTTTATCTCCTTTCTTTTGCAACACACATCTCCACCCTCTCCTTTCTACTTGTACCTTTATCCCTTTAACTCCCTTCCTCCTGCTTACCTGAAAGGCCTCTAGGTTTCTGGGTTACCCTTTTAATACTATGGATACTCATTTCCATACTGTTCCCTGGAAGACATTCAAGTTCTCTACTAACCTTGCATACTTCGAGGGACACAAATCCACCAAGATACCCTCTCTAGGGACCCAAGTAGGGTTTATAAATTCGATTCCTTCTCTCCCGCTTGAACACAGGCTTTCTGCTCTCAAGGAGCTCCTTTTCATTTCCAGAAAGGCTCCCGCCTACAACAATCTGTTCTATTCACCACTGGGCCCCGACCACAGGTGTGTCTGCTTGCACTCCCCATCCCTCCCTCCCCAGGATCCCAGGCAATAGCTGTCCCATCTCTCACCGCTAGTCACAGCTTGGCAACACAGAAGAGCCAGATGGAAATGTGTGTGTTCAATTACCTTGGCTACCTGAGCAAATAGATTTGCTTTGCAGTGTCTCTACTCTTTCAGGAAAAACAAACAAAAAAACAAAACAAAAAAAAACCCTACAACTCAAAAAAGGGATTAGACCTGGCCAGCCCAGTAAGATGGCGGGCTTTCACCAACAAAGCTAGAAAATGCATCGAAACTTCAGTCTCATTGTAGAACCTTAAATACTTTTAAACCAAAGGGAAAAGGTGTACCCTTTGGCTCTCAGTGTCCAGAGGACCAGCGTCTGCTCTACTTTGGAAGACCATCTGGATCAGTCAGTAGGTACCACTGAGGGAGGAAATAAGACTTCTCAGCTAATGCAGGGGCTTCAAGGCAAACTGACCAAGCCTGGATACCAGCCTCACCCATTTACTATCTTCATAACTTTGGCTGATAATTTAATATCCTTAAATCATATCCTTGCCTGCATGGTGGGGATCATGGATCTCACTTGGAGAAATGCATTAATATGTTGATTCCTTCTGTTCTTCCTTGAGCATCAATTCCATGCCCTAAGACAAATGAAAGGGGTATGTGCCACAGGACTCACACTGGATAGTTCCCTATTATTCGTTATACAGGGCCATTTACAACAGAGAAGTTATAGCCACAAGAGGCTAAGCTGCTTATAAGATGTTCCCATCCCTGGAAATGGTATAGGAATGTGGAGAAAGGAAAGATTATGAAGTAGTTTCCACTGGGGGAAAAAATGTTCTTTGAACATTCTGTGTCCTACCTCCTTATCTAACAAGCTCTAAAATGTCTCCATACTTGAGGCCAGTGTTTCCCAAAGAGTGAGATCAGTCCCTTGAGAAAACCCCTGAAAGTTTGACCATCTCTTCATCCCCTCTGTTAATAGCACACAGCCTTCCCAAAGTTGACCCTGGCTTTCACCAGTCTCCAGTCTGGGCCCCAACTGTACAGTTGAGAGCCCCCTACAGACCCATTCACCATGTAGGTTAAAACTTTCATAGGTATTGGTTCCTGACCATACCTCTGGTTTTTAACTGTTTTGAGAATTCACACAACACCCAATTCACTCTTTTGAAGTATACATTTCAAAAGATTTTCAGTAAATGTGCCAAACTGTAGATCCACCACCACAATCAATTTTAGAACATTTTCATCCCCTCCCTAAAAAAATACCCACATGTAACCACTCCCCATCTCACCTCTAACCTCAAGCCATAGGCAAACACTAACATGCTTTCTCTCTAGATGAACATTTCATGTAAATGGAATCCCAGGATATGTGGTCTTTCTGTGTCTGGCCTCTTTTGCTTAGCAGGTTTTTAAAGTTGCATCTCTTACCACCTCACGCCAGTCAGAGTGGCTAAAATGAGCAAATCAGAGAACTCTAGATGCTGGCGAGGATGTGGAGAAACGGGCACCCTCCTACACTGTTGGTGGGAATGTAAACTGGTACAGCCCCTCTGGAAAACAGTGTGGAGGTTCCTCAGGAAACTAACAATAGAACTCCCCTATGACCCAGCAATAGCACTGCTAGGAATTTACCCAAGGGATACAGAAATGCTGAGGCATAGGAGCACATGTACCCCAATGTTCATAGCAGCACTCTCCACAATAGCTAAAACATGGAAAGAGCCTAAGTGTCCATCAACAGATGAATGGATCAAGAAGATGTGGTTTATCTATACCATGGAATACTACATGGCAATGAGAAACAATGAAATCTGGCCATGTGTAGCAACATGGATGGACCTTGAGGGTGTTATGCTGAGCGAAATAAGTCAGGCAGAGAAGGACAAATATCATATGTTTGCACGTATAGGAGGATTAGGAGGAACTTGACGGAGGAACAAGGGGGAGAAGAAGGGCGGAAATGGTGGGGGAAAGGGAGAGAGGCAAACCATGAGAGACTCTTGAATGCTGACAAAAACTGAGGACTGATGGATGTGGGGGGGAGGGGGGAGGGGCATGGAGGAGGACACTTGTGGGGATGAGCACTGAGTGTTATGTGGAAACTAATTTGACAATAAACTATTTGTTAAAAAAAAAAAAAGTTGCATCTCTGTGGTAGCATGTAGCAGGACTCTTCCTTTTTATGGCCAAATGTTTCACTGTATGAATTGACCACTTTTTATCCATTCATCAGCTGATGGATATTTAGATTGTTTTCACCTTTTGACTATTACGAGGAATGCTATAATGAACATTTTGCATAGAAGCTTTTATGTGAACATATTGTCATTTCTCTTGGATAATTATCTAATTGTGGATTTGCTGGGTCATGCTGTAATTGTGTTTAACCTATTGAAAACTGTCAGACTTTCCTAAAGCGGCTGCACATTGTACATTCCCACTAGCAGCACACGATTCTAATTCCTCTACATCCTCTCCAACACTTGTCATTTGGTGTTTTTCAAGACCCAGTTTAATCATACAGTTTTCTTGGACCATCTGCAATAGTCAAGACTCCAAACTCAATTCAAATGACCCATGCATGGCTTTTACATACACTTTCTGCTGTAACAAGTGTTGTGGCCTATGTTTTCTCTCTCCAACCAGACTATGTGCTGCAGAGTTGGGGAAAGTTAAGGTTTTTAGACTGGAAGAGCAGGCATACTGGATCTTTGGGAGAAAGGGGTAGTAGTAAGCAGTGGAGGTCAGTCCCCTTCTCACAGAGAATTAGAAGTTCTCATGCAGTGGCCAGAACTTCATGAATGTGAGGTTTGACAGGATTCATCTTTTTCTTCACTGCAAATCTCCATTTACTCTCAAGTCCAGCCCTAGTGACTTCAATAGGGATGGGGACAGTGACCAGACATTGGATATCCTGGTGCCTCCACCTCTTTCCTCCAGCACAGCACCCTGTGGGAGCTCTCAGGATGGGGATGATGGCTTGCATTTATTCCTTTGAGCTGTGACAGGCTCCCCAACCCACTCAGAGCATCACGAGCCCCTGATGTGAATAATATCAGGAAAGAAAAATAAAATCTTCAGTGAATCAAGAAAAAGACTTGCTGAATCTAAGGCCAACTAAGTCACAGTCTCCCCAAGACTAGAAGTGATTAACTTTGGTTTCTTATACCTTTCATTCTTCCCAGCTGTTAGAGGCTCAGATTCAAAGCACACTGTTCAATAGCATAATTATTTCAACTACTACTGATGCATCAGGAAGAGCACAGTCGGCAAGTATTGTTGAATATGTTCTAGCCTCTAGAATTAAGAGAGCAGGTCTCTATTGCAAATATAGCAACAATCCTCCCTTCCCTGCAGCTGACCAGTAGGCCTCCTCTTTCCCTCCACAGAAAAGATTCTGCTGGGACTTCCAATGGGTCTCTCAGATCAGTAACAGAAACCCTAAGCAGCTGACACCACCATATTCAAAAATAGCTCTCTCCTATGACCCCACGTGCTGGTCTTCTACTTCTAGTGTAAGCTCATGAGCAAAAATTGCAGAAGAACTTCAGCAAAATTATTTGGCTATACCTTAGGACTCAGTGGGTACAAGGAGTATAAAACTTAAAACCCTTCAGGAAGCAATTCCTCATCCAACTGTAACCTCCAAGCCTCTTAATTGCCAAATTCATAACCCTAGGGCAAGGTTTTATTACCATCACCCTGAACAGCCACATCCCCTTCTCATGGTTGTGAACAAGGACCCCGACAAGTGAAATAGCCCAAGTATAGAGGAACCATGAACCCAGCTTCAAGCATGGAAGGAAAGAATGGAGGCATCTAGGCAAGAGGATCTATGGTGTGGATAAAGCTGGAGGCTAGGGGACTCTAAAAGCTATCAGGGCACCTCAAGAAGTCTTTGGTAAAAAACAACAACTTCTGATACAACTAAGCACAAGTGGCTAAGAGGAGGAGACAAAAAATATTTATCAGTGACCTCCATCCAAAGAGAAGTCAAAGAGCTACTAAAACTTTTAGCATAGTAGGAAGTCACAAGTAACCCACACTCACCTTGTTTTATAGCCACAAAAAAACCATCCTCCAAAGGAGAAAGATAGCTGAAGACTCAGCTTAAGGGAGTCTCCCAAGGCCTCGAAGCCTGTCCAGACCCCAAATCTCTGTCCACTGTGGCATACACTTGACCTCCCACAGTAATATATCAACAGGGCTATGTACTAAAACATATGAAAACCCATTCTTGTCTCCACATGGCCTTACATTGAACCATGCTTTCAGTTAGGTTTGTAGTAAGTTATTGAGCTAAGTAATTTCTGGCCAAGCCCTGAAGTAGATTTATACAGTACATGGTTTTTCTTATGGCAATAGAGATGTCAAAGGTTGAGACTATTTTAGTGCCCCCCCTACTCTCCTACTACATTTAGGAGAAATAAAATGGTTATGGATCATTCTGTTTGTTAAACTGCTCAGTTCTCCCATCATTACTTATTTCGAATGTAGTATAGATCTATAAGGAAGCAGAACTTTTTATATACTGAACTGTGCAACCAGCAATAACACACTAAATCTGTAAACAAGCCTAGGGAAGCAGTCTTCCTTCTTGGAAACTTTCATTGGGCTGATAATTATACTCTGAAATCCACTGAAGCACAGATCATCTGAAATGGGATTCTCTTGCTCACTCAAGTAGCCTAAGCAGCCCTTCTCCCCATGAAGGACTTTCCTACATTTGCAGCTAGCTCCTTACAGAGTGTTCTGTAGAGATGGCAAGAAAGACGGCTGAAAAGATGCAGAATGTTAGTGTTAACAGGAACACGCATTTCCACCAAAACTTTGATGAAACTTTCTTTCCCTACCTTCTGCCTCAATAGCTCAAGACCACCCATGTCGTAATTAGTTTTAGTTGTCAACTTGGCTAGGCCAGGGTACCCAGACATTTGGTTAAACACTGGTGAAGACATTTTCTTAGATGATATTAACATTTCAAATCAGTAGACTTTGTTTACCATTTGTTTACCATTACCCCTCATAATGTTGGTAGACCTCAACCTATCAGAAGAAGGCTGATACTCTACTCCAAGATAGAATTAGGACACCAGACTGCCTTCAGACTTGAAATACTTCAACTCTTCCATGGGTTTCCAGCCTACCAGCCTATCCTGAAGGTTTTGGATTTCCCAAGTCTCCACAATTACGTGAGACTATTCTTAACACACACACACACACACACACACACACACCTGGTTTACTGGTTCTGTTTCCCTGCAGAACCCTAATATAATCACCTCTCCCACTAGAAACTCTAACACCAAACAAAAAAACTCCAACCCACTATGCACAACTACTACTTTGAAATTCCTATTTCAAATGCTTGGTATGTAAAGAAGCTGTGGAGGAGTCCTGGTTCCTTCAAAGGGAGTCTGCAGTGGCATCTGCAAAATGAAGGGTGATGTTAGAAAATGAAGGAGGGGAGAAAAGAGCCAAAAGGAAGCCAAGGAGAGGGGAGATCTAAGGCATACATTTATTTCATTGCTCACAAAGCTATCGAGGTCTTGGGAGCCACTGTTCTTCCAGAGTAGGTTCATGTTCCCAAGAATAAGATGAAGACATGAGGAAATGAAGAAAGAGAGCCTGCACTGGTTTGGTTTCCAATACTTTTACTAAATCCCAGGAGCACCGCCTGACTGCTGGGCAAAAGTAGCCACGGAAGGTAGAAACTTCTCTTCCTACCAGAAAGACTACCCAGAAGGACTCCTGGGCTGAGGTCATTCTTACCTGGCCATCTGCTTGTAAGCTTCTTCTGCCACAGCAAAGATGTGGGGGTCCATGTCTCCCATGTTTTGGCCGCTGTAGGCATAGATGACATCTTGACCATAGATTGGCAACTGTTCATAAGGATTAATGGCAACAAGCACGATACCTGCAAACAGACAACGCAGTCAGATTCTGACAGCAAGACAGTCACCTGACATCCACTTTCAAAGACCCTTGTTCATATCCAAACATGAGAAATACAACCAATCACAACTAAATCAAGATGTGTCTGTGTGTTGACCAGGCACTGTGCCAGACCCTGGTGAAGGCTGGGCCTCCACATGCCTAAGCACATGTACATGCACACACATGTACACAAATGCTCAAATTGAACTTCTGAAATACATAAAAACATTGCACTACCAGAGAGAAGAGGATGGTTAATTCTGTCAATAGGTGTTAGGCTTTATTTTTTAATATTTTTTTAATGTTTTTTTTTCCTTCTTCTGGAGGAAGAGCAGAGAGGGAGGGAGACACAGAGCCCAGGCTCTGAACTGTCAGCACAGAGCGTAACACAGGGCTCAAACCCACAAAACAAGAGATTGTGACCTGAGCCAAAGTGAGAAACTTAACCAGTTGAGCCACCCAGGTGCTTTAACAGGTGTTAGGCTTTAAAAGCCATCTCGGAGTTGAAATCTAGGAAACAACTTTCTTCTGTGTATGGGTTATCTTAACTGAACACAAACAAATTGTGGTCACTTAACATGATTGGTTTACATATCTTAAGGTCAAATCTTGACTCAGCCAGTTATGAACTGTGTGATTCTGGCAAATTAACCTCTAAGTGCCTCAGTTTCCTGGACTATAATATTGGGAACAGTAATTACCTTTACTTTACTGTCCTGAGGATAATGATTAGGATAACTTAGACCAGCATCTTGCATAGTAAGCACTGTGTGTTAGGTTTTTATTAGCTTACATCACATCATGTATTTTCTTTCTACTTTTTTTTTTTTAACTTGCATCCCCACACATATACAACGATGGACTCAATAAATGCATATTTCAGGAAGAGTCAGCGAATCCTCTAACATTCCAGATCTTTTATGGAAGGGCACATAATATTTGAGAATGTAAAAAGAAAAAAAAATTCTATCATCTTCAAGAGAAATGCATGCCCTTTTCTTTCCCAAAAGAGCACATTCTGGATATCAAAAGAACCACTGACAAGGGCACAAAAATTTAAGCTTTTCCAGGCTTGGGGAGAAGAGGAAAGACAGGAATGGAAAAATTATTGCCAAGCTGGGAGATCTCCTCCATTGTGCTCCCCTCTGGTGTTTGAAAAGGGACACAAGTCAAGAAAATGAGAAGACAAACTAGAGAAGGAAAAAAATATTTGCAAAAAACAAAACAAAAAAACAAAAACAACCCGTATCTGATAAAGGACTAGTACCCAAAATATATAAGAACTCTTCATGCTCAATAAGGAAATGAACCACCTGATTGAAAAGTGGGCAGAAGATATAGAAATCGGCACCTCACCTAAGACACAGATGGAAAATAAGCCTCTAAAAAGATATTCCACATCATCTATCAGTAGGGAAATGCAAATGAAATACCAAAAAGACACCACTATACATATAGAATGGCTAAAATCCAGAGCACAGACAACACCAAATGCTAAGCAAGGATGTGGAGCAATGGAAACTCTTCTTCATTGCTGTTCAAATGCAAAGTGGTACAGCCACTTTGGCGGTCTCTTATGAAACATACTCTTACCGTAGGATTCAGCATTCACACTCCTTGGTATTTATCCAAAGGAGTTGACAACATATCCACACCAACACCTGGCATGTGGATGTTCATGGCAGCTTTGACAACTGACAAAATTTACAAGCAGCTAAGATGTCCTTCAGTAAGTGAATGAATCAACTGTGATACATACAGACCATGGACTCTTAGTGCTATAAAAAGTGATTTATCAAAGTATGAAAAGACATGGATGGAGCTCAAATGAGTATTACTAAGTGGAAGAAGCTAATGGGTATACAGCCACATATAGGGAGTCCAACCCCATGGTACTGTATAAAAGGCAAAATGGTAAAGGCAGTAGAAAACATCANCAGTGGATCTGCGGTTAGGATATAATGGTGGACACGTGTCATTATACATTTGTCCAAACCCACAGAGTGCACCCCACCAAGCAGGAACCCTAATGGAAACTATGGACTTTGGGTGAGGAGGATGTGTCACTGTGGGTTCGTCAACTGGTGCAAACGTACTGCTCTTGAAGAGGACACGAACTGTGGGTGAGGCTAAGTACATATGGGGGGGGGAAGGGTATTATATGGGAAATCTTGATCTTCCCCTCAATTTTGCTGTGAACCTAAAGTTGCTTTAAACAATAAAGTCTACTTAAAAGAAAGAAATACCAGAGAATACTTGGAATAATCTTGTTTGTTACATTTCAGCCTAAGGGGAAGGGGCTAAGGGAGGAAAAGGACACCCACCAAGCCTTCAAATGGAACTTTGCTCAAAAAGACAACCTGAACCAAAAAATAAGGCTCCAAACCCTGATAAATTCCCATAAGGCTAATGACATGGATAATTCTTTTTTTTTTTTAATAGTTTATTGTCAAATTAGTTTCCACATAACACTCAGTGCTCATCCCCACAAGTGTCCTCCTCCATGCCCCTCCCCCCTCCCCCCCACATCCATCAGTCCTCAGTTTTTGTCAGCATTCAAGAGTCTCTCATGGTTTGCCTCTCTCCCTTTCCCCCACCATTTCCGCCCTTCTTCTCCCCCTTGTTCATCCGTTAAGTTCCTCCTCAACCTCCTATACGTGCAAACATATGATATTTGTCCTTCTCTGCCTGACTTATTTCGCTCAGCATAACACCCTCAAGGTCCATCCATGTTGCTACACATGGCCAGATTTCATTGTTTCGCATTGCCATGTAGTATTCCATGGTATAGATAAACCACATCTTCTTGATCCATTCATCTGTTGATGGACACTTAGGCTCTTTCCATGTTTTAGCTATTGTGGAGAGTGCTGCTATGAACATTGGGGTACGTGTGCTCCTATGCCTCAGCATTTCTGTATCCCTTGGGTAAATTCCTAGCAGTGCTATTGCTGGGTCAGAGGGGAGTTCTATTGTTAGTTTCCTGAGGAACCTCCACACTGTTTTCCAGAGGGGCTGTACCAGGTTACATTCCCACCAACAGTGTAGGAGGGTGCCCGGTTCTCCACATCCTCGCCAGCATCTAGAGTTCTCTGATTTGCTCATTTTAGCCACTCTGACTGGCGTGAGGTGGGATCTCAGTGTGGTTTTGATTTGTATTTCCCTGATGAGGAGGGATGCTGAACATCGTTTCATGTGTCTGTTGGCCATCTGGAATGACATGGATAATTCTTCAAAGCAGCCTTACATGTTCTACTAGTTGCTAGAGAGTTGTATAAAACTCTACTTCAGATAGCATTCAAATTTTGGTATTATACTCTAAGGCTATACATTTTCCTAAAATACCTCAGCTACTTTCAGAGCAGCAACACGTGTGTCCTGATAACTCAGAACTCTGGGCCACACTGGTCACTCTCAATAGCTGAAGCTATAGGAGCCAATAAGCATTTGGGTAAAAATGTACAGACATCAGGACGTATTCTAAAAGGGATGCCTTTAAAAATTGAAGCTGATGGTCGTTTATTCCTTTCTCCCAAAATGAGAGATTTTCGTTGTTATTGTTGGGAAAAAACCCCAATTGAAGCCTCTGAATATTGATGGTCTTTTTCAAATAGTATCGCCATGAGCAGCTGGGTTGAAGTTGTATTGGGGGCAACTACTTCTCAAGCACTGAAGTCTGGCAGAAAAGCTCACCAAAACTTAGTAGTCAACCCACTAATTCCAAACCTAAGTGGATTATCATTGTGAAAATAACTCTGGTCCCCAGGCCTCCCTTGTGATCACAGACAAGACCATGGCTCTGAGGCACAGCTCGGAGAACCGCCACAAAGAAGCCCATGGCATGATTCCTCAAGCAGATCCTAAAATCATTTGCCCCTCAGACAATGGTTTATAAGGAACCAGATTTTACCATCCCACTTAATGCTCCAAAAAAAAAAAAAAAAAAAAAATGGAATGTGGGAAATTGAGAGATTTCAAGAAAACCAAATAGGAGATGTTCAGGACATTTTATTATAAAGTATTCGTTTTCTGCTCATGAATTTGATAAATATTCATCATGCACCACATCTGTACATGGGAAGGGAGAGAGTCAGACAAAGACAGGACTTTCTCAGGCAGAGAACAGAAGCCAGCCAGGCATAGGTTTATAGGAGTGTGCTCGGTGAAGAGAGCAGACACCCGAGTTGGGACCCTGCGATGTATTTACTGCTCCCCTATAGGCTAGAGGACTATGCCTAAGTCAGTTAAGCCACATTGTGTGGTCCATTTCCTCCCTGGCTGAGCTGTGATTAACACCAATCACCCCACAGAGATGTAGGGCAGCCTAATTAAGCTACATTCACTGATTGCAAACCTTTCAAGGGTCTCCGTTGAGAGGTACTTAGGAGAATGCTAGTAGGATTCCTAACCATTAGAGTTTAACACATCAAGTCTGAAGATCATAAGTACTTTCAAACACATGCAGCCGAGAGATGCACACCACTTACCACAGTAAGTGTAGATATGGTTCGACTCCAGAAAACGGACCTTTAAATTATGCAAAACTGCAGGCTCGTGTAGATAGCTAAGGGCAGTTAGGTCATTTTCTCCCACCAAGATATCTGGATTCCGCAAAAAGGGCAGCTGGTTGCCTCGGACATCAATGGGGTATTCCCGAATCTAAAGAAATTCAAGTAATAGACACAAAAAGGCAGCGTTATGAACCATTTAGCCTGCATCCAATATCCTGTCAGAGTAGCTAGGATCACTGTCCTAACATGATCATACATGATGAAGATAGACCACCTTCTTTTAAAGATGGGCAGACTGAACAAAGTACTTGTGTTGCCCTAAGACCAGCCCAGGAGGAAAATTTGCCGGTAACAGAATCTCAGTGTATCAGGATAAAAGACTGAACGACATGAGAGATTCAGGAAGCACACCAGGATATAATGACATGTTCTACTGGCTTTTCAAAGTTTAAATACTTACTGAGTCTTGAATCTTGAAGAGGCACTGCTCTTTCTCCCGTGCAGCCAACCTTCGTCCCGTTTAATGCTGGTGCCTTCCTCTGCCCCATCATCCAACATGTTCTTTTTTTTGAATTGCCTTTTAACTAACTGCTCTCCACAAATGCCCTCCAGCTGTACATATACTCTTCAACAACCTGACAACAAGCTACTTCTAGGGCAGTAATCTTATCTATATGTGTGTATAATCAAGAAGTCTCAAATGCAAGGTGCTCTTCTTATATCAGCATAGCAGTTGGACAGGAGTACTCAATGATGCTTTTTGACAGGTTATATTTAAAACTGACTCATGTACACACTATTATATTATGTACTATCTACGTAATAAAAAGAGGATGCTCTTTCTTGGTATTTAAACAGAAGAATCTTAGCTATGGTTTATCATGTTCTAAGCTCCTTATGGTGTTAAAAATCCTCTAAGCACTTGTAAAAACAGTTTCCTCAAACACTACTTATAATGTTTAGGAGCCCTGGGGTGGGATCCAGGAATCTGAGATTTTGAAAAATCCACAAGTAGTTCTGCAACAGGTGGCTTATAGATACTTTAAGAACCACTATTCTATAAAAGACTTTCAGGAAATTCGATGGACATGGCCTCAATTTAACTGGAATAACAGGTTTTTAAAAACATAAATGTTAGTGTTCTCTCCTATTCCTCCCACTTTTAGATGGTCATGCACAGCCAGATATGAAGGTATATTATAGCCAGCAGGTATAGTAATGGTGGGCTGACATCGGCAGCAAAGTGAAACCTAGTAGCAGATCCAGAAATAAATGTAAGCACAGAAGGAAAATTTGTTCAGGATAATGCTGAAGCAAATAGTTAAAAAGGAATTTCCACTATAATAGCAGATAAACTTGAAGACTTTTAGGAAAAACAAAAATAGAGCTAGTGTACTCATTCCCTCAAAGATCAAATTAAGTTTTAGATAAAACACCAAAAAGAAAAAAAAATCAAATGAAAAAACGCACTGAAATAAAAAACAAAACAACAAAATGTAGTCAGGTAGTTTCAAGAGCTTTGGAAGGAAGTACTTTTAGAGGATGATGCAAGAAGTATGCCACCAAATTTTGTATTTTGAATGTAAATAGAATTTTTAATCCATCATAAACACTGTATGCAGAGTGGAGGATGACGATTCTCCATTACCTAACTAAATTAATCTTAATATCCAAAGTTTTACAAAGCCAAAAAGAACACCAACACCCCAACAGAAAATTATGCACAGGCTAAGAGCCACAAGAGGAATTACAAAGGAACATGAAAAGCTATTCAGGGTCATTAACCAAACAGATGCAAATAATGGATTATTAGCACTATTTATCACATAAGCAAAGGTGTAAAACCCTCTAAGACCTTAAATATGATGTGGCCCAACAGGTGTACTGTTCGTGGGTTCAGATTAAAGGACCTTTTTAGGGGACAGCTAGCAACACCAAGTCTGAAACTTTCATGAAAAGACTTCTGAGCTTCTGAAGACCATCTTACAAATGAGCAAAGATATCCACGATCTATAAACAGAAGGTAAAACATGACAGACACCTTTATTTACAGACAAGCAGCTCCTCACAACATCCTGAATTTACAAAGAGGCACGTTGCAGAATGAAATCTAGGGTTTTTTTTGAACTCTATAGAAGGACATCCCCGCAAATTATGAATTACCCATGCTAGTGAGGTTTCCCTCGTTCAGGTTCCTGTCGGGGGTTTGTGTGTTAATCAAGGCCCTTCTCTTTTTTGCACAAAGGTCTTTCATCAAATCGACTCCATGCAGGAGGCCAGTAAACTATCCTCAACAGGGTACAGACAGAATTTCCAGAAGGTGGGCAACAAGGGGAAATGGAGTGTGTGGAGATTTTAAGTTCCAGAGGTGATGGCCCCCTTCATCGCTGGCTGAGTCACTGGTGTCAATGGGACTCTGACCCGACCCTCCCACTCTGAGTCTTTCTGAAGACTTCACCCACGGAGATGTGTGTCACCCCCATGGAAAGGAGCATGTTCACTCTGCATGTCCTGTGTGGCTCTCCATTCCCCTCCCATCCCCGGTACCCAGCACAGGACATGGCCAAGTGTGAAAGCACAGAGCTTACCTAGCTCAGCCCCTGGTTTCTCAGATTAGAAAGCCAGTGCCTGAGCACAGGGTCTTTAAACCCTGAGACAGAAATGCTGGTGTTTGAGTTTTCCTCCGATTTCTCTTTCCCTCAAAAACTCTCCCAAGTGCAGAGGGAAGAGCATATGCAATTTCGTGAAAATATGGCCCACAAACAAGCCAGTGGTACTGGTTACAGTGAAGCTGAGAAGTAAAACTGCCCAGAGCAGCCGCCAAGACATAGGCAGGCAGGCTCGAGATTCAAGGTGCAGATTTTGTGGGGTGTGTTCATCCAGAGAAAAGCTGGGAATGAGAGACTTAAGGTTTTTTTTAAATAGGATTTTGATGCGAACGTTGCTATTAGTATTGAGCTTTATTTACAGCTAACATGGTTTTACTTGAAATCTAAGCATTTAGGACATGATCAGGGACCATGAACACTTTCTGGCACAAAAGACTTCACTATGTAACAACAAGGCCTCTGGAGGTGAAGAGGGGGCTTAAGGTTAACACTCATCACAATACTGAATTCTGTCACCCACCTGGAAGGAACCTCAACCTCCCCCTTGAGATTAGGAAGAGATGGGCCTCTCCAGTCAGTCCCCACCTAGCATACTGGGACTAACCACAACTCGAGAGTATAGAGGAGGAGGTTAGGAGATTAGTCCACACCTGCACTTTGCAATAGGGGAGCATATGGAAGTTACATTTGTTGAAATGAAGTACAATCAAAACTTCTCAGGTCTCAACCATACACAGTCACATTTCAAGGGCCCAGTGACTACCATACTGGACAATACAGACAGACATCCACTGTCACACGATCATCTTTTGTAAGGTATTGGTAGTGATCGCTCTATAATCTGTGGATCTCTGGTTTTAGAATACTTAGTAGGTGCTCAAAAAACATTAGCTGAAAGGAGTATCTGATTTTTTCATGACCTCTCTCCTACTAATTCATATCCAGGTTACATAGAACTATATAAATAGAATATAATCATAAAAACATCTTTGACAACTTCCACCACAAAGTTTTGGAGCTAATAATCAGCAGACATGGTAGATAAAGGCAACTTCTTGCTTGTACTCTATCCATAGAGCTAAGACATCCAGACGAAACAGAAGCTAATGAACATAGGGTTACCAACTAGCAAGGAATTGGGGTTAACCCAAGAGCTACACACGTCACCCTCTAGTGGTAATGGCACCCAACTAGAAGTCAAAGAGGGTAGATGTGGGAGCCCGACAGTGACCACAAGAAAGCGTGGTTAGGGACACAGGGATGTGCCTGCACACGGGGCTCCCTGCCTGGGCAAAGCATGCCTGCAAACAGGATGCTCTGCCAGGAGGCCTGCACACAATATCCAAGTTTAATGGTCCGCTTGCAAACGAGGGAACATGCCCTCCTTAGAAGTAAGGAGAAGGCTGGAATTGTGAGCAGGCCTCTTAGTAAACATGTTGTGGTCGCTTCCTCCCTTTGCTCCCCCCTGTCCTTGAAATGTGTTTGGCTACTTGCCCTTAATTGGTAAAGGAATGCATCTTGTAGATTTCAGTTTGTATCCAGTTACCGGGGTATGAAATAAACCGCAAGAGGGGCTTGCGTAGAATTGTTTCTCCGGCCGGAGTTGTGTCTGTGTCTGTCTTTTGTGTGTGTCTTGTCCTTTGTCTCATTTCATCCGCAACAGTAGAGAATCATGGAGCATTTAGGTATCTTCTCTACCATGGCAAATATTCCTGCTTTGTAAAGTCAGCAAGAAACTCACACGTAGCTGCCCAAGAGGGTTCCAAGAAGAGTGTGGATTTGGAGGAGTGTCTAAAAGGGTGCCATGAAGGTAGAGTCAAGATCTCACTAAATCTCTAATGATTCCTGGCCTTGACCTTTTTACACTCTAAACCTGATACACTTCTGTATGTATTATATCCATTACAAGGGAGACAAATTTCCACAAATGCACAGATGTATAACCAGACCCTGGCATATAATTGCTCAATTGTTTTTTGATGAATGAATGATACAAGTAATTAAAGAAAGAAAATGGCCATAAACAAAAACTTAGAATTAAGGAGTTAGAATTTTAGNTAAATTATAACATGAATCAAATTAAGGGTTTGATTTGTTCACTTATACGTTTTTCTAAGATACATTTAAGGAGTCATTTTTTGATCACTGGGGAAAGAAGCCCAGCCATCTGTGCATGGACTCCCTAAAGCCATTCTGCGTGCCTCCAGTGGCTCAGTCGGTTAAGCATCTGACTTCGACTCAGGTCATGATCTCACGGATCGTGAGCCTGACCCCCACTTCAGGCTCTGTGCTGACAGCTCAGAGCCTGGAACCTGCTTCAGATTCTGGGTCTCCCTCTCTCTCTGCCCCTCCCCTGCTCATGCTCTCTCTCAAACATTAAAAAAAATTTTTTTTAAAGAAGTTTGAGTTTTAAACAAAACTACAAGCAGGATAAAAATAAGGAGTCCAGGTTCATCTTTTGATTGCATTTTGTTGCAGGAAACACAGCTGACACACTCTGTTAGAATCATGGGATCTCAGTATGACTTTTGACTTGGGATCTCTCAGCCATGAACAGTCCAGACCATCTTCCTGCAAGGGTTAAGTCCAGGATTCCTCAGCCTCTACCATCTTAGGACAGGGGTTGCAGTGGGTGCTGGCCACTCTGCACAATTGGATGCTTAGCAGCAACCCTGTGCTCTACCTGCTGGATGCCAGTGGCAGACCTTCCTCCTCCATCATGACAGTCCAAAAGGTTCCCAGACATGCCCAAACATTCCTTGCCCGGGGGGTGGGGGGAGGGAGTGCAGCGAGAGCAGATGCAAAAATCATGGCTTCACCCATCTCTAAGCAGAAGCAGCCAGGCAAAATATCCTCACTGATGGAAGAGATCACGATTACAGAGGAGGAAAAGGGCAGTTCCAGGAAGGACGCAGATGGTAGTGAGGATTACATGACAGTATGCATGTACTTAATGCCCTAGATGGTACACTTAGAAAAATGGGGAAGATGGCTTTTATGTTACATTATTTTACAACAAAAAAAATTTTTGAGAGAGAGAGAGACCATGTGCAAGTGCACGAGCAGGAAAAGGGCAGAGAGAGAGAGAGAGAGAGAGAGAGAGAGAGAGAATCCCAAGCAGCTTCTCACTGTCAATGCAGAGCCCAATGCGGGAGTCTAACTCCCAAACTGTGAGTTTATGACCTGAGCCAAAATCAATAGTCTGACGCTCAACCACTCAACCGACTGAGCCACCCAGGCACACTGACAATAAAAATCTTTTTAATTGAAAAATTTACAGCCTACCTTAGGCAAGATAACTAATTGCATTGGTAATATTACTAATATTGGTATGCAATTTTACAACTTTACATGTTTTCTGTATACATACAATATAAACATGATAAATACGCTCTTCATATTATTCTTGCCAAAGACTGTCTCAAGTATGGATTACTGAGCCATGGAGAGCAAAAAATTATTAAGTGACCAAATATTAAAAAACAGAAATCCAGCAGAACAGAAGGAAAAAACCAGTCCTCAAAATCGCCTGCACTAAGAAGTTTACTGCAACTCAAGTATCAACCACTCTTAGCTCTGGTTTAACCAGATGTGCACATGGCTGACACTTCACCTGAACTGGGCTGACCAGCCCTGTGGGCATCTCAAGATGCACAGGTCTCAGGGCACCAATGGTCAAGTGCAGGGGTCCTCGTTCTCTTGCAATATTTGCTTCTTGCCATCAAGAACCAAGCCTGTCCTCTGCAACAGCTGGACACGTGTGGCCCTGTCCTTTTAGACTGGAGTGAGAGGGGCCTTTCCCCAGGCCCTGTACTTTCGAGGCCTCCATCATCTTCAACACAAAACAGAAGCATACTGACCAACATGGTCGCTCTGCCACCTGGGACCCAGCTTCGGTGGGGACACATTTGAGCTCTGCAACCCTCAACATACACTCCCGGGACGAACACCTTAGCCCCCCGGGGAAAAGGTTTCTGCACATTTCTTGCCACATGTCCCTGAAGGAAGGTAATGGCATCCAGGTGTCCTGATGGTCTGTCTGCAAACTCTGATGCTGCCAACACCAGATAGACACTGCTGGGGACCGTGGGGAGGAAGTGGACAGGACAGAGATGGAGAGAGGAAGACAGGCAAATGAGCACGTCAATCCTTCCCTTCAGAGGGCACAGCTGCAAACAAAATTCACACCCAGAAATGCTGTCTCCCAGCCGGGCCCCATGTCCACTTCCCGGCTTCTCCACAGGCTCGGAGGCTCTGGAGACGTGCTCACAAATTAGTACAGTATCTGCCACCATGGCAACGTAACGGGAGGAGTATTTCGCAATTCTCAACAATTCACACTCCTCTTCGGTTTCTGCACAGGTAGGGGCACAACATGCTTCAAGGTCACGGTTCTTTACACTGGCAGCTACATGGAGACTGAGTAGTGGAGAGTTGCAATTGTATCTTTAATACATTAAAGGTTTTCATTTTCAAAAATTAGAAATGTCAGCTTTACTTGAATTTTGATAAAGGGTGCCTTTACTGTTAAACACACGCAGGCTTACAACCATCCTCTGGCCCTGGCCTCACACGTTCCAGGGCTTGGGTGTGCCGAGACACAGGTGCAACATGTTCCCCTCCTTCAAGCTCACGTGTACACATCTCTCACGCACACTCCCACAGGACCTTGCATGCAGGGAGCACGCAGCTATAGGCCACTGGATAGGAACTCCAGTCACAAAACAATTTAAATGCAAAACCATGGAAATGAGGCAGGGCGGGGAGGGGAGGGCTCCCTGACACTAGAGGGCAGGGGTTTGTAAGGGAGGTGGAGGCAGGTGAGGGAAGGCTGCCTAGCATCTCTCTATTGGAGGCAAACAAGAAGGGAGCTACACGAATCCCCAAGGTCAGCCTACACGGAGACGGTTGATCCAGTTTAAAAGCAGTACTGGACTCAGGGCTCGCACGCCTAGATGCCTCGCACCCATCACAGCTGTGGGGACAAAGACAGGACACGATCTTTTTCCAAGACGTTTCCTACAGGCTTAAATATAAAATTCTTTACCTTGTGGTCAGCAAAACAAGCCACAGAAGGACAAATGGTCAAGGATTCCACGTCTAGGAGAACCCAAAGCAGCCCCACTCAGAGACAGTGGAATAGAGCCATCAGGGCTGCCAGAGAGTGAGGAGTTCCGGTTTTGCGAGATCAAGAGTTCTGGACGTGGCTGGTGGGGATGGTGGCACGACCACATGAAGTACAAATGCCACTGCACGGAGCACTTAAAAAGGGTTACCATGGTCAATTTCATGTTTTGTGTCTTTGGCCACAATGAAAATAAGCAAACAGCCAAGAAGAAACCTCTTGGAGGGACACTAAGGAGCTTGACCACCTTGAGCAGAACACAGGTGAGCAGTAAGATAGAGGCTGGGGGTTAGGAACACTGTTCTCCAGAAGAGAACTCATTTATTTTTGTCCTTTGCCACCACAGTTAAACCCCCACTCTTGGACACGAGGTGGGGGGGTGGGCACTGCCAGGTGGAATTTCCAGCCAGCACAGTTCATCAAGGAAGGTGTCAGCTATGGAGATGTTCAAGCTTGCAGAGGACAGTCCCCCAACATCTGCTCTACTGCGTCTGGTCCACAGCTCAGGTTAGTCACTCCTAGTGACCACGGGGAGCCCGCTTTGGACAAACTACAGTTTGCAAGCGACCTGGACAGGGCTAGGTATTCAGAGGCCACCAATTCTCAAGAGCTACATATTGGTAGCTCTAGGCACCCATTCTGACTGCACCGACTGGCCGCAGAGCAGGGTGGGGGGCTGCCGGGAAGCTGCTAAGATTCGTCCTGCTGGGCAGATGGTCAGCTGGGGAGGCTTGCATCTGCTGTTTCCAGAACACAGGTCATTCTCCACTACCTCCATATAACCCTTTAAAAATACCCACCCACTTAAAAGATCAATGAAAATGAGATCTGTTGGAATAGAAGATACACCCTTCAAGTAAGTGAACTAATTTCATTTTGTTTTGGGCGTGGGGTAGGAAGTTATTCAACACCATAACCATGATTCCAACTGCTGGGAATTTTTTTTTTCCTTGCCTGAGCACCAAGAGGAGGCTAGCCAACTCTGCCTGCCAGGAAGGGAAGGAAAGAGGAGGCACACACACCGTGATGTAAAAATCTAACAAACTCACTGTCCCAGTGTTACCGAGTAATAGGCTTGGGGAGGGGTGTGCAGACAGAAGATGGAAGGAGGAGGGGTTTCATCTTTCTGCTCATTAGCGAGTTAATCACCAACCACAGTAGCTGCTACGCGAGCAAAGTGTAAGACAAGGTCCATTTCTCAAGTAGGTCATTACAAACTAGAAGACCAGACCAAGATGCTTGAAAGAAGGGAAAATATCCAGACAGTAAACGATCAAAGGCTAAATGACGTGGTACAAATGTTTCACACCAGTGCTGTCTCAGAGGGAGAGAACAGAGGGAGAGAATCATCACTCCAGCCTCCCCGCCCCCCACCTCAGCAATGCTTGCTCTTGCAACCCCTCCCAACTTAAGCCATCCCAAAGCCACTTCTTGATTTCTTCCTGTCACTCCCTTCAAAACCTGTTCCTCACATGGAATCTAAGATGAGTGATTTCACACGGCATTCATCTTTCTCAGTGGGACTTCCTTCCCTTAGAACACTCAGAGCCTAAGGTATAAACTTATCCAATCATGATGCTGTAAACCTGCGTGTCCACTCTAAAGATTTTTCCTCCCAAAAACCCATTTCTCTCCCAGCCTCCCCTACTGTAAACCCTGAAGCCCAAAGACCTTTGCCTGTGTCCTCAGGTCACCCACCTGACCACCCCTTCCCTTCAACTGCCCCCAGGTGCACAGGCCTTTCCTTTAAAAACACCCCAAGGGAACACACTGCAGCCTACAGCCACCAGCACACACTGTTCTGTCATTTCCCCCAAGTCTTCTACTGCTGGCTGCTTCCTGTGACCTCTTCAACACCTTCACCTCATCAGGTTCTGTTCTCTGACCCACAAAGCCTTGCCCTACTTCTGTGACCTCCCCCAAATGACAGGGCCACTTATACCTCTATGACCCAGCCCAGTGCAAGTATTCAAGTATTTGTGGAATGCACACAGAGAAGGATGGCCACAAAAGGCTCATGAAAAGGAGAAAATCGGACAGTATAGGGGGAAGATTTCATAGTTAACCACCTTGTCTTCCTCTCAACCAAAGCCACCTGAATGTCAACCACTGAAGAATTCTTGCTGCAGCAGCGGACACACGTGGAGTGCTTGTGTGTCAGGCACTATTTTAAGGACGTGGCACGCAGTAGGTCAGATTATTCTCCTAAGCCCCCTAGACCAACTCTCACTCCCCTGTAACAGATGAAGTAACAGGTACAGAAAGAGCGCGAACTCATTCAAAGGCACAGAGCTAACAACAGATGAGCCAGGATCCCAATCCCCAGACAGGCTGGGGTCTGGAGCCAGTGCTCTGATCACTCCACCGGGCCCAGTCTCTTAGGCTACCTCCTCATCACCTCCCACTGACACCTCAGCCCCATGAAGGGAACCCTTTGAGCAGGTTCCTGCCTGGGCCACCAGATATCTCTTAGCTGCAGACACCGGTGGGCACCCATGTGACAGCCCCAGCACAGTTTTATGGTTTACCTGCAGCAACAGAGAGATGTGAGGGGCTCAGAGGCTCCCTCTGTAGGGGAAACTCAAGCCCACCATCTACCACCCAGCCCCGGGCTCCCCCGCCCATGACCTGCACTTACCGTTTCATCTTCCAGCCTGAGCTGGAGGCTGGGGTCTCCCACCTTGTAGTCCTTGGTTAATTCTGCGGAGCGCCACACTTCATCAGGGTCAGGGATCCAGACCCTCGTGTGCTGGAAGATTAAGACAAGAAACTCAGAGAGAGCTTTCAGGTTTCTACATACGTGCTGCTCTGTGAGGGGCCCTCCGGAGAAGCTGTGAGGCCACCTGGACACATCTTCCTCCCTTATTTCCAATCAAAGGTGATCTAATACTGTGACAACAGGGAAGTAACCCACAGGACTGGGGACAGAGGGCACTTTATAGATCCTAAGAGAACACCACAAATCAATTTAACTATAATTCTGCCAGCAAGACAGCCAGGCCTGCATCTGGTTACGTCCACCAGAGCTCGGCAACCTTGGGGGGGACAAAAAAGCAACGCAGAGGCAGCACCCATCATGCTGCCAACAAACAGAACAACACATGCCAAGACCCAGACAGGAGAGTCAATCTTCCAATCCTGGGGACCTCTGCTCTGATATGCTGCATTCAGGGACAAAACCACTTTTCTACAGAAGTGAAAGAGAGTGGTCAGCATATTGAACGTGTACCTACATATTCCTAAATTGTCAGCAACCTCAGTTTATTTGTGCATTCTCTGAGCCACAAACATGCCCAAAAATCTCACTCCACCTCCCCCTGCAGCTATGAGATCTACAAGTTCATTTAGCTGGTGAACTCCCAGCAGGAAAGCTCATAGCCCTTGGTGGGTGAGTGAGCCACTATGATCACCTGGGAACGTTGCACCTCAGACCAGCTCAGAACAGGAAGGGACAGAAGAGCTTCCCAGGTGAGTGAAGCGCATGGCCATGGACACCACAGGTCTGAGGTATCAGGACCCCCCCCCCCAACCCCTGTGGCTGCTCCTGACGGCACTCCTCACACCTGGAGACAACCTCCTCCATTTTGCAGGTATGTGATCACCACAGGGCCTATTTGCACTTGGCTATGAGTGCCTGCACACAGTTTCACGGCCAATGGACATGCTCAGCAATCCTGAAAAGGACAGCTCTTATGACTGTAAGGGCAGCTGGAATGTGTGCCGGGGTCAGTATGACCGACCTCCCTTGTGGGGTGACAGCTCCATGCCCCAAACTTGTGGCCCATCAGCTGCCTGGGCACGAACAGCCAGCAGGCTTTTATTTTAGGCCTGCTGGGGATCAGAGCAAAACCCAACGTGGAACTCGAACCCACAAATTGTGAGATCGTGACCTGAGCTGAAGGATCTTCCTTGCCTGTGAGCCCGCTGGAATCACTGCATCTTTATGGAAGATGCTATCGAGCTTTACAGTAGCTGCTGCGCTTGAGAGGAAGGCGTTAAGGGTGCTCGGAGCTACCTCCAGAACAAACTTTCAGCATTTGCCAACCGTAACTGTCAACACTGCTTCTCCCCTCAGGTGTTCCTGCCTCACCTCCTCCGCTATGGCGGAAGCCTCTCTCTGCCCAGCTGCACGGACTTTGATGGCCCTGTTCCCCCCCACCCAGCTTCAGATGAGGGAACTTTCCTCAGCCTCACTACAGCCTCCTGTCCCTGTGAGCCTGCTTCCAGGCCTTTCCCTCCAGGCAGAGGGAATACAGCACGCCCAAGAAACTCTCCTCAAAGTCTTCACTCTACATAAATGGGGTCAGGAATGACTCAAGGGAAGAGTGATACAGAAGAATGAGGAAAATCTCAATAGGAACTGAGCAGAGGTAATGACGCTATGTGGACATCAAGCTGTGTGACGTCCTGGAAGCCAAGGGGGCCCAGTCCCAGCCCACAGAGGTTCATCCAGCCTTATTCCTGCTGTCCAGATCCTACAACTGTACACTGCACTCAGCACCAGGGAGGTCTTATTCTAGGAGGGCCCATCCATCTACTTACATAAATCTCTCCAAATAGACTGAAAGCACCTAGAGGCAGAAAATTGTCTCTATTTTCCTATCCCACAGAGCCCAGCGCAGCATCAGGGCCATAAGGGGACTCTAACGATTGATGCTTCAGACCTTTGCTACTGTGAAAACCCCAGCCTCACCATTCCCTGGGGGCTGGTTAGAAATGTAGCACCTCAGCCTCCACCCACACCCACCCAATTGCTGCACACGCCAAGTATTCGCTGTTCTGCTCCTGAAATCTGTGCTCATACTTCCCCGCCTTTGTGCCTGGGTCAGCCAACTACAGCCCTGGGCCCAATCTCGTGTAATGCCTATTATTGTGCAGCCTATGAGTTAAGAATGGTCTTTAAATGTTTAAACAGTTGGCAGGGAAAAAAGGGTGCTATCCAGATGATAACATGTCTGTTACATGAAAGTCAAATTTTGATGTCCATAAATTGTGTTGGGACACAGCCGCACATTCCCTTTGCATACGGTCTACGGCTGTTTCTGCACTTTGAGGATGGTTGTGTAGTCGTGACACAGGCCCTATTAGCCCAAAACTGAAGGGTTTACCATCTGGCCATCACTGTGGAGGTGTGTTGCCCTCATCCTTTACAATCCTGGTTTCCTCAGTCCAGAACGCCCTTCCCTCATCTGTCCACGTGGGCGGAGTCCAAGTCCCAGTGCCCCGTCCTCATTGGACTTGCCTTCCCTGGGTGAGCCCTCCCCCACTCTAGGTGCAGCAACCCCTTCTACAATTAACTTCATGGTTTGGCAGTCATTTCTTTCACATCAGTTTCAGCTTACTACTTCAAGATCTTTCCGACACACAACTGGGCATCCCCATATCCCTGGCAATATAACAGATGCTCTATCAATTGTGCTGAGACAGGAATCAGCAAGTAATGCACTTATGAGGCACCTGAATTACATGGAAAACACCATGGGTAGCACCATGTAATCAGCACAAACATGGAGATCTGTACCCTGACCTTAAGGAACATACCATCGAGTTGGGTAGAGAATTCACATAAAAATATACTCCAAAGAGTGTTGTGACCGATCCCTGAAGAGAGTAATAATTATTCAGCAGGGGCAAGCAAGACACGAAAAGGGAAGCAGCAATGATTGATGCAAACTCCACAAATAGAGGGCCAAATAAATGCTCCTCTTTTTAAAGGATGTTGTGGGTTACAGGCCTGATCAAGCAAGTTTTAGATTCAAATCAAGTAAACATTTGGGCACCTAATATGTACCCACTCTGTGCTAGATGCTGTCCTATTTCCTCCATCTCCAAAATGAAGACACACATGGCCATGTGCAGAGAGGAGAGCAGCTCACTGTGAAACCAGAAAGAAGGAAACCCTGCACTGTGATGGTACGGGGTGGGGAGGGTGATGTCTGCAAGCAGGCCTCCCCACCTTTATCCTATTTCATGGATTCTCGGCTTCAAGTGCTCACGAATTACTGAGCAGAACTGGACACCCAGTGTCATGCGTGCCACCTTGATGAGCAATTAACAGGATTGCCAAGGGCAATTTTAACCATCAAATTTTGCTTTACATGCTGACTTAGTGAACAACCCACCATGCCTTCCCTCTCCAGACCTACCCACCTGAGGAAGACCCATTGCCTCTGTACCCCTGCCCCCCGCCAAACAAGACAGGACATGATCAATGCAGAGTAAACAGCCAAGAGAACAGGCTAAGCACTTGGAAGGGGTTTCCCTTGGAGCACTGGGAATGTTCTCCAACTAGATAGAGGTGGTGGCCGCACAGCCCTGCAAATGTATCCATGTCCCTCAACTGCTCACTTTAAATAGTTCATTTCACCTTATGTGAATTTCACCTCCACTTAGCATATAACTGTTTTTGTTGCTGATGATGCCAACAGTATCCTGTTGGCATAGTTCCTCAACATCTAATGTGGAAGAAACAGCAAGATAAAATACATTCTTTTAACAGAAAACCATCGATTCTACAGGCCAGATAGAAACTCCACAGCCAGGGTTCTGTGTTGCCTCTCATTTTCTTACCTTCAAGGAATTCCCTCAAACAAGTCTGACCTCTACCAGGTTTCCTGGAGGTAGATTACAGGAAAGATAAGCTGACTCACGTAACCCAATTACAGCGCCACTGAACTTGTCACTATCCCGTTTTAACCATGCTTAACTCCGTCATATCTAAAGAGATAGAAATCTGACTTGATAACCGAAGAAAAACTTATTTTTCTTTTGGAAAGAGCCCGGAGTATTAACCAGAGAAGGTAAAGGTCCCTGTGAATGGAGATGCATCAGCAGGGAGAGCTATTCTCCAGCCGCCAGTTCCTCCCGCCCAGGTCTGTCTGCAGGGGCTGCAAAGGCAGCTCTAGCCTGGAGGGAGGAGTGACCATGGCACTAATGCTCAACCCCAGCTGCACCTTACAACCACCTGAGAAGCTTCTAGAGCTTCTACAGCTTCCCATGCTAGGTAACCCTCTCAGACCAATTACATCAGTCCCTGGGGTGTGGAAACCAGGCAGTTTTCAAAGCTCCACAGGTGCATCTGACACCCAAGTTTGCAGGCTCATGGTTTCATTTGCGAACTCATTTGTGGTCACCACAGACCCCCATGTGCCCAGAGGGCTCTCCTTACCCACCTGTGGCTGAACAGGACATCCCAGCCCAAATATTCTTTGATCTTGAGCTAAAGCATGATCTCCAGAGAGTCCCTGCTAAAGTGTACGTGCCCTGTCAAAAAGGGCACCCCACACTTACCCAACTGCAGGGATCATCATGTAGTCCAGAAGCATGTCTGTGTGGGCTCCACAGCCAGACAGCCTGGGTAAGAACCTAACCACCACTTATTAGCCTGGGTAAGTTGACGAGTAGCTCTGAGCCTTGGTTTCCTCAGCTGTCCAACACAGGTCAAAGTTAGGTGTACCTCATGAAGTGGTCCCAAGAATAAATGTGATCCCATAGCATTAGAGAATTATAAGCATTCAGCAACAGTGACTATGAGAACAGTATACACTGTGTCATCTAAGAATGACAGGCCAGGAAGCAGATTCTGTCGACTATTAGATAACAGGAAAATAGCAGGCCTAAGGGGTTTCCTCCAGGTTAGTGGGATCCTTTCGATGTCCTGCAATTTATGGTTCATAGATAGCCAAGCCTTGCCTAAAAACCTACTTAAACTTCAGAACTCCAAGAGAAGGGATTCTCAAGGCTGGCTGGCCTTTAAGAATTATCTGCAGGTCTTAAAAACGAAAAAAAACAAAAAACAAAAAAGGAAAAGAAACAAAACACCAATGCCCATGTCCCACACTTGAGTAATTAAGATAAAATCTCAGAGTAGGGCCCAAGCACTGTAACTCCCTAGAATTAAGTAACTTTAAGTACTTTAATTCTTTCACCTTAGTTTAAAACTGAAGAGGAGCAGGGTCATCACCTGTGTATCACAGAGAAGAACAGAGGGTAGAAAAGCACAGAACAACTTGCCCAAGGGTCAAAGCCATGATCAGAAAAATGATCTGTGACCTCAAGTCCTCTGCTGTCGCCCCCTTGTGGAGAAATGCTAACTTGATTCCAGTGGCCCAGGTCCCATTGAGGGTGTATTTTACACAGGCACAGTGGTCTTATAAACACTCACAAAAACAAGCGCATACAGCCACTTACAGGGACATGCCAAGTTAAACCACCATGTACTTTAAGAATCAGACTGAATACTGGATTGCAATGGAGCCTTGAAAGTTGAAGCAAGGCAACGTGGGCACCATCTCCTGGGAACGGACTAGAGGAGAGCCCACAGTCTAACCCAGTGGCTGACTGGACAAATTGCCCGTCCCCTCCTCCCCATGTTAGAACACCAGGAGCAGGCATACTGTCTGCCTTGTTCACAGCTGTACCCTTGGCAGTGACACGATGCCATGGTTAGCAGGCAGGAGATCTCTGCTCTAGAATTGAAAAATCAGGGCTCTGGTTGGGGGTGTGAGGAGAGTCCTTTTGGCTAAAACTGACAAGAGAGTCCATAGCATTTTCTCAGGACACAAATTCTGTCCTAGAACTCCGCAAAGACATAGGTCAAGTTGGTCAGCCTCTCTCAAACAGCATAGAATCCACCGCATTTCTCCATACCAGACCAGTCTCATCACAGAAAGCAGCAACAGCCAACAAAAGTCACCAGTATTGACCTAAGTGGATAGGCTGTAGGCTCCCAAGAAAACCAACTCTTAAAGGGCAGGGCCTGGGACTCAGATGCTCCCTGAGGCAGGAAGGAGCACTCCAGCAAAGGACCATAAGCTGCTTCCTCAACCTTGCCTGGAGTCCAAGGCACAGTGTGCAAAGGAGGGGAAGCAGAGAACCAGGGCCAAGAGGCTACAACTCCCTCTAGGCCAGAAAAACATGTACTCCTCATAAAGATGTGGGCTATCCGTAGCTCCATTCTTTAAGTGAGGTTAGGAAAACACACACACACACACACACACACACACACACACACACACTTTGCAAATACGTCCTAAGAGATGGCCTCTGTTTGGTGTAATGTGTCCATTTTGAAGCAATACTTCTATGGATAGGAAAGAAAACACTTTGAAAATAAACCAGCATTTTCTTTTTAGCACAATAGTGGTTTCCTGAGTATGGGGTACTTGGCAGGTACTCCCCTGTTTTAGAAACTGTGAGAACACCTCAGCTACCTGCCCTAATAAGAGGAAATGAGTCACGTTTCATTCTTCTGCATAAGAAAGTCTGGAGGACAAAGACTAGACTTTTTTGCCTAGCAGGACCACCCACTATCCTCTCCACATTTGAGGTCTGAAGATCATGTTCACAGGCCCAGACATCAGCTGCATCCTGAACCCAGGGCTGATGATTAGTCCCCTAGACTGGCAGGACCCAAGTCATGAGTATCCCCACCAGTTGGCTCCTGATCATCTTTGCCTTCCCTCATACTGGGCTCTTACTTTATGAACTGGAGAGCAAGGAGGTTAATTAAGACTTAGGTATCTGAGGGGTTAACATCCAAGAAATATCAAGAACTTCTAAAACACTAAAAAATGGTTTAAAATTGGACAGAGGACTGGAGTATGTCTCGAAAGACCAATACAGATGGCCAACAGACATGTGAAAAGATGTCACTGATTGGTGATGATTTTTAGGGAAGTGCAAATCACAACCACAGTAAGACATTCCCTGACACCAGACAGAAAGGCTAGAATCAAACAAGAAATAAGTGTTGGTGAAAATGTGGAGAAAAAGGAACCTTTGTGCACTACTGGTGGAAATGTAAACTGGTGCAGCCACTGTGGAAAACAATATGGATGTTCCTCAAAAAAAAAAAAAAAAAATTAAAAGCAGAAATACCAGGGGCACCTGAGTGGCTCAGTCAGTTAAGCGTCTGACTTTGGCTCAGGTCATGATCTCACAGTTTGAGTTCAGGCCCCACCCACATCAGGCTGTCTGCTGTCAACAGAGCCCGCTTCAGATCCTCTGCCCCGCTCTCCCTCTCTGCCCCTCCCCTGCTTGCTTTTGCTCTCAAAAAATAAACATTAAAAATTTTTTTAAATAGACATACTATATAGTCCACTAATTCCACTATCGGATATTTACTCAAAGAAAACAAAACACTAATTCAAAAAGATATATGCACCCCTATGTTTATTGCAGCATTAGTTAAAACAGCCAACATATGGAAACAGCCAAAGTATTCACCAATAGATGGATAAGGTAGATGTAGTTTATATGTAATAGAATATTATACAACCATAAAACAGATGAGATCTGGCCACTTGTGTCAACTTGGATGGATCTAGAGACAAATGACATAGGATTTCAGTTATGTATGGAATCTAAAGAAAAACAAAGGAATGAATATCAAGGAGAAACAGACCCCTAAATCAAACAAAACCAATGGTTGCCAGTGGGAAGCGGG
>NW_027532203.1:15179497-15289808 GCF_008692635.1 Crocuta crocuta | reverse complement strand
GGGGGGGGGGGGGATGGGCAAAATGGGTGCCAAGCAGTGGGAGGTAAGGCTTCCAGCTATGGAAGGAGTAAGTCATGATCAAAGGCACAGCATGGGGACAATAATAGCGCTGCACAGGAGACAGATGGTCTACACTTACGATGAGCATAACACACAGACTTGTTATTGTTATGTTGTACACCCAAAACTAACGGAACATTGTGTCAACTAAATTTCCATGAAAGCATTTTTTCCAAAAGGACTCAGGTATCAGGTACTGGCCTGAACTTTTAGCACAGGCTAGGATTCTCCATCTATCCAGTGAGGAAATGCTTCCACAGTAGAGGTGTTAAGATTAAACGAACTGACGTATAGAAAACATTTACCACAGCATGTGGCACACAGTAAGTGCTCAGTAGTTACTGTTATGCCAACAGGAACTGGGGCCCAAGGGGCATGAATGAGGCATGGAGACATCTCTCCAGGGGAGCACAGACACAGGCAAGTAATCCTGGCAGAACCATGAAGCATCATGGGAACACAAGCCCAACTCCTCTGCTTTCTCTCCTGAATTTAGCTCCGCCTCCTCCTCTAGCACCAACACCTGCTTCCTGGTTTCCCTGTTTGCTCATCCCATAAAAGTCTTCCCAGACTGGAAATAACATTCCCTCTCCAAATGCTCTTCACTGGGAAGCGCTCTGTAACTTACAACCAAAGGGAACTGTAGGTAACTCTTCTGTGTGTCCAGAACAGACAAGAAACTCAAAAGCCATGTATATATATATATTCTGGGCCACAGGTAGATTCCTGAGCCCCAACCCAGATCTCTACTGAACTTGCTCCATGTTCTTTCTTAAAAAAAAAAAAAAAAAAAAAAGAGAGAACACTAAGCTAACCTGAATGCCATGAAGAACTTTAACTTCATGCAGAGATATTGGGATAGGAAAAAGCCACTCAGCATCCATAGAGTAAAGAACAGGGGAGAGAAAAAAAAAAAAAAAGAAATGAGCCTCACTGTAACAGATTAAATGCCCAGTTAAATAGCAAATTTACAGTAAAACCCAATATTTCCTGTCATTTAAATGAAACAAGGGGCACCTGAGTGGCTCCATCAACTAAGCATCCAACTCTTGGTTTTGGCTCAGGTCATGATCTCATGTGGTTCGTGAGTTCCAGCCCTACACCAGCTCTGGGCTGACAGTGTTGAGCCTGCTTGGCATTCTCCCTCTCCCAGCCCCTCCTTCACTTGCATGCATGCTCTCAAAATAAGCTTAAAAATTAACAAGAGGGGCACCTGGGTGGCTCAGTCGGTTGAGCGTCTCACTTCAGCTCAGGTCATGATCTCACAGTTCGTGGGTTCGGGCCCCGCATCAGGGTCTGTGCTGACAGCTAGCTCGGAGCCTTGAGCCTGCTTCAGATTCTATGTCTCCCTCTCTCTCTAACCCTCGCCTGCTCACGCTGCCCCCCACCTCTGACCCTCCCCTGCTCACGCCGCCCCTCTCTGAAATAAAAAAAATTAATGTCAAATCTACCAAAAAGAAGGTCCCTCTACCTCTTCCCATCACTAACCATCACAAGCCTATCTTTGATCTTTGCTTTCTTACATGCTTAGGACACATCACCTCAATCCAGCCTTTTGAGCAAAGGCTCCACTCTGACACCTGATTATGTGAGCAGGCACAATTCTGTCTTAATCCACATTCACTATCTGCATTTGAAGTTCATGAACAAACCAAGTATGTATGTGGCTGGTGAAGGCCAACTTTACCAGTTTCCTGCTCTACAGTTGTTAAAAGGGTAAGCAGTACATACACAAGTGACAAACTGACACCAAGATGGGAAGAACGTGGTGTTCAGGGAGCACTACTGAGTCATTTTATCCAGTACACTTGTTGGAAACAGTTATACCAGAGGCTTAGAAACCACTACAATGCAATGGTAACACTGCAACGTCAAGTCCATTGGACTTACTTGCTGAAGATGTGCAAAAAGATTCACTTAAACCTGGTACATTCCATGCAGCTAAATATATGCCTGGATCCTATACCAAGCAACGAATGCTTTGTTAAAATCCTACTTCCAGCAACATGACTATAGTTCCTAGAACAAGCAATTCTCCCTGTACAGAGGAATCAAGTATATGAATTAAGCAATCTACAGTCCTATCACACACGTGTAAGTCACTGGAGACCGTTTTCCAGAGCACAAATCTTCAAGCACAGAGCTCTCTGAAGTGCTCTTTTAAATTCCATTTATCATGTCATCACTGGATAGTTGTTTTCCTCTTTTGCCACGTAGGTATATACTCCTGATCTCAACCACCAAAGACTAATATAGTGCTCTCCCGAGAGAAATGGTCTTGATATTCAGGGTGATGCTTATTAAGAAGTCTACCAGCCCTAACTAAGGGGTAAGTCCATATGTTTCCATTTTTTTTTAATTTAAAAGCTGTCCCGCTCTGACCTCTATAAGCAACAAAAGCCAATACTGAAGTCATTTCAAGCTAAGCTCTCTTCTGCAAACACAACTTCATGGATCAACATTAACTGAGAAAATGCACATGACAACCACTCTTTTCGGGGTAAATTTTTGGGAACTGCCCCCAACACATGAGTATCTTGACCTGTTCTTGCTTTGCCTATAAGAGATCCATCTAACTTAGAATTTAAATGCCTTACACACTTGCATTTGGGACTGAAGCCAGTTCTCCATCTTCCTTTCACAGGACAAAGCCAGCCTCCCCCCTCCTCCCCAGGAGTCAAACACATCTTGAGATTCTTCAACAAATATTCTTCCATTGTTGTGTATCCCCATAAGCTACAAGGCCTACCAACAAGACAAGACTCTAGTTCATTCATCTATGAGGATTTACGGAACACCTACCATGTGACAGGCACTATACAAGATGCTGGGATACAGAGGCAGGGGAAAGGACATGTCCCCATCTTCAAGGATATCCATGCACATGTGATTCATCTATTTCAGCGGTCCTAACTGCTTCAGAAGCAGGGACATTCACGGCACACAATAGGGGACCACACCTAGTCCAGGCCCTCAGGAAAGGCTTCACTGAATAAGTTCCAAGGTGAAACTTCCATGTACAAGGAGTTGGCTAGGCATGGTGGGGAGGGAGGAGCATCCTAGGCTAAAAAGTTAGCAGTAGACAAGCCTAGGACAGGGAGGAGTAGCACTCACTGAAAAGCTGAGTCAGGATGGGCAAGCTGTAGACCACAGAGGGAAAGGGCTGGGACTCTAGAAGTCACATTATAGTATCTTCGTGTTATTCCATGGCCAATGGAAAACTGCACATGGGTTTGAAATATGAAAAGGGACACTAATGCATAATGAAAAGATTACACATCCAGATGGCAAACAGACACATGAAAAGATGCTCATCACTCATCATCAGGGAAGCTGTCACCTTACAACTCTCAGAATGGCTAGAATTAAAAAAAAAAAAAAGTGTTGGCGAGCACATGGAGAAAAAGGAACACTCCAGGATGGGTAGTGGGAATGTAAAGTGGTGCAGCCACTGTGGAAAAAAGTATGGAGGTTCCTCCAAAAATTAAAAATAGAAACACATGATCCAATAATCCCACTGTTGGTACTTAAAACAAAAATACTAATTCAGAAAACACAATATACCCCTATGTTCACTGCAGCACTATTTGCAATAGTGTGGTATATACACACGCTGGAGTATCACAAAGCCATAGAAAAAAGAATGACATCGTGCCATTTGTGACATGGATGGACCTTGAGAGTATTAAGCCAAGTGAAGTCATTCTGAAAAAGATACCATATAATTTCATTCACATGCAGAATCTTTTTAAAATGAGCAAAATACAGAATCAGACGAATACAGGGAACCGACGGTTACCAGAGGGGAGGGGGTGGGGGGGATGGGAAAAGGGGTGAAAGGCAGGAGGTGGTATGGACTTCCAATTATGAAGTCCTGGAATGACAGACACAGAAGGAATACAGTCAACAATACGGTGATAGTGACATTGGGTTGGATGGTAGCTGCACTTGTGATGAACACAGCATAATGTAGAAACTTGTCAAATGAGTAACTGGGGGTCAGTTACAGTCAAATAAAAGAGGTCTACGCTTACAGATCGACTTATAATGGGAAAAAAACCCTGAACAGGGAGGTAGTTAGATCTTCTGTCATGCATCCTTCCCCTGTCCTCACGTGAACACTCAATGCAGATGAAATTAGGGACACCATTTATCCCATCCCTAGGCCCAAATAAATGGTCTTTGAAGTTCTTCTTTAGAATTTACTATTCTTACTACTTCATTTACTCCATGCTTTGCCATTCCAGACTGCTGAAATACCATTTCCACCACACCTTAGTGCTACTCATACAGCTTCTGAATCTCTTTACTCATAAATTATTTCACCCATATCCAGCTCCTCCAGCTTTTTTCTGCTGTATTTTGCAATGGGGAACTTGCTCATGGTCTTAGAGAGCAGGGAAGTTTAACTCTGAGAATCAAGAGAGAATGTTCAACCTGCGTACATCAGCAAACAGGCACAAAAGCATCTACACTGCTGGGACCTCAGGAGGAAGGGTAAAAATATTCCGGAACCTACACACATTCTCACTGAGTAGCAGCCATGAAACAGACTCTGACTTCAGAGTTAGGAATGTAAATGAGTGTCTGTTGCCTAAATCTCCATCAACAAAAGACCTCAAAGTGATGCCTCTAACTTTTATCCTAGGGTTGAAAACAATCATGGAGTAGCTGTCAGTAATAATGCACCCTACCTACTTGGAAGTGAACCGTTCTTCAACAGTAATACTGGATACAACTCTCCAACCAAACCTGCTGTCACATGGCCACAGATGGCCTAGGATCGTCAGTTAGCTCACGCCTTCTATGCCAAGTGCTTGTGTTTTAGAAACTAATTTAGATGTGGTTTCACACTCAAAGGTCATTTCAGGTCTGGCTGAAAAGTGGGGGTGCAGCTTGAAAGAACACCTAAGCTTGAGTCTCTATGTGGCCACCAGCAAAGACTCAGCTTTAGAAAAAGAACAAGGAACTGACGTGATTGTATGAAATGAATGTTTTACACACTCTAAAGGCAGGGAGGAATTTCATCTCATTGCGGATAGGTTCATCTTCTCCACCTAAAACTTCCCTCCTCCATCCCCAGGCAGGTATCATGGACAACCATTTGAGGAGGTATGGAATGAGGGGATCACCAGCACTTCCTGTTGAAACTGTACTTAAGTGAGGCATTGCTGGACATCATTTTCGACACAAAAGAGGAAGTCTTTGCCTGCTGCCTCTTCACCTTACCTGAGCAGCGTTCACACACCATCAGGTGGGCAGTGCTGCTCTGGAAGGCTATTTTTCAGGGTCTGAGTTATCACTGTTGCTGTTAATAATGCAGCAACACTCAAGAAAAGGCGATAAACCCTCCAGTCTTGGGCTTTTCCTTACCAAGTATCCAAGCATGCTCTACAAATGTTTCGTACACAATGCTTTTAAATTAGAAACACTCTAAACCCAGAGTTGCTCAGAAACCTGGACAACAGGATTCTCATTCCTCACCAAATTCTCACTTCCATGCAAATGTTTTCCACACACTAGATAACCAGTAAGCTTTAAGCAAATGCACCAGTGGATGAACGGTGGGTGTGGCATCCCTATTTTAACAGGTGCATGTCCCAGGTACACATATAGTGTGTTCCACCATCCTAGTCCTGGACAAAGCTTGAGTCACATTTACTCTTTGCAGGTTCTCTTAGGTGGTATAATAGGGATGTATTCCAGGTCTACAGTTCCAACCTTCCCCAGGAGTCCTTACCAACCCTGGTTCCAAGGCGTTCCTGTAGACCCAGCACAGCACAGATGAGAGCCTTGGGAAACATCCCAATAGAACCACCTCAACACCTCAACACAAGGGATCCAAGCAGTCACCACTTTCAACAAACAAGTTGTGCAGAAGAAAAGCAACCATCCCAGTTTTGGACACAGGCTGGGTCGTATTTATTCTTTCCAAGAAGACTGAAACATGGCACTGGAAATATTCAGCCAAAGGCAACCGTGTATTGGTGTGACAGGTGTGCTGTGTCTGGTAGGCATGTTATCAAGGGGCGGGGTTCTCCCTCAGTATCCAAATAGAACTTCCCTCAACAAATCAAATCCTCAGGATCTTGGTTTTCCCAGTGAATGGGCTGAGTGAAAAGCTCCAATACTACACCTGCACTCCTTGAGCACCTCCTTGCTTCCCAAGAAGACTGCCTGTGGCACAAATCTTTTCATGTTGACCTGTAACACTCCCACAGCAAGATCCTGGTTGGTGGCTCATCAGAAAGGCCTCACTCTGATCACAGGTCCTCTCTTTTAGGTGAGGGAGACAAGGCCTCCTGACCATTAGTGCCTCTCTCAAATATCCACTGTTCTTGAGAGTCCAAAACAATTCTGAAAACCAGTAGGAAATGAGCGAAAAGAGAATGTTCTCTGGTTTAAAAAAAAAAAAAAAAGTCAGATGTTGAAAATAGACCACTTCTTGGCCCTTCCCTCTCCTGCTGTATCCATCTGCTCGTGTTTTACACAGCACCTTCATATTTTGGTTAACGCTTAGCTCTGGAGTCTGTTTTTACTGCTGACAGAAGGATGAAGAACAGCACCATGTTGTGACAAAGTTCCACCCCTGAGAGTTGAGATGTAAATCACCACAATGCCAGGAAATTTCTCCCTGCCAAGTCCCCACGTCCTGTGCCCACATTCAAGGTCTTCATAAGCTGTGTGGTCCAGCCTCATCATCCACAAGCCTGCAGCTGGAGGCACCACGCTCTCTGTTGCCTTCCCTCTCCGTCCATGTCTTGGATGTGGCTCATCTGCACTGCCCTCACTCCTAAGTGTTCTACAGCTAGAAAGGTGCCCTACACCTCTTTCTTCAGGTGTATGGCAGGCTTCAAAGGGCTTCCACAAGTATGAAATCTTAGAATTCCATGGTGTAAGGAAGCACAGGGGCAACACTGTAATTTCTAAGAACCACTTACTTGATCATTCAAGAGCACCAAAGTAGGTTTCTCATGTACTTGGTCTTCATCCATAGTTTCTGGGCTACAGGTCCCAAGACTCTTGGAATTTTTTTTTTTTTTTAATTTTTTTTTATGTTTTATTTATTTCTAGGAGAGAGAAACAGCGTGAGCAGGGGAGGGTCAGAGAGAGGGGTAGGCACAGAATCTGAAACAGGCTCCAGGCTCTGAGCTGGCAGTCAGCACACAGCCCGACACGGGGCTGGAACCCACGAACCGCGAGATCATGACCTAAGCGAAAGTCGGACGCTTAACCGACTAAGCCACCCAGGTGCCCCAAGACTCTTGGAATTTCTTAACCTCTCATTACTTAGGTGTGTCTCTTATGTTAGTGAGGTGACCTGTGGACACCACCCAAAGGTCAAGAAGACCAACCATGTGATTAGATGGTTAAAACTCTAGTCCCACTCTTAACATCAGAGAAGGGAGAGGGTCTAGAGATTTAGTTACCCAAAGGCCGATAACTTAGTAATCATGATTATGTACCAAAGCCTCCATAAAAACCTCAGGGGACAGGGATGCCTGGGTGGTTTAGTCGGTTAAGCGTCTGACTTTCACTTAGGTCATGATCTCATGGTTCGTGGGTTCAAGCCCCGCGTCAGGCTCTGTGCTGCCTACCAGCTCAGAGTCTGGAGCCTGTTTCAGTCTGTGACTCCCTCTCTCTCTGACCCTCCCCTGCTCATGCTGTCTCTCTCTCTCTCCTAGAAATAAATAAAAACATTAAAAAAAAAACCTCAGGGGACAGCTTTTGGGCTTTTTGTTGTTGACAAGCCTCCATCCTTGGAGAACCATAATGCTCTCACATTCTGCCAAGCCAGGTCCCATGCTCCAAGAAGACACAAACTCCTTTCTTTGGCATCTTGGCCCATGTTTCTCTTCACCTGGGTGTTGATTCTTGCATTTCATCACGTCCCTTAATAAACTGATACATGTACGTGTTTCCTCAGGTTCTGTGAGCCACTCTAGCAAGTTCATCGAAACTAAGGAGGGGATGATTGCAACCTCCAATCTGTAGCCAGACAGTCAGAAGCACAGGTAACAGTCTGGTGCTTGCAACCGGCATCTGAAGCCTTATAGGTCTGAGCTCTTAACCTGGAGGATTTGTTGCTAACTGAGTTCTGATACCGTGATAATTTCCAACCATTACTTTGCTATGCAGAAGACTGAAATTGGGTCCAACACCGAAATACAAGTATTCTTATAGACTCATTTTACACGTGAAGGACCCTAATATCCACACAAGTTAAGGGACTTGGCCAATTCAAGCCCCTAAAAAAGAATAGACCCAGAAACAGTGCTAAGCCTCCAAGCCCTATCCAATATTGAAAACCTAACTGAGAGATTGTAGTAGGTCACCAACACAGAGTCATCTACATTCACCCAGGTGCCCAGAACAGGCAAGTTACCACTGACATTTCCTCAGAACCTCCTCTTGACTCCTGCTCTGCCACCCTTAGTTCAGGACTTCATTTATGTGAAATATTACAGCCTATTCTTAATTTTGGAGGTCCTGTCTCTAATTTCTTTTTACTCCAACTGACTTTCAAGTCTGTTTGCTTCTGAACAGTTCTCAACTGGGTGGGGTGGAGGGAAAGTGGAGAAGATGGACAAAATAGTCCCCAGGGGACACGTGACAATGTCATGATACATTTTTGGGGTCTCAACTGGGCAAGGAAGGGGTATGGATTTCTAGTAGGTAGAGGCCAGGGATGCTGCGAAACATTCAACCACCTGCAAGACAGCCCAGCCCCAACAACAAAAGGTATCTAAGCTCCAGATACCAATAGTGCCATAGCTGAGCAACTTCGCTCTAGAGCTCTCATGCAAAGCAAAACAAAAACAACACACAAAAAAGCCTGTTGCCATGCTCAGGCTTCTTCCTCTTCCTCCAATGTCTTCCTCCTTTCCTCCACCTGCCCCGCTGTTCACCTTCTAAGGTCCAGCTTAAATATGCTTTCTTTTGTGGAGCTTCCCTACTCCTGCTGGCCCAAGTGGCCTTCCCTCGTTTTTACTATAACAGCTCTCAATTGTACCACACTCCCTTGTACAGTTGAGTCCCTAGGGTAGGAATAAAATACTTATCTTTATGTCCCATGCATATAGAATAGAGCCCGCAAAGTATTCCAGTGTGTATTGCTTCAATGGATGAATGGATGCAGGCATACTCTAGTGCTGTAGATTCTTGCTTCCCATAGCAAGAAACCACAGCCTCTCCCCCACCAGAAATGCTAAATATAGTACTATCTAAATAACCCATCGGCACAGGGCCGTCACCAGCTTGGGAACATCTGGGCACGAGGATGAACAGCTTTGTCTTTGAACTCCTGCAGGGAGGGCTGACGCCGCCGCATTTCTCTCTGCAGAGTTAGCACACCCAGAGCTCCTGTTCTTCCAAGGTCTTATCTGTCACAACTCCTGGTTCTGTGGGAATTTCTGGCTCCTGAAAAGTCAGAACACTTTGGTGGCATGTGGGATTTTGTGTTTCTCTAAGGCTAAGAGGAAGAAGGTGGAGAGCAAAATCCTTAGCACAGGTGTAACAGTTACAGGGGAACATCTAAGACTTTCCACAAAGTCCAAAGTTCCTGCCATGTCAACAAGGGGGACATCAATAGGTGACTTCCAGAACATGCTTGTCACACAGGCCATTCATCTTCCATCACTAGGAATGAGCACCCTCCACAAGGCTGAGGCTAAAGGCAGACAAAAGGAATCACAGATCACGGAGGTCTCCTTGGCACAGCCACGCCATATCAAGTCTTCAGGGACTCCTCTCATGAACCACTTGGTGGGCTCCAAAAAACACTCCTCTCATGCCAAGGGAGGGGGCGGGGGAGGGGGTATACTCCCATTGCCCAGGCAAGAAGTAGTCATAATACCTTTGTACTTTACTTAACCAGAAACAAAGGAAAAAAGGTCAAAGAGAACTTTCAGCATTTGCCTGTGACCTGCGAGGACAGAGGAAAGAGACCACAGTCCAGCAGAGGCACTCACAAGCAGAGGCAATCTGGTCCAAAGTCAGTCCTGCATCTTAGTAGAAAAGCACCATAATTTACATAGGAGACAACAATCAACAATGAATGATTTTGTGTTCAGAAACTATGGTCTGTAGGAAAGTTGAAAGGTGGACATGGTCTAAATGTTGGTCCCGACAACTGTCACCAACTGCTATGTGACCCAAGACAAACTGCGTCCTCACTTCCTCAGCTTCCTCATTTGTGGGAACTGCCTGTCCTACTTCTAGAGGACATCAAAGGAGAATAACTCCAACCAGCCCCTCATATGGCCCCAGGAGGACATTGCCAGGCACTGTGGTGGCAAGCAAGTCTTCTAAGACATGCTTGCCCTCAGGAAGCTAACAGTGTAGTTAAGCAGACCAAGCATTAAAACGGAAACCTTAGTTACCAATTAAAAGTTCATGGCAGGAGGTAGGGTTCCTAGAAATTGAGCACAGGGATTCAGTCTAGTGAGCGCCACCTGCCTTCAGACATGGGCCCTCACCCTGGCTCGCAGTCCAGGAGGAACCCCAGCAGGGACCCTGCCGAGCAAGACCAGGCACAGGTGTGAAACACGGGCAAGTACTCCAGGCAGCAAAGTCCGAGGGCATCCACTGGGCCGAAGCCAATAAGCATGTGGGTTTGCGTGGTGAGAGAGAAGTTCAAAGACAGGCTGGAGTCCCATCATGGCAGAGGACTGAATTCCTAGCCAACGGGGCTCTCACCTAATCTCTTACCCAGGAACAGCCAAGAAAGTCTAGGTCACTTGGGTGGGGAGCATAAGACAAAGTAGGAATACAGCTACCAAGCAGGATACAAATGCTGATTGTTATCCTTGTTATTCTTGGCACCTAGCACTGAAGCCCCGCACTGAGTAAAGGGTGCCCAGATGGCAGAATAAAAACATTAAATGACAAGATAGGATAGTGAATAATTTATATCAATTTAATCACTTAACAATATTCTGCACCCAGATGGAACTGGCAAGGTAAACACAAGACCTCTGGAGGCTAAGCAGCTGAAATCAGACCATGAGCTTAGAGTGAAAAATCTTCCTCTACACAAATACGCTGTCAGGAGCCAGGTTTCCAAGACACCTTGGCTTTCTTGACTACACTCCTAGGCTTCCCCCTTTCCTGGCCACTTCTCTTCACTGCTGAATTTATTGGTCCTCCTCCATCCACCTGCAAATGATAGAGCCCTCCCCCAGGCCCCCNAATATATGTAATGCACACACATACCCCTGATGTGCTCTTGTGGCGAACTCCCATACATGGAGCAGTCCTAACTTTCCCACTGAGATCTAGACCCACATATCCAACTTCAGGTCTTTGTTCTGGTACCTAATGCTTTTAATAAAACTTTAAAGGCCCCAACAGAACTTTTGAATTCTAGCCGATCACTCACCTGTTTCTCTCCTAGTCCTTTCCATCTCACAGACCACCACCCTCAAATCCACTTGGTTGGCTCAAGCCAAAAGCCTCCAAGTTGTCCTGGCTGCCTTTCCTTCCATCATACCCACATCCAACCCAGTGGCAAGTCCCACAGCCCTGCCTCCAGAAGGTATCCTGCAGGCACGTCCCCACTCACCATGCTCCTTCCCTGCTCTCCTGGGCTCTTCCTACTCCCTTACCTGGTCTCTGCTTCTAAGCTCAACCTCCAATCATTCTCTCAACAGCTAAGTATAGATCATGCCACTGCACTGCATCAGAAATAAAATCCAGACTCTTCATGGAAGCAGTCACATCCNCCATACTGCACTCCAGCCACACACCCTCCTTTTCTGTTCTTGGGACCTTTGAATTTGCAACCCTTCTCCATTCCTGTGTGTGTGGTCATCAATCCCAGCTTAAACACCCCAGCCCTTTATGAAGAATCTTTCCTGACCAACTAACCCAACAGGCTCTTTTCCATCCCTTTCTACCACACCACTGATTGTGTTTTCTTTGTGTGTGTCTGAAATGATCGCATTCACCTCTTGCTGGTCTCCAGCTCATCAATATAGGTTTCAGTAGGCTACAGACCTATCTGCTTGGTTCATGACTGCATCCCCAAGGCCAGGAACAGTACCTGGTATAGGACAGGTGGCTAAGTATCTGCATAGGGACCGAATCTGAAAAGATGCTTCATCTGTGGAGGAAATAGGAACATTCCAGGTGTTCTTGCCCCAGTGCTAAGGTTCAGAAGGGACAGAAATCTCTGGAGCCCATGGGTCTGGGGAGGCTTCACGAGAAAGAAGCAGGAAAGAGAATGAAGGAAGCGATCTCAGGTGCATGCCCGGACTCTGAAGAGTCCCAAGTTTTAAGCATCTACTGGATAGTGATGAGTGGGAGCAGTGGGGAGGCTGACACAAAGGAGTAGCATTAATTCCATAGCATAGATTAGCTTACCATTTCCCTTTAGATTTTTTAAAAGGTACTTTTCTGAGCACCATCATAATCATCCATACCAGGTATTTTCTACCCCTGGTCATTTAATCCTCTTTAACCCTTCCCATGAAGCACTATATTCTCCACTTCTATTAAAGCAGGAGGGGTGCTGCAGCCCATAGAAGGCAGGTTTCTCATGCAGCAATTGCAGGGGAGGCCTGGATCCTCGTATCTATGAGGTCTCTTCCTTTCCAACCACACTATGCTGCATTCCCGGAGAGAGGCCAAGAGCTCTAGGCTTCTGATTCAGAAAAGCAGCACCAAAAAAAGGATCATAGGACAGAACACCTAAGTCCCCTATAAACAAGTTGTGACACTCAATTTAGATTTAAGAGGGACAAGCTTATGTCCATAGCAGGAGTTTGGGGCAAGAAACCCAGACCAAAGACCTCCAGTCTCAGTACTCCTTCCTGACACCAACACCTGTTTCCCAAGAGAAACATCGGCAACAATGCGTGGCTCCACCAATAAATGTACAACAGTCAGAGGCAGGCCACGCTGCAGGATGATCAGAAGGTCTGTTCAGGTCTTCTGCCCATTTCTTCACTGGATTATTTGTTTTTCGGGTGTGGAGTTTGGGGAGTTCCTTATAGATTTTGGATAGTAGCCCTTTACCGGATAGGTCATTTGCCACTATCTTTTCCCATTCCGTCGGTTGCCTATTAGTTTCATTGTTTCCTTTGCCATGTGGAAGCTTTTTATCTTGATGAGGTCCCAATAGTTCATTTTTGCTCTTGATTCCCTTGCCTTTGGGGATGTGTCAAGTAAGGAATTGCTGCGGGTGAGGTCAAGGAGGTTGCTTCCTGCTTTCTCCTCTAGGGTTTTCATGGTTTCCTGTCTCACGTTCAGGTCCTTTATCCATTTTGAATTTACTTTTGTGTATGGTGTGAGAAAATGATCTAGTTTCCATCTTCTGCACGTTGCTGTCCAGTTCTCTCAGCACCATCTGCTAAAGAGGCTGTCTTTTTTCCATTGGATGCTCTTTTCTTTGTCAAAGATTAGTTAGCCATACATTTGTGAGTCCAATTCTGAGTTCTCAATTCTATTCTCCATTGGTCTATGTGTCTGTTTTTATGCCAATACCATACTGTCTTGATGATTAGAGCTTTGTAGTAGAGGCTAAAGTCTGGGATGGTGATGCCTCCTGTTTTGGTTTTCTTCAGTATTACTTTGGCTATTTGGGGTCTTTTGTGGTTCCATACAAATTTTAGGATAGGTTGTTCTAGTTTTGAGAAGAATGCTGGTGCAATTTTGATTGGGATTGCATTGAATGTGTGGATCGCTTTGGGTAGTAATGACATTTTAATAATATTTATTCTTCTGATCCATGAGTATGGAATGTTTTTCCATTTCTTTGGTTCCTCTTCAATTCTCCAAAGAGGACATCCAGATGACCAAAAGACACATCAAACAATGCTCAGCATCTCTCATCAGGGAAATACAAATCAAAACCACACTGAGATATCACCTCACACTGGTCAGAGTGGCTAAAATGATGAACAAATCAGGAGACTCTAGATGCTGGCGAGGATGTGGAGAAACAGGCACCCTCCTACACTGCTGGTAGGAATGTAAGCTGGTGCAGCCCCTCTGGAAAACAGTATGAAGGTTCCTCAAAAAATTAACAGTAGAACTCCCCTATGACCCAGCAGTAGCACTGCTAGAAATTTACCCAAGGGAAATTCATAGCAGTACTCTCAACAATAGCCAAAACATGGAAAGAGCCTAAATGTCCATGAACTGACAAATGGATCAAGAAGATGTGATTTATCTATACCATGGACTACTACATGGCAACGAGAAAGAATGAAATCTGGCCATGTGTAACAACATGGATGGACCTTGAGGGTGTTATGCTGAGCGAAATAAGTCAGGCAGAGAAGGACAGACACCATATGTTTGCACGTGTAGGAGGATTAGCAGGAACTTAATGGAGGACCGTGGGGGAGAAGGGGAAAAATAGTTGGGGGGAGGGAGGGAGGCAAACCATGAGAGACTCTTGAAATGCTGAGAACAAACTGAGGGAAGATGGGGTAGAGGAGAAGGGAAGGAGAGTGATGGGCACGGAGGAGGGCACTTGTGGGGATGAGCACTGGGTGTTATGTGTAAACCAACTTGACAATAAACCGTAATATAGATATATATATATATTTTTTTTTTTTAAAAAAATGGATGATCAGAAGGACTGGACTTTGGTTCAGCAAATTTGAATGCCAATTGCAATCTCTGATCAAAAATGCCACAACCCCTGATAACCCTCCACTGACAGCTCTTGGATGATCTCATTTAAATAACAGTCTCAAATGCATCCAGAGCTAGGAGGACAACAAATAGAAAAGGTTGGCAGGTGGTTTCTTTTCTTCTTTAGCTGCGAAAGAGGTGCCAAAAAGCAGTCTTTAGTCAGAGGCAGAGCTCATTTACTGCTAAGATCCTAAGACTCACCGGTACAGTCTTTCCTGGGCTGCGGGAGGTGAATGGAAAGTGACGTCAGTTATGAGCTTACACACTTAAGGCAGGAGAAATGGACATCATACCGCGTTCCCTTCCAACACCTTGAGAGTAAGGGGCACTAGGTACTGGAGGGGTAGGACTTGCGTCAGGACAGCAGAGGCAAAAAGAGGAAGGTAAAAAGGGAGTAGCAGGAGGAGAAAAAAAGAGGGAAGATGAATAAAAGTGGGGAAAAGTACATTAACTCCAATGGATAGCATACTAACCAGAGGTCACCACTTCCTCTCAAAAAGTGAGAACCATCGTCGAGATTACAATGATCTACACATGGGTGTTAACAGACTTCTGCAGTAAGGACACAAGCACTAAGGAAATGAAGGAAAAAGCAAGGGTAAGCAGGGACCAGTCAAGCCTCCCAAGCTTCTCAGAATTCTGACCTCATCAGGAAATGTACCCTACCTGTACTTGTTACAACACAGCCACAAGTTGGTCATATTCCTAGAAGTAAGCAAAGTGGGATTCAGTAGGTGGTCTACACAAAACACTTCTAGAAGTTGGCCATGAAATGATCCTAAGTATGGCATTCTCCTATAAACTGATTTACAGCAGGAGTATCTGGTTAGCTCTGCCCACAATACTTGACAGCCTATCAGCGGGAACCACCACCCCCACAACTCCTTCAAGACTAGTCAGATAATCTGTCAGGAGCTACTTGGGTTTGGTTCTCAAAGTTCATCCAGGATACTCCAAACTAAATAACTTAAGACCAGTAGCTTGCCAATAATTGTGATAAAATCTGTCAGGACATCAATGTTTCACTTTGTATTACACTGCAAAATAAAGCAGCCCAAAGTCAGAAACTTTCATTAAAAGAAGTACAAGATGGGCCCCCCTGGGTGGCTCAGTCAGTTAAGCATCCAACTTTGGCTCACATCATGATCTCATAGATTGTGAGTTTGAGCTNGCACAGAGCCTGACATGGGGGGTCAATCCCATGACCCTGGGATCATGACCTGAGCCAAAAATCAAGAGTTGGACATTCAATCAGCTGAGCCACCCAGGTGGCTAATGAAATACTTCATTAGAAGTATTTTTAAAATACTCCCCCTTCCTGTGGCTATTAAGGATGTCAACAATTTTTATATGTGAGGGGCTATTCTTTATGTGAAGATTATGTTCTTATTCAAATGTCTTTAAAGAAAAAATGGAGATGGTGATGTTTAGGGTTGATTTATCTTGGCCAAATTTAAAAAAATAAAAAACATAGCCTACACTACTGACAGAGATTCTGGTCATCCATTTGTTCTGGGGTTTTTTGTTGTTGTAACTCATGTATGGAATGCAGAGTCTGGGAGCCACTCATCTCTGGGTTCAGGTTTATAGAACACATCATAGCATGCAGCCTAAGTGACGTTCTAGAAGCCAGATGTATTTGCTACTTGACCATGTGTCAGACTACAACTAGGGAACTATTTTCAAAAAAGAAAGGAATCTTTCAACTCAAAGTGGTCCTGGACACAGCCCCTTACCTCATGAAAGCCATGAGGTTCTAACAGGTCATCAAGAAAACTAAAGGCAAGACTCAGTGGCTAAATACTTCAGAAACGTTGTATGGCCTACCTGTTTTTTTTTTAAGTTTTTTAATGTTTATTATTATTGAGACAAACACAGCATGAGTGGGGGAGGGGCAGACAGAGAGAGAGAGAGGGAGACACAGAATCCGAAACAGGCTCCAGGCTCGGAGTTGTCAGCACAGAGCCCAAAGCGAGGCTCGAACCCACTAACCGTGAGATCATGACCTGAGCTATAAAGTTGGATGCTCAACCGATTGAGCCACCCAGGGGCCCCTGGCCTACTTGTTTCAAATAGATTCATAATGCTCACCTGCAGATTAAAGGACAGTTTAAAAAAGTCAGTTTAATCAGAATTTCTCAATTATACCCAAGGAAATGGATTTATTTCAAAAGAATGCAACTTCTGGGGAGAGTCCAATCCCATGAAATGCACTCTGGAAATCAAGGCACAGAGGGAAGAGAAATTAGACAGCAATCAGGAGGCCCCTCTGCCACCTACCTGCTCTGTGACACCCTCTTCACCCCAAATCTCAACATTCCTACCTGCAAGTTTCCTCTTACAATGAACTCACTGGTCCCTACATGTTACAGTGACACACCTGTTCTCCGAATCAGCACACATTGAACTAGAAATTCCCATGACAGCCATGTAACCAGGATTGGACAGGAAAAGACCTGCTTATGGCAGCACACAAGGCAGCATGGCCTGGGCTTATGGGAAGAGGAACAGTCCAAGATTACAACATGGGGGCTTGGCCAGTAATGGAGTTTTAGGCAAAGTGGGAGCACTCCCTTTACCCTAAGTCAATCCACCTCTTCTCAGTTAAGTGAGGCTATGCCAGAGTTTCCAAGCTCAAGTATCTGGTTCCTGTTAAACTACAAATCCTGCTAGAGAAGGTCCTGTAGGTAAAAGGCACTGATGAATCTTTGATACCTTCTGGTAAGTAATTTTCCCATCTCTGGGCATTGTAGGAAGCAAGTTTCCCTCTCGGTCCCTTTGCATCATGCTGGACACATTTATGTGTGCTGTTCAGTCTTAAGACACTGTACTAACAGAGGCATGAAAGCACATTTTAGGTGGGTGTACGAAGGTCAGCATTTCTACTTAAGTCCCAGAGTGGCCCAATAGAGTTCTGATGGAAAATTTTCACCTTTATAGTGCATGAGAACTTGAAAGAGGGCCCAACTTTAGTTATCAGGGAAACGCAGATTAAAAACAGAAGTTACTAGGGGCATCTGGGTGGTTCAGTCGGTTGAGCATCCAACTTCGGCTCAAGTCACAATCACACAGTTTGCAGGTTCGAGCCCCGCTTTGGGCTGTGCGCTGACAGCTCAGAGCCTGGAGCGTGCTTCAGATTCTGTGTCTCCCTCTCTACACCTCTCATACTCAAGCTCTCTCAAAAACAAACATTAGAAAAAAACAAAAAAAAGATACTACTGTAACACCACCAGGATATACACTAAGCAGAATAGCTGAAACAAAAGACAGAAGCAACTATTGCCAAGGATGTGAAGCAACTGGAGTTTTCATACACTGTTCATGGAAGTGTAAACAGGTACCACCATTTGGTAGTATCTCTGGCTGAGTACAACATCCCCTACGACACAGCAATTCCACTCCGGGACACATACCCAACAGAAACACATACAAATGAGGGGTGCCTGGCTGCCTCAGTCGGTTAAGCTTCCAACTTTGGCTCAGGTCATGATCTCATGGTTTGGGAACTTGAGCCTCATGGTGGGTTCTGTGCTAACAGCTCAGAGCCTGGAACCTGCTTCAGATTCTGTCTCTCGCGCTCTCTCTGCCCCTCCCCCACTCATACACGGTCTCTCTCAAAAATAAATCCTTAAAAAAATTTAAATACTTTTAAAAACGTGTACAATTACCCAAAGATAGGTACAAGACTATTCCCTGTGGCATTACTTTTAATTGCCAAGAACTGGAAATAACCCAAATATCCATTCATTAGAACAGGCAAATGAATTCCAGGATATTTACCTTAAAGTATGCCACACAGCAACAGTAATGAGGAAACTAAGCACATGCAACAAAGGTAAATCCCAAATCTAACACTGAGTAAAGAATGCAGATGTACAATTATGTACTAAATTGTTCCATTTATATAAACTTCAAGAACACGCAAAGGCAAGTGGTGGTGTTGGAAATCAAGATACACTACTTCTTGGTAAGGGTATATTGTCTACACAGGTGCACAAATGAAACTTCCAATGTGCTAAGTTCTCCCTCTCGGTCAGGGGGCAGGTCATGGGCAGGTTCAGTATGTGACCATCATCAAGCTGCACTGTTAGGTGTTTTTCTAAAATATGTTGTTTCCATAAAAAGTTTTAGTAAAAGCAGCTAGTGAACTTTGTATATGGTTTTAAAACTTTCACATTTGTGTATTATTTCATTTTTCCCAAAAAATGTTTAAGATTCACCTTCCAGGACAATACATCACACACAGCCTATGGCTGCTGTTCCTCCACGGGATTCTGCCACCCCCCTCCAGGTAGGAGAAGGGGGTAACACAGTCTACCTGTGGGTCCCCTCAGACCAATCATGATCTTCCTACCTCCACTTAGAAGTGAGCTCTGAGTGAGGAAAAGCCTCTTAACTTCCTTTCCTCTGGGCAGAGGCCCCTCTCTAGCCCTGGGATGGCGAAATCTCCTTCACCTTTAAATACCTGCCAGTCTCTCCCCTGGAGCGCATGAATGAAAGGGCAACCGCTTGAATGACCACCACTCCTTCCGTACAGACGTTTGCCACTCTCCCAGGTCCCTAGAGAAGTCCGGCCTCAAGAGAGCTGGTACTGAGAGAAGGCATGGGATAGGGAGAGCCTCTGTGCCGGGAGAAGGAGACTCAGTGTGGGGCAAAGGACCTGCTGTGTCGCCCTCAGGAAATGGCCCAGCTGGGGAGTCTCCAAAGACGTGCCTGTTTTCCATTCACTGTCCATCTACACTCGGGCAGATGATCCTGCAGAGAAGGAACAGGAGAGTGTTCCAGCAAGTGCTTTGTAGCCAGACTCCGTAGTGGTTTGATATTAGTCACTAGGTTAACCGGGTTAACCACCCACAGTTTGTGCCCCCCAAACTCACATGAAGCCTGATTACCCAATACGATGGTATTCAGAGGTGGGGCCTTTGGAAGGTGATCAGATCCTGAGACCCCATGAACAGGAGGAGTGTCCTTACAAAAGAGCCCCAGAGAGCTCTCCTGGCCCTTCCACCACGTGACATCACAGCAAGACAACTGCTGACCCCGTAACAGGCCCTCACCAGACTCCAAATCCTGGCCCCTTAATCCTGGACTTTCCAGTCTCCAAACCAAGAGAAATCAATGTTTAAGCCCCCACCCAGTCTAAGATGTCCTGTTACAGCAGCTTGAAAGGTCTAAGACATGACCTAGGCTATGCATCTAGGCACAGAAGGAAATGTGCAGGAGGGAAGGAGAACATGCCGTCACCTCCCAGGCAGCCCCTTCCAGGCCTTACCTTTATCTGAGCAAACCTGCGCGAGAGCCGCCTCCTAACTGCTACGCTCACTTCTCCACCTGTCCCTTCAGTGCTCTTGGTCCACAGGTTACTCCCAAGTAGACATTTTTACCAAGTACGGGGAGTGGGGGGAGACCAAGGGCAACTTGCCCCACAGCTGCCAAGAGTCCTGCTGTGACAAGAGGCCAGCAGACCTCCATGTGCCATTTATAGGTCAGCCACATTCAGATGAAGCCTCCACAAGTAAGAGAGTAAGACCAAGCGAAGAGAGACCAAGGGAAAAAAAAAAAGACCACTTCATCCAAAGCCTCCCTGGAGGGAGTTGTGTTCAACAGAAACTGTACGGAACGCTTGCTACGCACAGAGGTCCGTGCAAGGGACCACAGGATGAGCCACACTCTCATGCTAAGGGGACAGGTGCAGGCCCAAAGCTCTCCCGCCCAACGTCATGGAGTGTGCCTGCAGCCAGAGGAAGGGATCTGAGGGGGCTCTGGTCAGGCATCTGCCCATCCCTCTCTGTCTAAGGGCTTGCATTTCAAGTTGGGGGTTACTTTAAAATACTAAACTTCATTAACCCTAAAATGACTAGGAGATGGGGGCAGAGCATCATATTCCTGCAACTAGGAGCAACCTAAACTTGGAAGGAAATTAGCAGTCACTTGAGACTCCTAGTAAGCATCCTGTGTTTCTCAAACAGCTCTGCCACTAATCCCTTCATCCTCCACCTTTTAACAGGCTGACAAGGCCTGCAATTAGGTCAGCCTCTCCAGTGGCTCCACCCCTCCCCTGGGGCCAGCAGCCTCAGGATAAATTACCCTGACCTACAGTCACCAGGGGACCGGCTGGCAGCACTGGGTGAAGACGCCTTATCTCCAGAGCCTGAGGGACCCTCCAGCTCATTCTCCCACACAGGAGGATCCTAAACCCTTGGGAAAACAAAGCTCTATTTTTGAGTAACTTGCTAACAGCCAACAAAAGCTGAGGATGGCTCAGGATCCTGCCAGCTATTCACATTCTCTACACGCAGGTGATTCATCCAGGAGTTACTGTAAAGGTGGTGGGAAAGGGGCAAAAAATCCGGAGAGAGAAACACTCTCATTGTGAAGGTATACAATCCCCACACTGTGATCAAATTAAAAACCTCTCGGGGCGCCTGGGTGGCTTAGTTGGTTAAGTGTCCGACTTTCGCTTAGGTCATGATCGCGCGGTTCGTGGGTTCGAGCCCCGCGTCGGGCTCTGTGCTGACTGCCAGCTCAGAGCCTGGAGCCTGTTTCAGTCTGTGACTCCCTCTCTCTCTGACCCTCCCCTGCTCACGCTGTCTCTCTCTCTCTCCTAGAAATAAACAAAACATTAAAAAAATTTTTTTTTTAAATTAAAAACCTCTCTCTGAAACAAAAAGGTACCATAGTCGGAAGCTGATTTGGGGATTTTGGAGGGGTTTTTGATCAAGGATGCAAATCAGGCATCCTGGATATAAAGAGTCTCATAGAGAAAGTCCTATTTCTGGGCAATTTTTTCAGTGCAGGTAACATGTAATACGGTGATTTACACATGCAGCCTTCTCGATCTTCCCGCTATTGGAAAATAAAACCTGAATTCCAGAACTTCTTAACTGTCTACCAGGAAGCCACCACAGAAGGGAGGAGGGTTTTAGGCTAGCTTAGTAGCCCTTTTTGCCCCATCAACACTTCACATTCCACCTAATTCTTGGTTAGAAACTTGACGTTTTACCAGAAAGTGATTCATTTGTTTTAGCAATATTCTTTCCTTAAAAAAATATGCAAATAAACCTTTAAGAATATAGTATATTGGGGACTCACACCCTCACAACAGATCTGTTTAGTGCCTTCTGGAGACAGTTGAGAGCAGTCTCTCGGAGGAAATATCTTTTTCGCACACTCAACACAACTTCAATAGTGGTGTACCTCAGGGCACATAAAGGCACCAAGGGCTGGAGGAGTCTCAAAAGAGGGTCAAACCTAACAGGAGCTGGGTAAAATGCCAGAAGTCACAGTCACCTCTAAACCACGAAGCATACCCCATACCCCATGGGTAGAGTCCAAAACCCAGGCCTCCCTCAGTCTCACGGTGGGAATATCATAACTCAGGTGTATCATGGACCAAACAGGTTGACCCAGAAACATAGTCACCAGCAACAAGGTTTCTACCTAACAACTCCAAATACTTGGGTCAAAAAAATTTTGTAGCCATCTAAGTGATATTAGGAGCAACAGACACTTAAAAATGCATTCTTGAAAACTCAAACCAGTTCAGATCAAGAGTCTCTTCACTGTGCTTAAAGCTAGAACCCTAAGCCAATAGGTGAAATATGCTAATATCACACAACTTTTTCAGAGCCTCAATCTCTTCTACCTCAAGACACTGGCCTAATAACTGTAGGAATAGGACCTAAATTTTACTCCAATCCCCTCCTCAACTGCTTTGTCTCCTAAGATCTCAGACTCTCAGTCACTGACCTTCATTTCAGTTTAGCTAAGAACTCGAAGATACCACCCTGATAAAGAGGGACTTTTGGATGTGATGAAGGTGGCAGCTTAGCAAGCACATGACATACCAGCAGCACTCCGAGGATGCAAAGACAAAGCAGAAAATTCAATCCTTGCTTAGGGATGTTAACTTCACTTTCAATCACAGCCTCAGAAGGCTTTCCTGCATCCAGCCAACTATTCTGAAAATGTAGAAGCTCCACTGCAAGGTTGCTCCCAAAGGCCACATACCGCTGGGGGTGAAATGGGGGTATACCCCCTGGTGAACATGGTCACCCTGACCCACAAGACCAGCAGGAATTTCAAACCCTGCCATCCTCAGGCATCCTACTCCAGTCCATACAGGGGAGATTTGCAATTTAAAGTCATTTAAAGACTATGACTTTGTCATCTCCCTGAACAACTGCCACAGCAGTGTCCTACTAAAATGACTCTGGAGCCAGACTGTCGGCCTCTTAGCTGTGTGGCTCGAGCTAGTTACATAACCTCCATGGACCTCAGTTTATCATCAGGACCCTCCTGTGGGGTAGATGGGAAGATTCCAGGACATATTAGAGTTTTTAGAACAATATCTGGCATCTGTTAGCTAACACATAGTAGCAACTTCAATTAGTGGAAATTGAGCCTCAATTTCCTCCTTTGTAAAGCGAGAAGGGGGGAAAAATGGGACATCTGTTTCCCCCTTAGCCTTTTACACCCAGGATGAATTACAGGTCAATTCCAACAGAGTGAAATATTTATCCTCTATTAGCTTTATCATTTTGGGTTATACGCCGTTTTTTGTTTGTTTTGGTTGTTTGGGTTTGTTTTTTAAACAACCTCTGCTTTAACATTCTGTTCTCTCTGGACCATTCTGTTTTCTGTCCTTGCAGTGGATTGATCGGTGCCAAAGTGTGTTCACAGGGAATCTAAACCACATCACCTGAGAGTGAGAGAGCACCCTTAAAAAGGAACTATCAACTCAGTTTCCAAAGCCCTTCTTTGCAATCCCTGGCAGAAAGATAGTTACACAGTTTGGGCCTTAAATACTGTCAGAGCTGGGGAACTCATCACTCACAGCAGCATTTGCCTTGCTGGAGACTTCGAGAGTTCTCTATGCTCCTACCTTCTGGGAACTTGCGGCCAAATCTATACAGCCTGAGGATCTTGATGCTTGCCAAGATGGAAAGGACAACAGAACTAGCTTATAGTTCCACGGACCTTAAATCTTCATCTGGCTGGAACCTCCCAACTCTTCTGGGAACTAAGTAGGCAAATATCATTCCACCTCTGGAATGATAAAAATAAAGGGGCATGGGGCAGGGGTTGGCAAGTTTATAGGGACTTTGCACCCACTTGTCCTGTGCAACTGCAGAGTCAGGACTGGAATCTGTGTTTTTGAACTCACTCCAGAAAGGGGCTTTTGGCCACGTCCACTCCGTGCCCAGTTCAGAGCCATGATGTGCCCACATTCCCTGCTGCATGTGAGGAGTAACATCACCAGCCTGCCCAGCTTCTGTCTACTTTATGAACCGCCAGCAGTTTTTCCAGCATACGACCACCACAGCATATTAGACTTTTGGTTTCCTAATTAAACTAACAGGGAAAAGCTTTCAGACATATTTCTTAAAACTTCATAAAATCTCAGTCTGTAACCCCTAGGGTCATCATTAGCTAATAACCAGCCCATCTCCACTCCCAGGCTAAACAAAGACTATTGTATCCATTTACTTTTCCAAAGGGCACCAGCCATTCACCTATCACCGCCTTCTTGAAATTACATGTTCTGTGAAACTGAGATAACCAAACTGTTTAAAAACTATGTTACCTGGTGGTGTAATTACCCATAAAAGTGCAAAGATAATTTAACATATGTCGGCTGTTTATGATGGAGCTGTGTCCCACAGGCAAAGGCAACCACTCACAGTAGAATAGAAACCCGCTTTGTTTTAAATTCCTTTGAGAAGCCGTATTTCCCATTTTAGCTTTGACCACTATTGTTAACACAGGCATGGCAAGCGGGGAGAGGACACAATTCTCTTATCCATTCACCTCCCTGAGCCCATAAATTGCAACGTCTCCACAAAAACTTCAGCTCCCTTTCTGTGGGACGCTGCAGTTTGAGCTGGCCATGAAGTGATCACAGTGGAGGGGTAAAGAGGAAGGGAGCCCCGTGGGTCAAGTCTGCCTAACAGTGCAAGAAGGGGGGTGCTGTGGCCACCTGCCCCCATGAAGCGGAGAAAAGCAGCCAGGCATGACCACTAGCACACAGGACTTGGGTCAGAACGTCAAGGTCTCCTGCAAAGGAACCTCCAAGAGCTGCTCTCAGGAAACTCCAGGTGGAAGGTTTCTTTCCAGGCTCTTTGTTATCACTTTCTAAAACTTAAATCATTTTTTTTACTCTCAGCCTACAGGGAGAAGATCTCATCCCCCACCCTGATTAACAAGGCCACATTAATAAAACATTCTTGGATCCATTAGTTCAAATAAATATTTAAGCACTAAGGTAGCAGGTGCCAGGACAGATGCATGGGTGATTCAGACAGTCCCTAGTCTAAGCACCAGTCCAGTGGACCAGCATTTCCCAGTGCTTGGCCAGGCCCCCTCAGGCCCCTGGAGTCACACCCTGTTTTTGCCAGGGAGGTTTATTCAACCAGCTTGTGAGAAGCCAGGCCTTTTAGAGAAGCCAATAGAGATTCTCCTTACAGAGATGTTAGAACACTGGCCTAACCAAGCCAGGCCCTAAATATCATCTGGCTATTATATGCCCAGAGCAGAGCCTTAAGAGACACATGCCATAGGCAATCACTATCAATGTGGTCAGAAAGGTATACATTTCACCACAGTCTAGGTTGGAGTATAATGGGATGACATGGGGCAGTGGAAAAATGGGTTGGGGGCAAACCACATCATGGGGGGGTTCTAATCTCCGGCACAGAAATGTGACTCCTCAAATCTCTACTTACCTTCTCACTGAGCCTCACTCTGTTCATTTCTATGACTGTCTGGCATATCATGAACTTTCCTTTTAAAAACACTTAAACATAAAATACTGCAGATTTTATGTACAGAGGAGTTGGAGAAGACAGCCCTATCCCCGACATACAGTTTTAACATTTTACAGCCTATTCCTACTCATTAGGTTTTAAAAAAGCAAACACAAAGTCACAGTTGAGGGTTCCTTCATCATTTCACTACTACCTTAAAAAAAGATAGCCATTACCTGGACAGTGATTTCCCCACATGCACACTGGTGTACCAGGACATCAATTTATATCCATAAATACAGTGCAGTTCTGCTGTCTACTGGAGACAAATGGTAGTATATACTATATATTCCATAATTTTGCCCACTCACCATGGATACTTCCCTTGTTACATAGAAATCTGATGCACAAATTTCAGTATTTCACTGTATGTGTGCATATACCATTATTTATCCAACTCTCCAACTGGTGAGCCTTGGTAAGTGTTCAAACATTACTCAGAACCTACTGTGTATGTCACACTATGCAGGCACTAAAGACCTGAAGACAAATTATGTGAATCTTGCAGTTAGGCTAAAAATAAAGAGCTCCCTTGTGGAAATGCCACTGTTGGGGGACTCTTGCTGACCACACCAGCAGCCACAGGGATCTACATGTAGAGCTCAGAGGGACAAAGTCTTAGGAAATGAGGCTAGAGGTCTCATGGTTGATAGGCAGGGGCTAAAGCCACAAGCACAGACAAGCTGGCCAAGAGTCAAGCCACAGAATCACAAAACATGAAAATAGATCTTTTAATGTCCCTAATGGTGGGGTGTTCTGTGAACAACAACCAATGGCCAAAGCTGGAAGTCACCCTAAGATCCCCAAATCAGGATCACCCGGGAGTGGTAGCCCTCTCCAGCAAATGCAGAGACCCACAGCGATGGCACATCTAGTGTGTCCAACAGCTGTAAATATGACCACACATCGTCATTTCCCAACACCTTAACAGCATGTCACCAAGGACATGTCCCAGCATTTCAGCCTTCTCCCAGCATCCTGAGAGCACCTTCCCTAAGCTACAGCCAGGGTAGGATTTTGGTGTTTGCAAACAACTGCCTGTTTATATCTCCAGATGTTCTGGGAAATGACCTTGGATCCAAAGCCTTGGAGACAGTTAGAAAGCCAAATGATAATAGAATTACATTGTGCTGGTCTGCGCATGTCCATCAGCTATGCAGACCTCAACCAAAACCACCACGTGAACATGTGAGAATAGCAACACAGGCGCCCAGGTGTTTTCTAGTTAGGGCTGAAGAACAGTGATGAAACACAGGGTACTGAACTCAGGCTGCCAATTCTCATTTATGAGGCACCTTTCTCAGAAAGATCCATCTTTGGTGAGGAAAGCACAGGTGGTGTTAGGTGCAAGCTGAGAAGGGCCTGGGCAACCCTGCATTCTTTCCAGTGAGGAGAAAAAAACTTCCATGTACACCCACAATACAGAGGAGGAAATACCAAGAGCACCAAGAGCAGTAGGGAGCTGGGTGCCACTAACCCAGAGGCGGCAGGGATTTTACTAGCTGGAGAGGTAAGAGAAGCTTCGTGGAAACAGTAACATGGGAGCAAAGCTTTGAAGGACATGCTAGGACAGGGAACAGGTGTTCCAGAAAGAGACTCTCCCCGAAGACACATGGCAGCCAGTGTGGGGGAGGGGGCCTGCTTGAAGGCCAGCCATGGGTTTGGTGGACAAAGGAAGGTACAAGGAAGCCAAGATTGTAGCAGACCACAAAGGACCCTCAGCACCATGCTCAGAAAAGAGGACTTCACGCTCTAGGAAGCTACTCAGTTTCTGAACCAGATAGAGGGGAGATCAGAGCTGCGCTTCAGGGAGCTTCACTGGGCAGGTGTCCATGGAAGAGCCACACCACACATCAGAAAAATAAGTGGCATGCATTCCTCTTGTCCCCACCCCAGGCAGCTTAAATAGAGGTGGGGAAGCCAGAGGCAATGCGTTTCAGAGGACTTTAAAATTCTTCTAACAAAAATGGTGTTCCTCTCCATTTAACTCCAGGTTAGCTCATTAGAAATACTACAGACAATAATGAAATGTTTTTAAATATCTACATTTTGACACATCTTGCACAACCCACAGTCTTGCCCTCTTTCAAGCTCAAGCCTGTACTTCAGAAATTACCAAATTTCTCTAATTACCTGGATTAGGCATTTGAGCACACTGTCATTTAAAATGTATGCATTCATGTATGTATAATTTATATCCCCTATCTTCCAAAAATGACTTGTAGCAAAGCAATTCATTTCATACTGTCTTTTCTAGTCAGTGTTTTACATATCTATCTTATCTACCCATCCACATTATAAACTTCTTTTGAAGGATTGTACATTATAGATGTTTGGTTTTTCCACAGTGCTCAGTCCAGCAGACTATGCATGCTAGTGCTGGATAGACCCTTGTAGAGTATGGATTTCTGTTGCCTTGATAGTATAATATAGGGTAAAAAGTCTCCAATAGGTCCATTATTTCTGGTCAGTCATCTGACAAAAGTAACCTTCCAGAAGGCAAGTCTGCTTTATTTTTAAAGTATAATTTGTTCAAGTTTATCTGAAGCTTACAAAATAGGAAATCATCTTTAGGGGTTGGAGATGGGAAAAGCAAATCAGTGGAACCAGAAAAGACCCTGAATGGCCAAAACAATCCTGAAAAAGAAAACCAAAGCTGGAGACATCACAATCCCAGACTTCAACTCTATTACAAAGCTGTAATCATCAAGACAGTATAGCATTGGCACAGACACACAGACCAATGGAACAGAGAACCCAGAAATGGACCCACAAATGTATGGCCAACTAATCTTCAACAAAGAAAGAGTATCTAATGGAATAAAAGACAGTCTCTTCAGCAAATGGTGCTGGGAAAACTAGACCATGACCTAAAGCATGAACCTGGATCACTTTCTTACACCATACACAAAAATAAATTCAAAATGGATGAAATACCTAAATGTGAGATAGGAAATCATCAAAATCCTACAGGAGAAAATAGGCAGCAATCTCTTTGACCTCGGCCACAGAAACTTCTTACTAGACAGGTCTCTGGAGGCAAGGGAAACAAAAGCAAAAACGAACTATTGGGACTCTAAGATAAAAGCTTCTGCACAGTGAAGGAAACAATCAACTAAAAGGCAACTGACAGAATGGAAAATATTTGCAAATTACGTATCTGATAAAGGGTTAGTATACAGAGTCTATAAAGAACTTATCAAACTCAATACCGTCCCCCAAAAAAAACAAATAATCCAGTGAAAATATGGGCAAAAGACATTAATAGACAGTTTTTTTACCAAAGACAACATCTAGATGGCTAACAGATACATGAAGAGATGCTCAATATCACTCGTCAGAGAAATACAAACCAGAACCACAATCGGGTACCACCTCACACCAGTCAGAATGGCTAACAACTCAGGCAACAACAGAGGTTGGTGAGGAGACAGAGAAAGAGGATCTCTTTTGTACTGTTGGTGGGAATGCAAACTGGTGCGGCCACTCTGGAAAACAGTATGGAGGTTCCTCAAAAAATTAAAAATAGAACTACCCTATGACCCAGCACCTGCACTACTAGGTATTTATCCAAAGGATACAGGTATGCTGTTTTGAAGGGGCACATGCACCCCAATGTTTATAGCAGCACTAGTGACAATAGCCAAAGTATGGAAAGATACAAATGTCCATTGACGAATGAATAAAGACGATGAGATATACACACACACAATGGAGTATTACTCGGCAATCAAAAAGAATGAAATCTTGCCATTTGAAACAATGTCGATGGACCTAGAGTGTATTATGCTCAGCGTAATTAAGTCAGAAAATGACAAATATTACATGATTTCATTCATATGGGATTTAAGAAACACATTTACATAGAGGACAGGAAGGAAAATAAAACCTATGAGAGACTCAAACACACAGACAGAGTTGCTGGAGGGGAAGTGGGGGGGGGGGATGGACTCCATGAGCAATGGGCATTAAGGAGGGCACTTGTTGGGATGAGCACTGGGTGTTGTCTATAAGTGATGTATCACTGGGATCGACTTCTGAAAGCAACACTAGACTGTAGGATAGCCAACTTGAAGTTTAAAAGAAAGGAAAAGGAAAAGCAAATCAACATTTCCTCGGAGGAAAATTTTGTGTCCCCCCCCACCCCAAACTCACATTAAAACCTAATCCCCAACATGAATGGTGTCTGGAGATAGGACCTTTCGAAGGTCATCAAGTCTTGAGAGTAGAGTCCTTATGGGTAGGATAAGTGCCCTTATGCAGGGCAGAAAAGACCAGAATTATCCCCTCCCGCCACATGAGAACACATCAAGACCACAGTCTTCACCATACCCAAATCTTCTGGCACCTCCACCTTGGACTGCCCAACATTCAGAATTTAGGGAAATAAATTTTATAAGTCACTCAGTCTGTGCATTCTGTTACAGCAGTCCAAATGAACTGAAACACGGGGATTCCAGGAAACAACAGCTATAGGGATGTTAACTAATATCCCTCACTGGATTTGCTTCCACACCCATCTGGAACTCACCAACCAACTCCCATATGCTCTACGATCACCATCTACGATGAACGGGGCAATCCCCGCCATCCAACCATGGTGGGTTTTCTGCAGCTGCTCCTGCCCCCTTCTAATCCTTGATTTCTTTTTAAACCAAGATTTCAAAATCAATTTTCAAATATCAAAGCAGAGTAGCCTCCTTGCATTTTATGCACCGAAGACTTCCTACAACTGATCTGGCATGTTTTACAACGCAACACAGGGGAGTTACCACCTCTTGGATCCATTCAGAAAGAACCATGTTGTTTCATCACTTGGCCTGCAACATGGTCCTGAATTCTTCTACAGCCAAAGTAAGGGTTTTCTTAATCAATATGGTATGTTCTAAGTTCTAAATGTGGAAGTCAGAATTCACTTTTCCCATGGAAACGATCCTAAAAGTGATAGGTTCCCAGGACAACCCACACAACCTATATACCCCAAATAGAGTAAACCTGTTTCTATGAAGACACACATGTCCAATCACATATCAGGAGATATGTGCCTGGGTGTGCTTGTGCCACCAGCATAAGGGAATTCCCTACCTGATGACACAGAAGAGCAACAGCCCCACCTGTGGGATGCATTGAAGCCACTTATCACTGGTCAAAGTAACTGGACACAGTCCTCTGGTATCATTCAAATGTACAGGAAGCTCAGAAAGGAGTTGCTAAGTATATGGCAGCCCCTCTCCCAGCAGCTTCATCAGTGAGTACTTGGTGATATAAATGTTGTGCATTCCCCTCCTACACCAGGAGGGTAGCTCTTTAGGACTTCATCTGCAAAGTCTCCCAGGCCATTTACAAATCTACTCATTCAACCTATTTACATGCCTGTCCTTGTATTCTCAGAAATTCAACATCCACAAATACCAAAGCGGTCATTACCATTTACAGATGGCACAGTAATAGTATATAACATACACCCATCTCATCCATTAATCCTCACAGCCATCCCATGATGTAGGTACACTCAGACAAGTTAAGGAACAAACCTACAACAGAAAGTAACTGGTGGCCCCAAACTTCAACCCAAATCTAGCTACTTATTCTTTCTTTCCATTGGCCCAAGTTGCTGCTTTCTTGGTAAAGGGGGCCCTTGGGATCCCCAGGTAGCGGTTTATCAAATGAGCCACATGCACCGAGCCACCGACATATGGCCACACCTTGTTATATGTAGCTCCGTAAGTCCCTGGCTTCTGTTCAGTGTCTGCTCGCAGCTTCTCTAAACTCCACTTCCATACAGGTTTGTACCTAACATCTCCCAAAACGTCAAATACACTAAAAGGAAAAGAGGGAGGAATCAGACAAGAAAAATCAAAGGTTGGGATAAGGGATGATGTGCTCAAGCCATCCTCAAAAGCCTGAGAAACACGAGACCTCGTCAAGGCAGCCCCATCGTGGGCTCTCACTGAATTATAGCCAAATCCTCTGCCAGTAGACTTGAGCTATTTTGAGCCCGTTACTTCATGAGACTCTAGCATCTGTTATGCTTCTGCAGGTTTCTAATTTCAGCTGCAAAGACAGAGTCCAGGAAATGAGGCAGACACATCTAAGGGCCTGCAGAAACAAAGAGAAGAATCCAAATGAATAACTGCCTGCCTTGAAGAGATTTCAAATAAGAGGCTCAAAAGATGGGAAGAAAAGATTAGTAGAGGAAATGGTCAGGGAGAAAACCAGAATAGCAGACACAGCCCTAAGCTGAAATTCTGAAGCATCATGAAACCAGCCAACAGTGATGGGAGAGGTATGGGAGGGGATCATTGGGTCTCACATTTGAGAACTGAGCAAAAGAGGAAAAAAATTCAGTGACAAGCCCAAGGTTGACCCAGTTTAGTGGAGAAGGGAGAATAGGACAAAGAGCTCCTGCTTCTGACCTCAGTAAGGCGGGGTGTTTGAAGCCCATGATTCTGGCCCAAAGGTAACCAAAAAGCACCCGGTCCCCTCAAGGAGCTATGAAAGGGTTATAAAGGTGCCATGGAAACCACGGGGGGCTCCTGGAAGAAGCTGGTCAAGTGCTGACCTAGACCATAACTTTCAGCTTTCCAACAGGGGGATATTCAGTTTTATAAAAAGCTACCATCATGAACGAATGCCAGTGACACACTGGAGCTCAGAAGGAAATTAAATGGGGGAGGAAATGCTACTGTAGTCAGTAGGAACAGAACACATTAAGTAGATACTCATATTAGTTGAATCACTGAATAAATGTCAAGACTGTTGGGCTCCAAAAATACTTCATTTTCAAGAATGTGAAAGCCTATGGATATAAAATTCAGAATTCACAGAGGAAGCTGACATATTTGACAGCATTCATTTTTTTAAAGACCCTCGGTCAACGGTTTTAAAATCAAATGACAGAAGAAAAAGCATTCACCAATGGACAAAGGTTTACTGCTTATTGTTTTTGAAGTTCCTTTCAATCAGGTACAAAATATGAGCCATCTATAAAATAGAGGATTCAAAGAACTACAAAGGGCCAACCAACATATAAGATGTTCCACCTCAGTCCTGAGTCAAGAAAAGACCATTAAAAATACAGTTCAACCTATGCATTTGGCAAAAATAAAAAAAAATAAAAGACTGGTAATATCAAGAGGCAAGGAAATAGGCTGACAGAACTGTCAAATGGATTACACTCGGAGAGCAGATAGTGAATGTAGACAACTCTTCTACACAAGCACTCGCTAGATAATGAACTCCATAGAGGTGTTCACTGCAGCATGGTTTAGAATTACAAAACTGGAAAACAGGCCTAAGTTTCCATCAACCGTGGGGGAGTGCATTGTGCAGTCATCCATGTGAGTCTCCTAGTCATGAACAGTAAACAAGTATGTGTGAAAGATAATTAAGGTGTATTAAATGAAAAACAATATTACAAAACATATGTAGTATGATCTTTTTTTGTAATGATCCATAAATGTATATAGTCTGTTTATGCAGAAGGCCAGCCTTGGAAGGCTACACCAAACTTCAGTTTATCTCTGATAAATCTGATAAACAATAAATAAAGGGAGGTGATCTGTTGAGAAGGAGGGGTAAGGTTAATGAGGATATTTATTTTGCTTTCTAGAGCGTCCCAATTTTCTAGCATACTCATCAATTCTCTTGTAAAGCATTAAAGACTGTATAATGAAACATGTAGAAAATGGTAGTTCATTCTGAAGGTAAGGAGTAAGCCATCCAGAAAAGTCTGCTGACACGGCCCTCAACCTATACTAGTGCCCCATGACAATACCTGGCAAGAAAAGAAAAAAGCAAAAATGATCTGCATGTAGTTTATCAAATATTTAACACAGACTGAGTACTCTGGTGTCCTTACAACTCTTCATGCATGCATCTGGTACATGCCACATGATGCCACTTGATGCGATATTAACTCTTTCTGTATTAGACCAACAAAAACTGAAACCAGGGCCCACTTCCTGTAAATCTGCCCATTAGCCTAAACCTGTATGTTTTAAACATTTCCTGCACAACATCTCCCACAGAGGGACCCTCTTGAGCACACCCATTTCAAATATAAAAATGAAAACATGCTCTTGCTAAACTACCTTCTGTCATGGTCTGCCTGTCAAAGACATTTATCCTTTGAGGACTGATGCCTTAGCATGGCCAAATATTCCACCATGAAATAGAGGCAAGAAGAATCACCTGCATTTCTTCCCCCAGCCCACCATGGCCTACAGTTAACCCATGAGGTCGAGAGACTGAAGCAAGATCTTGCTAGTATAAAGACTAAGATCATTATGACAGTGACATTTCTGCTTATCCACTGGAGACGTAATGAAGCAGGTATGCACACAGGGCCCCATGAGTGAGGATGGGGGTCGCCCCTGAATCACAGACACGCCCACACCCAGACTCCATTGCTGCTAACACAACCACCTGAGAAGCTGGCAGCCTTTTTGGAAATAGTCTACAATCACTTAAGAGACATAGTTAAAAAAGAATGAACCCCATGGCCTTGGCTGACCAGCCACTTGCTCTGACCACCTCTGAGAAATGTTCCACAGTATGGGGGACCTCACATCAACAGACCCACCAGAACTCATACACCCCAAAGTGAGTCATGTCATTCAAAGTAATCTTCCAAGAGCCCAAATGATGGCTGTTATGCCTCCTACAAAAATGGCCTTCACAGGCATTATGCTTGAACATATCCCTCAGGGGTAAAAGTGTTCTGTCTTTAGTGAGAATAAAATCATGTAGAAGTGTGAGTCTGTCCCAAACAGTGAACCAAGTAGATCAGTATCGCCCACCTCACAATCCTAATTACTTCTAGTACCAGGCCATTCTCCTGGTCACTAAGCTCAAAACTTTGGAATAGACTTTCTTCTGCCTCAGCACTCCACCACTAGGATGAGCAAGTCATTTACTGTCCAAACAGGGACATCTGAGAATGAAGGGCAGCACTTTTAACATTAGGTTGAATAGGAAATTGCCCTACTTGACCATTTTTGACCTACAAAAAAGCAGCTTTCCATGACTCCCCTAGCCAGGTCAATAGGCATAAACTAGTCATTTCCAGAGCTAACAAGGACCTGTGGCCACCTAGCATCTAAGCCATCACCAAATCCTTTCCCACCCAGGGGGGCCTGGGCAGCTCAGTCAGTTAAGCGTCCAACTTCAGGTCACGATCTCAAGGTTCATGGGTTCGAGCCCTGGGTCAGGCTCTGTGCTGACAGTTCAGAGCCTACAGCCTGCTTCAGATTCTGTGTTTCCCTCTCTCACACTCACACACTCACTCTCTCAAAAATAAACTAAGAAAATTTTTGTTTCCCATCTGCCTCCCCCACCCCCACCCCACCATTCTCCCCTTTCTCATAGGAAATGGTCTTAGTCCACACATTTGTTCTCTGCCTTTCAACATAGGCTGATGAGTGTCCCATGTATCTCTAAAACCCATCCTACCAGCAGCTGGTCAATACACTTTACTCAAACACCCATCTAACCTAGTCACTCCTGGTTCAGGAAGTCAGCATTTCCAGAGCCCCTTTGAGACCAAACATCCTAGGCTGTTGCTCAAGGCTGTCTAAGCTGACCCTCCACTGGCCACAGTTTCCTCTCTCAACTTGACCTTTAAAAGCCCTTTGCCACTGGCCTGGGCACATAGAGTAGCCTTTAAAAACAAAAAGAGAAACAAAAACAGAAACTCTAATCTCCTCTACCCTGCCCTGCATTCCTGTTCCCACCCCGGGCACAACAATGGATTCTATGCTGGCTCCTCAACACAGCCGTGATAGACCATTACCTCTGGGCACCATCTGCTCTCTGCTCCCCTGGGAGGCCCTGCTGAGCCAGCAGACCCTGCAGCCTCACATAGCACCCACCCTGCCCTGTGCAGTTAAGCCAGTCAAATCAAATTACTCGATTTCCTGAGCAAGCCTAGGATTTTCAAAGTACTGCTAATATGGTTCCCTCTTTCTGGAATGTCCCATCCCATTCCTATATCTCATCTTCTTGAAATCCTCCCCATCCTTCCTGACTCAAGCCTTCTGACTTTCCTCCTATGTACCTATTCCCCACAGACAAATCTCCCAAACCCATCCTGCCTCTCCCGTGACATGCCGATGCCTCTGGCCGGACCCAGAGCTGCTTATCCACTTATCTCAACCTGACCAAAGGCTTAACTATTCTTTTGATTCCCAGATCTAGTGTACTACCTAACTTGACAAAAGTGCTCAAAAAGACTGAGTTATAACAAGGAAACCTGTTTGGTCCATGTGCAGCTTATAAAATGGCTACAACGCCATCACAAGAGAATTTCCAAAACTTGAGCAATAGCACTGTGGTCAGAATAGTCTTTAAAGTTACTTCACTCAACAATAAAACCTATCTAGGCATGTAAGTTCTGGGATGTTTGTTAAAAACCCCTTCATCCCTGAATAGCAGCAGGATGTGGGGCTTACTTCCCAAGCAATGAACATTATGGATGTGTAGACAGAACAGGCAAAAAGTTTTGGTTCCAAATAATGGATCACCAAATGACACAAACCAGAGATCAGGGAAAGAGTCCACCTCTAACATAGGTCCCAAGCCTTGCAAGGTCTAGAAGCAAACTCTTGACAGCTCATGAAGCAAGGACAGGGTGTCAAAGGACGAGACACCAAGACAGGTAATTGGAGACAGGACTTGGGGTTGGCAAAGGGAGATCATGAACCAGGAGAGAGAGACACAACAACCCTCAAAGGGGAAACTATGTGCTTGTTTTGCTAAAGAGGCTAGTAGTAGGAGCCAGGAAAAATGAGGCTGAGCCTCTGAAGTCTAGGCAAGGGACCACGTCTCAAGATCAGAGTAAATGATTGCTTGCAATTAAAATATTTCACATTTCCTCCTCAATGTAGTTTGCTTTTATCTAACATTCTCCATCAAGCAAGACCATTTATTTACTTAGGAGTGTACTTTAAGAGTTAACACTCAGATTTATAGAAACTGATTTTAAGCAGTGTACGATCTCAGATATATTGCCCAAACTGGAGAAAGATCAAGATGTCAACTGGTAATTATGGCTTTGGAGTTAACAGGCTCCAAACCCAATTGTTAGGTTCTCTGGATTCCTATCAATGTAGAACATTTGTATTAGATGTCCCAAAGAGCTCCATCAAAATCAATAAATAACCATAAAGTTCCAAGCTAGTTGTCATGAATACAGAGAAAAATACAACCCTAACTTCAAGTAGCTTGTGAACCACAACTTAGCTTTGAAAACATTTAAGTGTTCAACTGTGTGGCAAAGATTGGAAGTGCAGTAGCATAGGAGCTGGACCAACTGGTGTAGGCTGCCAGTAATGGTGGGATTTAAACAGAAGGAAAAGGCAGACAAAAGGCTCAGAAACAGGAAGGAATTAATATAAAGTTAAAGGACACTATGTAGCAAGCTCTCCTGTATGATCAAAGCACTTAAGTGTAACCACCTGCTCCTGGACCACAGATGACTCAGGTACCAACAGAAGTCCACTGAGGAGTGGCTCAGGGAAGAGGATGTTCACCAATGGAAAGCAGACCAGACCATTGAAACTCTGACCCAGAGGCCAGTTCCTGCCATTCAAGAAAACCTGAAAATGCCAAGGCCATGTGCTCCCTACATAGGGCCCTCAGCACCCAGCCAATTGTCCATATCATGCACCTTTATCCTCCTGTGAAGAAATCTGAAGAAGAGACAGCAGAGGCCTCTGTAGGAGCAAACCCAGCACAGCTCGAAGTGCAGAGTGACCCTTATCAACTGCTGTTCAACTTCAGTGACGTTTCCCATTTCCTTTCCATTTAATCCATCTTCAAAACCAATGGATGCAATCTACATCCTAGCAGGTCTCAATATGGAGTTCCTTCATGGGGTCTGAAGTCTCCCACTGCCAACTCAAGACCCATCTATATCTATTCTACCTATTGCTCAGAATAAAACCTCAATATAAGGATAAAAAACCCATCTTTGATTAAAAATCCATGTCAAACAATGGGGGAAATGGGCTGGGACAGAGGATGCAGAGGCCTCTCAGCACAAGAGGCCATTAGCAGCTCCAGACCAGGCTACCAACATGTGTCCCGAAGGACAGGTTGTCCAGCAATGGAACACACAGTAGAGGCTCAGAGAACAGAGAAGTTTGACAAGGTGCCTGTGGGTTCCTTGCACTCCCAAAGGTCTGGCTTAGATGCAGAGCCACCAGCCCTGCCTCTTAGCAAAGTCAAATGTAGCTGGCTCTTGGGATGCTCACCCTCCAAGGGTTCACACCCTAGAACACAAGTACTATATACTACAAGTGAGGTTCTCAGCAAGAGATGATCTTGACCAGGAGACATTGACAAAGTTTGAAGACATTTCTGGTTGAGCTGTGAGCTATTTTTAAGTATTAGGGATGGAGTTGCACATCCCTTTCAGCTACTGTCTCCAATTTGCATTTGCAGAATGGTTAGCTGAGGAATACAAGGTATCTTGCAGCTAGGTCCTCTCCAAAACCAACTGGCTTCACAGATACTAATGGACATCTAACATTAGACATCATTAACTTATCCTCTACCAAAAGGGCTAACTAAATCCATACATATATTGAACAGGGCCACATGTGTCTGCCATGAGCTTATTAGGCTGGTTGAAAACACTGGACATAGGGGCCAAGCCTCCCTAGTTCACTCACAGACCCTCCAGTGTCCTAAAACCACCTTCAAGGACTTACCTCCCATAACCTGATGGTCATCTTCCAAGCTCAGAGCCAAGATTCACAGCTCAAGTGTTTTAGCAAAGCCCAGTCTGGAAACTGCTGGATATGTAGGAGTGGTCCAATAACAGCAGCGAATTTTTCTATTTTAGCACATCTGTTTGCATATTCACTAGAGTAAATTCTTAAATGACTAATTCACAGTTTCACTTTGTCATGGTTAAAGCAAAGTATTTTCTGTGACATCTGCTCCTGCTAAATCAGGATCTTGTTTCTCCTGAGCTGTCACACGAAAGACACTGATGCATCACGCTGGTTCTGTTGCTCAAGCAACAACTGAAGAGAATACCTTTTGAGGCATGGGAATCCCAGCTTCACTGAGCATCTAGGAAGCATCCACTACTGTACAGCAAAGGCCCATTTATAAGAAAACCTCAACTACTGTGCACCAGAGCTATCCTTAAGTTACATTCTAGTAGAAAATAGCCTGCATGGTATGAAAGGCACCTGTCACCCAGTTCCTTATTCTTTCCCCAAAGCAGGTAATACTGATTGGTTAAACTTCAAGCTGTTGACTATTATGAGGGCATGGTCACTGGGGTCCAAAGCCCATACTCAGTGCTCTTCACCTTCTCTCTTCTAGGTCTAGGGATCAGCAGACTCAAAGAGCTAGAGGCTCTAGTCAGGGTCAGACCCTCCTCTCTGTCCTGTGCTTTTTACAGGGGACAGTTAGAGCATGGTAAGACTCCTAAACATGGATGAGGCTCAGGGAGAGCTGAAGCCAATACCACCAATGAAACTGATCCTCAAAACCCAGAACTCTGTTTTGGAAGGCACTGGCCTTCAGACTCATCAAAATCTAGTGGAGTTTTGTTGATTATTTGGCAACCATCCCTTAAGAAGACCCCAAGGAAGATGGGTACTTAGTGAGGTAGTAGTCAGGTACCCTGGAGTCCTTAGATCATCTCTGTACCATGTAATCTTCACCTGAAGTCCTAAGGCAATCTTCATTGCCATATACTAAGATTAAAAAACAAAACAAAACCAAGAAAAAAACCTCTAAAAACCACCCCTGAGTCTTAACCCTAGGGAAAGAATATATTCATATATTCACAGAAAACTTACAGCAGAAACGCAAGCTCAGCTGGAGAAAAACCAAGTGACAACTCTCCACAATGGGCCAGCATCACAGAGATCCACTGAGAATTAGGGTGTCAGCACGTTAGGAATAAGACACCAGAGAGAAAGTCTGTAACAAGTAAAGGCCCCTGATTCAGGACAGCAGCTGCTCCAACCCAGTTCAGCATGGCCAGAAGAAAGGATCAGAACCCAAATGTTCTAAGTAGGGTCCATAGACCAGGAGCAGTAGTAGCACCCAGGAGCTCATCTGAAATGCATCATCTTCCAATCGCTAATCCCATGTATAACAATCTCCAAATAAAAATGTCCCCAGCTGTTCTGCATGCACATCTGAACTTCTCGCCAAGTCACCAAGGCAAAAGAACTGCATGAACCTATGGCAGCCAGAGTTTCTCCAAGTCCTTTCTTCTTTCTTCTCCCTCCTATTTTCTGCCTCAGCTCCTAAAAGACTTTTCTGCCCTCTTTGTAGATGAATGAAGAGGTAGATCTTTGTATTTACCCAGAATCTCATTCCTCTACAGGAGGAGAGAAGTAGCTAGTCCAGTGGATTGGAAGTTACCAGTAGGTGGTTACCATGCTCTCAAAACAGGCTCTTCTTTCCTACCTGTCCCACCACCACCCCACTCGCCTTGTTCTGCCTGGGCTCACCCAGGGCTTCCAGCCTCCCATGGTTAGCAGACCCCACAGTCTGCCTGCTGTGGGCAGAGCCATCTGGGCATTTTGGTCAAGCCAGGACCTCAGCTTACCTACACACCTGAATGGGACAGTGAAAGAGGGCTGCCTAACCATTCCTTAAGCTACTGCTTTAGTCCCCAGTTTCTAACTAGTTTGTGTCAATACTCTTTCCATGTATTGGAGGAGGCTGGGAAGGGCCAAAGACCTTCCATAGTCCAACCCTACCTGGAAGTTAACGCCAGCACCTCATAATCCTATCCTGTTCAAATTCCTTAGCGTGGGCTGATTAAATCTCAATCTTCTCTTTATAAAGATTCCAAACACCTAACAACTTTTTCTAACTTTATACCAAATCTTTTTGAAATCCTAATGATTCTAATGCAACAGCACTCTCAGGTGACTTATAAGCTGGCCTTGTCAGGTAACCCACTTACTTGTCACCCTCTCCAGCTGCTTTTCATAGAACCAATTGTAGACGCAACCCACTGTCTTATCCTCTCAGGAAATCCTTTGCTTCTATCAGTTGAACCATAATATGAAGAATATCTGAATTACCAAGTTGATCTTAGTCTAAAATCCAACTTCATGAAGTTTGCACTGTTTTGCATCTTACTACTTTTCATCTGCCTAAATGGAGATATTTTCATGTTACTTTGTGCTTAGCTGTTCTGTGCTATTCCCTTTTATAAACATGCTGCAGTGTTTCAATCTACTTTAAATATCAAAGGCTATTTCACCCATGTTTTAACATCAACATTGAATCACTGGAGTCCCCAATGAGCTCATTATGATTGTAATGAAAATATCTGAACCAAAGGCAGAAACATGACAACTCTCTAAGCAGCCCTCAGTAAGCTGATGTTTCTAAAAAGCCCAGAAATAGGCATCGTGCAGATGGACCTCCTACTAACCTGAATCTTCAACAATCCACAGTACTTCATTAGTGGGCACACAGCAATCATCGTGGTCCTAAAAATAAAGTCTTGCTCTTTGCTAATAAATCTGAATCACTATTACTAAGGATACTAGATATGTCAAAAAAAATTGTGAATACCTTCCCCCTAACCAACTCTGAACTATTCAAGGCTCACATATGTTGCTTCTAACGTATAGGTGAGTTATGTGGTAAAAACACTGTCCTCTCAGGCAGTATCATTCACCTGACTTTGAATGGTCACATATGCTAGGATTTTGTCCTTTCTGACCAAGAATAAGGTCACTGGGCTGATGACCTTGAGTCTTGCTACATGGACCAAGGCTAAGGGGTCACTAGCACAAATAAGTCCCTAGAAACCACGCTGTCACCCCTACCCCTCCCAATCCACAGCTTCCTCCACACTGTAAAAACAATGGGAAACTTTCTAAGGTCAATACCCTAAGAGAGGGCACATGACAACTCAATCACAGTCCAGGCTGGAGCCTAAACAGACCACCCACCCTTTCCATAAAAATAGAACTTGTTATAGAAACAAAGAACCATGAATGCTAAGCTGGGCAACCAATTAAGGACACAAAAACAGCCATCAATTTTGAAAAACATCCCCCAAGAGTTAAGAAGTCCTGTACAACACACACTCCAGACCAGCCGCCCACTAACCTTACCCACACCTTGCTGCTGATGGGAACTTTGTCAAAGGTGGTGGTGCTCAGAGGACAAGACATGGTTCCATCCTCATACTGCCAATACTAACCTTGTAGAAGACTGTGTTAGAGCACCTGCTGTATGCCAGTGGCCCTTTACACACAAATGTCAATCCACGAAGTCGTGTGAAAATTAGGATAACATATTGTCCTGCTCACAACTCTCCACTGGTTCCTCACATCAGAGTAGAAGTCTAAAGGCCTGCAATAGCTTCCACAGCCCTACACAATCTGGGCTCTGTCAGCTCTGACCTCCTCCACCCCCAATCCAGCTCCAGCCCCAGACTTCCTTGCTGTTCCTCAGAACTGCCAGGCCCATTACACCTCAGGCCTGGGTACCTATTCTTTTGTCTGGAATGTTCTTCTGCCAGATAGCTATGTTGCCAACTCCTTCACCTGCTTCGAGCCTTTGCCCAAATGTGAACTTCTCCACATAGCCTCAAATACCACCGCCACCATGACGACCACCCCCTTTCCCGTTCCATATATCCCTTCTCAGCTTCAGTTTTTCCTCCTAGCACTTAAACAAGATAGTCTCTAGTTTCTAGACACAGTTATCTTCCCTCACTATTCTGTAAGCTCTGTGTGGGCTAGGGCCAGCCCCCACCATCTGCTCTAGGTATCCCCAGCAGTTTGTAGGCACTCAAGTATTTGAGTGAATAAAATAATGCTTACTCTGGTTTTACATAAATGAGGTATATAATCAGCAAGGTTATGCAGTTTTGCCAAGGAGAACTTACTGAAAATTATCAGGAACTGGAACTTGATCCTAGATCTATGGGACTCCAAAGCAATGCTCTAAATCACCCAGCCTCTCTTCTGGAGTCTGTTAAATGTGAGGTTATAGTAATCTCTACACCTGACATGGGGCTGAACCTACAACCCTGAGAGATCAAGAACTGCATGCTCTACCAATGGAGCCAGCAGACACTCTATACAGTTTTAATTCCAGTTAATGTACAATATTATGGTAGTTAAGTGTACAATATAGTATTTCAACACTTCCATACATCCCCTGGTGTTCATCACAAGTGCACTCCTTAATCCCAATCACCTCTTTAACCCATCCTCCCACCTACCTTCCCCTCTGATAACCATCTGTTTTCTATAGTTAAGAGTCTTTTTCTTGGTCTTTTTTCCTTTGCTCATTGGTTTCTTATATTTCACATACATGTGAAATCATGGTATTTGTCCTTGACAGACTTGCTTAGCATAAACTCTCAAGCTCCATCCATGTCATTGCAAATGGCAAGCGTCCATCAATTGATTAATGAGTAAAGATATGGCATATAGGTAGGGGCGCCTGGGTGGCTCAGTCAGTTAAGCGTCTGACTTCAGCTCAGGTCATGATCTCGCAGTTTCAGAGTTTGAGCCCTGCCTCGGGCTCTGTGCTGACAGCTCAGAGCCTGCACCCTGCTTTGGATTCTGTGTCTCACTCTCTCTCTGCTCCTCCCCTACTCATGCTCTGTCTCACTCTCAAAAATAAACCCTAAAAAATTTTTTTAAAAACATATGTATGTACAATGGCCTATTGTTCAGCCATAAAAAAGAATGAAATCTTACCATGAGTAATGTGCTTTTTATCTCTAAGCATGTGTCACTCAAACCAGCCAGTAACAAGCTATCAGTGCAGAACCCTCCAGTACAGAACCCACCGAAGATGGAAGGAACCAAGCTCTTATTCCATCCATCAAGAATTTCAAAAGATATTTAGAACATCGATTGATAAGATTAAGTTTGCTAGGGCTATTAACCACCTGAGAAGTCTTAATGTAGAATATGGATCAAAAAATATATTTAAGCCAACAACACAGCTAATGGATAAAAGCTAAAAACACAATGGCAAACGGGATTTCAGATTAAAAAATGCCTTGCTTAACAGAAATACAACAGAAAAACATCCTACATCATAGTGCACTATAAAGAGTATCGCAGCAGATAGGATAGCTACTTGAAAATGGTTATGGTCATGAGATTACCATAATACTGAGGTTTCTTTTCAGCATTATGTTACATATTCCTTCTGGAAAGTTTGTTAAGGTTTTCATTCTTTAGTGGAGATCACTAAGGAAACGGCGAAAAAAAAAAGGGGGGGGGAGCATAAAGAAAGATTCAAATTTGATTAGCGCCAAGATTTCTAGAGTAGAAGCTAAAGCTAGGTCTTCCATTCTCAACCTCATTGGCCTCTCAAGCTTAACCACTACCAGTTAGAAGGTATGTAGTGAGGCCAGCACTAAAGGTTTCCCTACTGCCATGTGTAATCAGTAGTATTTCTTACTACAGATATGCACCCAACTTCAAGATCATGACCTACATGAATAGGTAGAAGATCAGACACTTCTGGGTCTTGTCCTCTCTGCATGCCCCAGACCAAATCCTCCTGACAGATTTCCCCTTTCACTCAAACCTATGTCCTCTGGGTTAAACTAGTTAAAACAGAACTCAAAAGAACCAGAGAGCCACTAAGAACTCGATCTTCCTCAAGGGGTCTGTCCTAAGATCTAGAAAATGGCCATGAGGGTTACTTCTATTGCTGCAATGTGCATGATGCTTTGTGATCACCACCACTGGTTATTAAGGTCCCTCGGTTCTCTGCAGTTTATGCTAGTCAAGTCAACTAAGTTGTCAACCTTTGTAAGTTGACAAACTGAACATTAGGAGGGCAGTGTCAGAGTCTCAGCCTTTCCAGTCATTCTTTCAACCTTCTGAAAGACTGTCTCTTACTAACTCATCTCCTCTTCCTATATGGCAACTAGAGCACACTTAACAGTCACCTGGAGACACGTTCATGAGCACCTACTATATGCGAGACAGACTCTAGGCACTGAAGTTTGAGTGGAGGAAAAGGCCAGGTCACTGCACTCATGGAACTTGTGAACAGTAGGGGGACAGACAAAATCAGACACAGAAGCCTGCTGCAAAGGAAAGCAAAGTGTGATAAGGGGCTTCAAGGAAACCCCAAGTAGGGGAACCCAGAGTGCTGCTTGAGACGAAGAGGCCTTCTCTGACTACTCTGGGGAGTGACAACTGAGAAAAGATGGAAATGAGAAAGCAAGGCCTGTAAATACTAAGTGTGGGAAAGCATAAGAATAATGAAGAAACAGGAAGCCCCTTGCTAGAGGACCTGGGATGGGTCTAGGAGTCCACGTTTATAATAAGCCACCAAAGCAACTCCATCACAGGTGCCCTCAGAGCCTCACTCACTCTGCTACAGAATAAACACGGAGGCCTCTATACACGACGACGACGATACTGATCCAAATCACAGCACGAACACGCAGACATCCCATATCAAAAGGCAAAGATAGGGGCGCCTGGGTGGCTCAGTCAGTTAAGCGTCCGACTTCAGCTCAGGTCATGATCTCACGGTTTGTGGGTTCAAGGCCCGTGTTGAGCTCTGGGCTGACACAGCTCAGCCTGCAGTCAGTCTGCTTCCATTTCTAGGTCTCCCTCTCTCTCTGCCCCTCCCTCACTCATGCTGTGTGTGTGTGCGCGCGCGCGCGCGTAGATGCACACAACAACAAAAAAAAAAAAAAGGAAAAAAGGTAAAGATAGGTGGAGGGGCATCTGGATGTGTCAGTCAAGCATTGGACTTCATCTCAGGTCATGGTCTCCCAGTTCCGGAGTTTGCACCCCACATCGGGCTCTCCGCTGTCAGCACAGAGCTTGCTTCAGATGCTCTATCTCCACCCCTTACCCGCTTGTACTTGCTCTCAAAAATAACAAATAGATGGATACATAGTGGGCTCCACAGAAGCCCTAACATCCACCAAAGTAGGTTTCCGCAGACAGACACATGGTAGAGACACTCCTGCCCCAGGCCACAAACTCCATGCTGCCTTAACCAGACAAATACCACCAACCAGGTCTTCCTTTAAGCACCTGACTGTGTGATACCTGACCCTCCCCCACACCACCTGCCTTGTGAAAAACCTTCTCTGCCCCACTCAGCCACAGGCCCTTGTGGTGCCCACACCCTGTGTGTTTACTTCCACTACAGCAATCCACACATGCACGCGTGTGTGCGCACGCACGCGCACACACACACACACACACACTATAGGTTTCTAAACTGGCACAAAAGAGCTCAGTAACTTTTTGTAAGAGGTAACAATGACTAATTACAGTAAAAATCCATATTGCCCTATTGTAAAAGGGCTATGAAAATGAACCAATTCCCAACACCACCACCCCTCTGCTCCCAGCATAGCGGCCTTCTACTTTCACTACAATAAAGTTGTATTAAAAGAAACTGGGTCACATATTTCAGTGTGTTTATTAATGCAATACAATCATCAAATCTCAAACACCCAAGCCTATCACCAACATTAAACTTTCAAATCATTTAATTAAGGTTACACGGAAGTTCCATGACTGCCTATGAATAATGCACCACCAGAGACTTCTCCCACCACCAGGATTCAATAGCTGTTTCCCCAAATGAAAATGACAACACAACAATTCAAAATCTGTGGGATGCGGCAAAGGCAGTGCTAAGAGGAAAGTACATTGCTCTCCAGGCCTATTTCAAGAGATTAGAAAAAGCGCAAGTGCAAANAAAAAAAAAAAAAAAAAATAGCTGTTTCCCAAAAAGATGGGGGAAATGGCTTCAGTTGTGTCCCCAGCTCCTACCCCCAACTATCCACATTGAATGTCCATTAACATTTTCTAAAGCCCCTAGCCACAGTCTCCAAAAAAGTCTGCTCATCACCTCTGTGGCCAGCCTGGCTCTAAGTTCATGGCACAGAACCATGAACAGGGCAGACAAAACACCTGTCCCTCAAAGTTAACCTTCTAAAGCAAATTCAAATACTTTGGAGTAAAACCAGAAGCCTGACCTATTCTCCCAAGAGTCACTGATGCCTCTCCTAGTATGACAAATTTCGCCAGCTTTACTACAGGGCTCACCATGATTTGGAGGCAGGTGACTACATTTCATGTTTGTGCTAAAGATTAGGGATGAGTGAACAGAGAAAAGCTCATCACTGGGCCATGGAATGCTGCTCTGATATGGTTTAATTATTCAAGTCAGAGAACGGCTATTTCCTTCTCTTCATGTCCGGACATCAAGTGTGGCCTTGTAATTATCAGGCTCAAACAGGGAATTCTAATTTGTTGCCATATGTTAAGGAGTATCCAAAATAGGTGCATGGCTGGTTCAGAGAATGCTACTCGATCTCAAGGTCATGAGTTTGAGCCCCACGTTGCGGTTAGAGATTACAAAAAAAAAAAAAAAGAAAAACAAAAATGATTTATTTAAGAGTGTCCAAAAGAGCATCAGCTACCCAGAGAAAGGTACTGCAGGGTCCATGAAGACAGAAGTTGGTGCAGGGGTTTTTATCAGGGCAAAGTACATCAAGGAGCGTCTCCTAAAGGCCCCCCTCCCCACTTCCCTTCCAGGCTTTCATGGTTATCCTTTGATAAGAGCAACTCAGGCTGCTGTTCTTATCTCCCAGGCATCTCAAATGCAATTTTAGCTTCAAACACAGGAGAGTTTAGCTTTTGTCCAAAGCCTAAAGAGCTAACATGAGTGAAAAAGAGAACACACAATTAACTCATTTTATCGATTTCCTAAGTCCTGAGACTGAACAAATGGTAGCAGATTGCAAAAGATTAAACTTCCACCTCACAGCCCCATTTATATCATTAAAAGCTATCTACCACCTGAACTTGATCTTATGGTCCTTTGCCTCCTCGTTAAGGCATCCAGCATGCCACGTTTACTTCATTTGGCTTGCTGTCAGCCTTATGAAATAGCGGCAATAGGCAAGAGTTAGCACCATTTTACAAACTGAGGCACAGGTAGAAGGAAAAGGTAGAATTTGGTTCTCTCCTAAAAATATACTTTATTAATATTCAATACTTGGAAAATGCACAAAAAGTCAAGTCACAGATGCCCAAAGAGGAAGGAAAATCCATGCCCCAACTACAGCCCAAGACCAGCTAGTGGACCCTTGGGAAGCCTTGTGCCCATCCTGCAATCCTTCTCAGCGAGTCCTGCCTGCCGTGCCACAAACCTACAGAGAGGAAGCAGCAGTCTAGGCACCAGGAAGGAGGGAGAGAGTGTGCCAACTACTATGTCTTACAAATGGGCACTTGCAACTATGGAACTCATTTCCACAGGGGACGATTTTCCCCAACACCTTAGTGCTTGGCACAAGGCATTACATTGTGACCAAGAAAAAGCAATGTGTTCAGGAGAATGAATGCCAATAGGGGTCATTTAGACCAAAAAAATAGTCTTCTGATTGCGGTCCATTCCATGAGCACAAAGCCAGGGAGACAGAGGAGGAGGAGCAGGAAGACAAAAGAGCAGCAGCTAGTCCTCAAAACCCATCAAGTCCAGCACAGTGTGGGGCCCCAGCCCAGCCCTGGGAGCAAACCGGCTTCCAGGCTGCAGTCCTCCTGCTGGACAGGCTCTGGAGGCCGAACCACACAGCTTCCGTGCAGGCCAGGCTCTGAAGGTGCACACCTGAGGTCAAGGCCCTGCTCTGCTGTTTCCTACCCTTTTGACCCTGGGTGAGCTAAGAGCCCAAAGGTCCAGATGCTGCATTTGTAAAACTGAGATTCTAGTGCACTCAAGTATTTCCCTTACAGGGTGATCCTAAGTGACTCAATCATTATGCTTAAAGCAATTAGCATAAAGCCTAACAGAACATGTGCTTTATGTGTTAACTGTTACTAAACACAAAGTTAAGGCTGTGGAGGATCTCTACCTTCCCCGACTATCCATGGTAAAAGTGAAGGATGTTAAATTTCCAGACTATCACAGANAAACTTTTTTGGAAAATTTGAAAAAAAAAAAAAAAAAAAAAAGAAAAATTATATACATATTACTAGAAAAACCATGTGCTTGAAAGTCAAAGCAACAGCAAATTGCCTAACTTCTTTCTCAGATGACTTCCAAATATGCACTAGTTCTTTCCGGTCACCAAGATCTCACTCAGAAAGCCCACTGTGTGAAAGGGACCCAAACAATCCTCCGAAGCCCAGAGGGGCAGCAGGCTTCTAATTAAGGGGTAACTGAGGCCGTGGGGAGAATCAGGTTTATGTAATAAACTTACATAACCTGTTCCCAATTCGGACATTTGTCTGAGCCGGGCGAGCATGTTCAAGCGTCAGCTGACTCCTTCAGAGGCCTCAACTCACACTGCCCTAGAGGGAAACTGGCAAAGACCTGAAGGACCAGAACAGAACAAAGCGCACATCCTTCTCCTTGAGGGGCTGGTGCCACCGCACCTGGGAGCAAAGATGCACCTGTAAGGTGAGAGGTGCTGGGAGACCAGAGCCAGCACTACACCAACAGGTGGAGGGTGGGCTTGCCTGGCTGCATCCCCAGCGAAGCCCATGCAAGGCTTCCCAACTTGGGGTTTATGTAGAAAACCCTCCTTTTGCAGAAGATGCACACGGTTACCTGCCCACTCCTTTCATTCCTCCCCCCCCGCGCGCCCCCCCCCCGGAAGCTCCCAGGCCTTGCACAGAGTACTTTAAAAGTCATGGATGTAGCAGGGAAAGAACTGGAAAGCCACAAGATCTGGGTTTCTCTCTGGCTTGACCAGGAAGGGGCAGTTTGGTCTTGAACAAGTCCTGTTCCTGCTCTAAGCCTCAGGTTCCTGTAGTACAAATGGGGAACAGGGCTGAAATCCCTGCCCCCTGCTGGCTCCATGATTTGCTGGCCCACTCAGGTGCTGCGTCTTTGTTCTTGGCCATCATTTACACCTGACCCCACACCTGTACCCTCTGTCCTTTGCTCAGTCATGGCTCACTACCAATCCTGACCTTCAAGGCAGGATCAACACCTGAAGCTTGCTCTCATCGCCTCTCCAAACCTCACTTACACGGCAAGGTGCTCTCTGCCCACATGCCTCACGGCACTCAGACCCTCAATAGGCCCTCAGCTTATAGTCTAAAGAAAATTCTGTGTAATTGACTGCTTAAGACTAGACTCAATTAGCCTCATGTAAGGGAGGTCCTACAGTTAGGTCACTTCTGTTCAAAGAGCACTTCTATTCCCAGTTTATCAAATATACGTGCATTGGGCACCTACCATGGCCAGGCCCTAGGAAATGTCCCCCAACATTGTCCCTGTCCTCAGCTAATGGTTTACTGAAACTCATCAACTCCAATTAGAAGAAATCTTATTAGCATGGCTTCAAAAATCTTACAGAACATTCTAGAACCACTAAATATTTAAAGCCCCATTATCAAATATTTGCACTTGTAATGTGTTGGGAGATTTTTAGGAGCAGCGAATATTTTCCTCATGAGAGGTATTACTATGTAAGGTGGGGGGTAACTTTTTAAAGACAGCATTTCGCTGTTTTCCTGCCACTTTTGAAAAACCGACTCAGAACATTTCCAGCTACAACTAATCATAGATGACAAAAGAAATAAGCATCGTTCTTCCTCCCATCTCCTACCCAGCTTCCCTATCTTTCCAAGACTGAGACACTGATAAATAGTGCTTTTCCAGGGCATCCTGGGTGGCTCAGTCACTTAAGCATTCGGCTTTAGCTCAGGTCATGATTTCATGGGTTCGAGCCCTTCACTGGGCTCTGTGCTGACAGAGCCTGCTTTGGATTCTCTCTCTCTCCCTCCGTCTCCCACCCCCCCCTTCCCCACTCAGTCTCTCAAAAACAAACATTAAAAAATTTTTAATAGTGATTTTCCTAATAAGTGGGCTGTTTTCCTAAAAGAAGAAAAAATGAAAGAGAAGAAATGAAAGAAGAAACAAGTTGAAGAAAAATAGAGAAGCTGAGGATAGACTCCTAAGACTAATCATGCCATACATCCCTGTGTTCCTACAAAACCAAAGTTCTTAGCTCTGGGACATACAGCAATTGCCCTCACTCCTTGAAAGATGTGGCTGCTTTTCTTTGATTCTCAATCCCCCAAGTAACATGTAGAGAGACGTATCCCCTTAAGAGTTGTCTCCCTGCTGCATGGATGGAGTACTTCAGGTGCAGAGTGGCCTTAATAATTTATGGCCATCATCAAGGTGCTCACCCAGAGTCTTCAGAAGAAAAGCTGTGTTACCAAATGAATAAATGCAGAACAAGATGCCACTTTCTCAAATCCAAGAAAAAAGCTCAGACACAAACTATGTCATTTTGCCAATCAGGGACATAGGCTTGGCATCACTCACACATGCTGGGTTCGGTCACTTCCGTGGCTAGAAACAGCTTCAGCTCTAACTCCAGAACGAGACCTGCAGCATTTCCGGAGCTCACTAATGAGTCAAGCACTTGAGGAGTGCGGTGGAAGACAAAAGCAAATAAGGCAAAGCAGGCAGTCCTTGGCCTCAAGGAGTGTAACCAGTACTCTAGTTTAGAGCAGTGATTCTCAAAGTGTGGTCCCTGGATCTGCAGCATCTTCTTCACTTGGGAGATTATTAAGTGTACATCCTCAGACCCCCTTCTGGACCAGCTGAATCAGAAGCTCTGGGGGTGGGACTTGGGAATCAGTTTAATAAGTCCTCCTGGTGATTTTGTGACATACCAAAGTCTGAGAAGGGAGATACAGCACACTAAGTCAATAACAGACACCATCAGCATGTGATGTCCTTTACATATAAACACATTTCAAAAAACCCAACATTTGTCACAATCACACACCTGACCACTACAAGGATGTAAGTGCTATTAAGTACTTTACAACAATCAACATTTTGCTAGGAGGTAAGCTAACATTAGTCCTATCCTCTTTGATAACAAGCCATCTCTGAATATTAATATCTGGATTTGGAAACTCCTTTCAAAATGCCTTTTGTTAGATTGTAACAAGAGACAAAGAAAGGCACTATATATTAAAAAGGAGATAATCCAATAAGATATAACAGTTGTCAATATTTATGCACCCAACATGAAGCACCCAAATCTACCAAACAAATGAATTCATTGATCATACACTAAGAGTAGGGGACTTTAACACCCCACTTACACCTGACAAGAGAATCCACATTCTTTTCAAGTGCACCTGGAACACTGTCCAGAACGGATATCAGGCCATAAAACAAGCTCAAGAAAATCCAAATCCTGAAAGCAATCTACACATTCAATGCAATCCCTATCAAAACACCAACAGCATTCTTCACACAACTAGAACAAGCAATCTTAAAATCCGTATGGAATCACAAAAGACCCCAAATAGCAAAAGTGATCCTGAAAAAGAAAAGCTGGAGACATCACAATTCTGGATCTCAAGTTTTATTACCAAGCTGTGGTGATGAAAACATCATGGTACTGGCACTAAAGTGGACACATGAATCAACAGAAAACCCAAAAATGAACCCATAATTATGTTGATTAATCTTTGACAAAGCAGTAAAGAATATCCAATGGAAAAAATACAGTTGTTTTCAACAAATGGTGCTGGGAAAACTGGACAGCAACATGAAGAATGAAACTAGACGACTTTTACCATACACAGAAATAAACTCAAAATGGATTAAAGACTTCAATGTGAGACTTGAAACCATTGATGTCTTTGATGAGAGTACAGGCAGTAATTTCTCTTACATCAGCCATAGCAAGTTCTTTCTAGTTAAGTCTCAGAAAGCAAGGGAAACACAAGTTCATGCACTCTGTCAAAAAAACCTGCATATAAAGAAAATACCTTTTGTTAAGACATGATTGAATATATTCTTTGGTCCTAATGTGGGAGGAAAAAAAAAAACTTAAGTGAGAATGACCATGAACCAGTTTCTACAAAAAGATAGCAGTAAATTTCTACAACTAAGCCAAGGAGGACTTCAGGCTCCCCAAGCCTGCTCATGAATGGTAAGATCTCTAGGCTCCCCCCCGCCCCCCAACCCCCGCCGGCAAGGTCCTTCCAGGAAGAGCCAACATCCTAGGCCTCTGCAGAATATCAGTCTCCATAGTCCTGGGAAAGCGCTTCCCACCCGACTCACCGGTCAGGAACAGGTCCCCATAAGCTCTAAGCACAGGACACAACTCCAGAAGACCTCAGTTAAGCACTTTGAAAAATAACTCTGGATTATATAATTCTGCACACCATGCCATTGCCCCCTTTCTCCCTGGGAGTCTAGTTTTCTTCCTGTCTAGAACTAAACCTGTATTCTAGAAAATAGGAGGATTAATCCCTAAGCGTTCCTTAAAAGCTCCAAGAAAAGAATCACATAAAGAAACAAAGCCATCACTCTCCATCTGTAGGTCCTGCCCCACCCAGTACAGCAAGAGAAGGAAAGACTACACTTGGCCAATGCCCCCAAGAGCTTCCCCACTTCAGCTCCTAAGTGCAGAGGATTTGGTTACTAAAAACATCCCTTTCTCTTTCAGACCTCCTGCCTGCCTCAGGCCTGAGCCCACAGAACGGGTCTCTGGCTTATGTAATTTCCCCACCACGGGCCACAACACGCCGTGCATCCGAGAAGCTCACAATCCAGAACTGTAGCCACTTATGAAGGAAGGAGCAAGAATTAGGGCTGCCTGTCCCATCTCCTCCTACACTGCCAGGCCTCACATGGAGAAGGATAATGGATTCAAGTGAATGACAGCCATACATTAGCACACACTTAACGCAAATGGCCCTTTCGAGGCACCTGGGTGGCTCGGTCAAACGTCAGACTCCTGATTTTGGCTCAGGTCATATTCTCACAATTTCTGAGTTCCAGCCCCATGTCGGGCTCTGCAAGGACAGTGCGGAGCCTGCTTGGGATTCGGTCTCTCCCTCCCTCTTTGCCCCTCCCTGGTTTGCCCGCTCTCAAAACAAAGAAAAAAAAAGTTAAAAAAATGGCCTTTTCATTACTGCCTCATGTCCTCCACTCAATACAGTCAAGAAAATGTCAGGGCACTTGGGGGGCTCAGTCAGTTAAGTGTCTGACTCTTGGTTTCGGCTCAGGTCTTGGTCTCAGAGTTCATGGGATGAAGCCCCATGTCGGGCTCGGCACTGACAGTGCAAGTACCTGCTTGGGATTCTCCCTCTCCCTCTTCTCTGCCCTTCCCCAATCTCTCAAAAATATGTTAAAAAATGTTTGTGTTCCATTGAGTTAGAATGATTTGACTATCAACCTTTAAAAAAAAATGTTTGAGCCCAGCTAAGAGGACCAACTGTCCCCACTTATCCCAGATTTTCCCAGCTCCACACTGACAGCCCCTCACATCCAGGAAAACGTTAGTCCTGGAGACACTGGGACTGCTGTTCATCCTCAGACCAGCAAATCCTAGTCTGCTGCTATAGGAAAAAGTCCATAGGTAGGACCACGTTACCAATCTGAGTCTTCTCACACACACACACACACACACACACACACACACACACACACACACACGGTTATGGCCTTTAGTAACTTAAAATAACTGTCTCTGGGTATAAGGAGCACTCAAGGAAGAGCTAAGAGCCCAGGCTAGTGGTTCACATGCATGGCCATGTTTGAGAATCCCCTGGGGGGCTTGTTAACCCAGAGGTTCTAGGCCTGGTACCCACCATTTGCATTTCTGATGAATGCCCAGGTGCCAACGATGCTGGCCACAGACCACCCCAGAGATAGTAATGGCCTAGGCCACTGCTCATCTACTATCTTGCTAACAAGGCTCTAGTCAACTATGGACCTCCTTGGGATGCCCCTGACCTCTTTGGGCTGGTTTCTTCACCTGTAAGTATACATGATCCCTACACTGTCCTCAAACACTAGACTTCCAGAACAGTTAATTCTCTGAATTTCAGCATGAGGAACCAGCTGGGAGAGTTGTTAAGACAGATTCCTGGGCTCTTTCCCACTTAATACCGATTCAGCTGGTCTGAGGCAGGTCCATGAAGCTGGATTCTAGCAAGCTGACAATGGATGCAGATTCTGGTTAACACTGCTCTGAAACACCCAGGAGCCCATGAACAATATTTATACCAACTGCAAACATGGAGCCAAGTAGCAATTTTGCTACAGGCTCTTCACATCTTTCAACTTAATATTTTTTTAATCCCCAAATTTTATTTTCTCTCCTCACTCATTACACCAACAGCTGCATTCCATCTCCCCAAACTTTTTGTCTGCAGATTCAGAGATTGCTGTCGCTGCAGACAGAGTAATCTCGTGGGCTAGAGAAGTTCTCTGCTCAATGGTCCGCCTAGTTCACATGACAGCACCAGAGAGAAAACTCTGGTGGAAAGGACAATCTCTGCACTCTAAAGAGGAGGAAGAGTCAGATGCAGCGGTTTGCACAAAGCTCCAGAGTCCGGGAGAAGAATTCGTGTTCTTCATCTTCCTTGTAAGTGTCTCCCTTCGTTCAATGGGGAAACCCCACCAATAAAAACCAACCCGACTTGTTCGTGTCAGGCACATTACTGAGCTCTACTCCTGACCTTTTTCAAGTTCTCCCAAGGCTTCTTAGACAACTGTTAGAAGGGGCACCTGGGTGGCTCAGTCAGCCATGTGTCCGAGTTCAGCTCAGGTCATGATGTCACAGTTCAGGAGTTTGGGCCCCCACATTGGACCATCAGCATGGAGCCTGCTTTGGATTCTCTGTCCCTGCCCCCCTCTGCCCCTCCCAACTTGTGCTCTCATAAAAACACTAAAAACAAACACCAGTAGAAACAGGATTAGCTAGAAGGGATCTTGACAAAAAACTTTTTCAGTTTGCCTTGAATACCTTCTAATACAAACATCTTAAGGGAGCTGATTAACTTGACTCTCTCTGTCCTCACAGTAACCTAAGAATGCGGGAGGATTGGGGGAAGGATACAGCCTTCCCCTAACTCTCAAGTTATTGGGTTCACCAAGAACAGAATTCTTAAAATATCCACTTTCCAAGCTGATGGGGCATTCAGGTATTAATCAAGAAATACCACTGTGTACTCCACAAGCAACATCGTGTATATATACATTTGCCAAATTTCAAGTAGTTAAGCAACCCACTTCTTTTAGGATACAGAGAAGAAACCAAGATTCATCAAGCAGTTTTCATTGTAGTTTCCGTTTGGAGACAAGAGTATCACACCTGACATTAGTCAGTTTTCCCATCTTCTTGAGGGAACCCTAAGGGTCTAAAAGGTGGAAAAGACTCAAGTGAGGCTGAAGGCTAAGTCGGCTCAAGACCGGCCTCATACACGCCCATGATCCCCAGTCACAGGGCCTGCTATCCAGAAGGTCCTCCATCAGCCAAGCAAACTCCCTAGAGTCGGTTTCTTGAAGCCCTGCCCTAACTCACAGAGGGTGCAAAAATCAAAGAAGATGGGGCAACAGGAGGAAAACCCCTCACTTCTCTGGGCCACACTGAACCCTGTGAGGTCCCGACAGTCACAGAAGCACTCCTAGGAAAGGGAGCATTCAAGGCTGCCAAGAGCACTGCTCCTCAGCCAGTGTGATCCGTCTACGTTCCTGGGCACAGCCACAGCCCTCCTCCAGGGAGGCTGCCTCCCCCTAATCAGGTCACTCCATACCTGAGCCTTCAGTTCATGTCCAAGAAGCAAATAACCCCCTGCTTGGTGTGGTGTTGAGTGCTGCTCTGTGCCAGGGTCAGGGGTTGCCCCCGCTCCTGGGCCAGTCCACCTGCTAGTTTACGCCTCGAGGTTAGTATACATCCACCTTCAGAAGTAGTTGACAAGCACAGCCACTTCCCAGGTAGCCAGCAGATGGTGAAAACATACATGTACCCTCTTAGAAGCCCTCACACATTCCAGGAGCCTCTAGGCCAGACTCCACTAGCAATCTAGTCTGTCTACCTCCAACCTGCCCTCTAGCCAAAAGGCCAGCCAAGTCCAGCAACTCACTGGCAACTCAGGCTGTACTTTCTCTCTCCTCTGGGCCTCTGCCTACACTGCTCCCCATACCTGAAATAGTTTCCCTGCTTCCAGCTTTGCACATTCCTCCAGGCCATGTTTGGGTCCCTCCCTTGCCAAGTCTTTGTCCAGGGTTCTTTCCCTGACCTTCCCTCCAAGCACCTGCACCTTCCTGAAGCCTTCTCTGCACTCCCCCAAGGGCACTGTAACCCCCCAGTGTGCGCACCACCACTATACATTCATAGTCTGTAGCTTACGCTTTGCATTCCAGCACACCCCCTCCCCGCCAGACGTGTAAGCTTCTTGAGCCCTCAATTATGCCATCATCCTGTTCATTTCCCAAGTCGCTTAATAATGTGAAAATACATGAACTGATCTCTATGCAGTAAAAGTTACAGTATTAATGATTTTTTTAAAGGAGATTTCCAATGCTGATCAATCTCACACTAAAGAAGCCTAATATGTGAAAGTCAGATTTACCTAAAAGACCCGTCCAAAGGGTTATGTAGAACAGGATTCACCAAAGGACTCTTTTTAAACATCAGGTTACCATGCTTTTGAAGTCGGATTCAGTCTGATTCTCCACACACACACACACACACACACACACACACACCCCCCGCCCCCAGAAATCCCACTCAATTTAGTTCAGCCAATATTTACAGAGAACCAACTCTCACCTAACACATGATGTTCTTCAAAAATCATTGTAGTTGGGGCTCCCCCTGTGTGCTTCCTCAACCTCGTCATTCAATGCGATTACAAAATCTTCACTTAACAGACACTGGGACAGAGAGAGACCATGCTGCTCCATTCTAATAGAAGCGAGCACTTTCATCAGGAGCCACCAGCCGAGGGATGCGCCAGCAGCTCGGCCCCAACTCATGGATGTAGCAGCTGACACCCCACACTCCAGGACCTCAAACAAGTGCTGACATCAGCCCTTTTCCATCACAATCTGTGAAGACTTTGCTTTTTACTAAAATGTTCCAAGTGGACAGGTTGCTTTTTCCCTACTGCCAAGATTCAAACTCCCCATGGAAAGAGTGGGAGCTCTCAAGGGCTTTTAGAGTCAGATAAGCAGCCCTGAACTGAACCCCAGGAGCTGCTACCCAAGCAGCCACACGACCTTAACCACACAGTTTAGCTATTCCGGGTCTGTTTCCTCATATGTAAAACACAGGGTGACTGGAGAACTAAATGTAATGCACAAAAAGTACTACAACACTGGGACAGAAGAGTCATTTGCTCAATGATGACCTGTCCCCAAATCCACTGGTCTGATCACACACAATTCACTTTAAGGTCACCCCTTCCAGGAGGGCTGCCATAAGTAGAAACAAGGTCGTTCTTGGTGTTGCTTAAAGATCAAATCCATAAGGAGATAAGCACTTTGAATCGATGAGGATGACTAAAATCAAAATGGAAAATCAGAGTTGGCAAGGACGTGAAGAAATCCAAAACCTCATGCATCACAGATTTGGACGTAAACTGGTCCGCTGGTGTGGAACAACAGTTTGGTATAACCCAACAAAGTTGAACCTAGAAATACAATGATTCAGCAAGTCTACACCTAGGCATATATAAGAATTGAGAACAGGTACCCAAATGCATTTCGACAAATGTTCATATTAGCACTATTCTTGATGGGCTAAAAAGGTGGGAACCACCCAAGTATCTATCAGCTGAAGACTAAACCAAATGTGGTAGGGTCTAGACACTGCACTATTATTCAGCCATAAGAATAAATTAAGTGCCAGCATAAGCTACAATACAGAGCAGCCCAGAAAACATGGCCCTTTATTAAAGAAGCTAAACACGAAAGGTCACACCTTCCATTATTCCTTATGTTAAATATCCGGAATAAGCCAATTCAGAGAGACCGAAAGCAGAGTAGTGGTTACCAGGGCCAGCGGGAAGGAAAAATGAGTACAGGACTCCTTTCTAGGTGATGGAAACCTTTTGGAACCAGACAGAGGTGGCAGTTGCACAACATCATCCATGTACCGAATGCCACTCTACTGCACATGCTGTAGGTTATGTAAACTTCACCTCAAATTGTTTTTAATATGCCCTACAAGAGAACAGAAGATTCCCGTTTCCAAAGAGGGAATGTGTCATCGTTCAGTTATTTCTCAAATACCTCTTGGAAGCTTGCTGTGTGTGAGGCACCAAACTCGGTACTGAATCCCTGCCCTCAGGTGTCTTATCTAGTGGATCACTTGTATCCTCATACAGGGTCTGTTTCTGCATGTACACAACACAGATACACATCATTGACGGAGAATGCCTTTTCCTCCCATTGAAAGCGGTCACGTGAGTCACTATTAGGTCCATGAACTATGTTTATGTGTGTTTATAATCTGTATATATCCACATCTAGCATGTAACTTGTGCTTTTGCTCTAAATTTGATTGAATTGCAATCTAAAACGTTAGAGAAATCACATGTTAACCTGTGATTAGCATGAAATTTCCTGTTTTGTCCGCAAATACCAAACTTACCCTCTGATAGAGAACACTGCTTAAACTGGTTTTTGAGTTTAAGAGAATTGCCAGCAACAATGTTATTCTCAAAGCTTTACAGAGTTCACTGTGGAAACCAGAGGTTTCTTGGAGAGTCTTCCAACACACAGGCTCAGACATTTTCATCAATATGTGGTATCTTTTTATTTTTATTTTTTAATGTTTTATTTCTTGAGAGAGACAGCGTGAGCAGGGGAGGGTCAGAGAGAGAGAGAGAGAGAGAGAGACACAGAATATGAAACAGGCTCCAGGCTCTGAGCTGCCAGCACAGAGCCCGACATGGGGCTTTAACCCACCAACCGTGAGATCATGACCTGAGCCAAAGTCGGCTGCCCAACCGACTGAGCCACCCAGGCACCCCTAGATGTGGTATCTTTAGTTGAATATACACATGCCCATGGGGGAAGACTGGTTTATCTTGTCCCACACCTCGTGGTGCCATNTCAGAGCCTGGAGCCTGCTTCGGATTCTGTGTCTCCCTCTCTCTCTGCCCCTCCCCCACTCGTGCTCTGTCTCAAAGATAAAATTTTTAAAAAGCCTTAGGGTGTGAATCTTTTTCTACCTCACCTCTCCTTTCAAGTCAACATTAAAGAAAAAAAAAAATTCAAAGAATGGGAATACCACAGAACCACAAGATATGTATGTATGAACCACACAGAATCCTTGCACCAATTTCCAATCTAGAAAATGCATAAACCCACAAGCCAAGTTTCAAACCTTTACCATAGCCTCCTTCCCATCATTAACTTCACGGCACTGTTTGCTTTGGGACATGTCTCCTGATAGCTTGATAGGTCTGAGCAGTCCATGCTATTTAAGGTAAACTTCAATTGTATTATAAAGATGTTATGTTACCCCTCCCACCCCAATAAACTGCAGACATCCAAGAAAGAATGAAGCCTTACTTTAATTTCCCCAGAGAGGACAGAGGCATCACCACAAAGACTGTTAAAGACCAGAGCACTAAAAACCAGACTGGAATTAAGGACGAAATATGAGCAGCTAGAAGAAAAGTCTTCTGTACCCCTCACCCCCTTATCAGCAGCTCCCCAACCACTACTCTGAGGCTGCAGCCATCTGCCAGGTGATGGGTCCCTTTATCAACTCCTTCCTGTAGGAACAGGGGCCAGGTAGGCCCAGCCATTTAGGTGGGGTCAGAGGGGAGTGTGAAGCTCCTGTTAGAGCTCCCCTTTCTCAATGAGTACTAGGCCAAACACACTTTTCTAACAACAACAACAAAAAAAAGTCTGAATTAAGGAATCCATGGATACAAAGACACAGAAAGTCTTTTTTTTCTTCTTCTTTTAAGCAAATACCTAGTGTTTGCTATGCGCCAGGAACTGTTCTAAGAGCTCTGCCAATTACCAGGCTACCGAATCTTCTAAACAACCCTAGGATCATTCAGCATCTACAGGTACATGCTGGAAAAAATTAAGAGCAGGATTTCAAAGATACTTGCACACTGAAGTGCATAGCAGCAACATCACAAAAGCCCAAAGGTGGCAACAATCCAAGCGTTCAGGGACACATGAAAGGATAAACAGCAACGGGTCTATACATACAGTGGAAAATTACCTTAGGAAGGAAGGAAATGCTGACACAGGCTACATCACGGACAGACCTTGAAGACATTATGCTAAGAGAAGCCAGACACGAAGGGACAAATCCATATTCCACTTCTAGGAGCGGCCTAGAACAGGCTAATTTGGAGAGAGACAGCAGAATAGTGGTGGGCCAGGGGTCAGGGGAAAATGGTAATAAGGAGTTAGTGTTTAATGAGCATAGAGTTTCACTTCAGGAAGAGGAGAAAGTTCTAGAAACGGATGATGGTGATGTTTGCACAACAAAGTGAATGTAGTTAATGAACCAGAACTACACAATGAAAAATGGTTAAAGTGTGAGTAAAATGGCCAGTTTCCATATGGGTGTCTTACCACAATAAAAGCAACTCAATTAGGCAGGTCCATTACGGTCATGCTCATTTTCCAGATGTGGGACTGACCCCTGGCCAGAGGCCACACGGGGCACTAGTGATGAAACTGTGGACCAAACAGCCTCTGCCCCCGCCCTGACAGGGTCGACTCTCCGCAGGGGATACTAACACCAAGGATCACTTAGTTACCATAGACGTACAAGCCGAGAGGTGAAGACCAGAACTAAGGGGGCAAATCACAGGGAAGGTGAATGAGAGACGGTCTGGGATACGGATTCCTCAGCTGTCAGAAACATGTGCCGTGAACGCAGCCGCTCACCCTGGTGAGCACAGGCGCTGACGAGAGCGGCTGCACACATTCCTGCTCTCCACTCATACGTGGCGCAGGCCTGGCACCCTCCCCGGGGAACTGCAGTCACACATGACCATCTCCAGCACCTGAGAATCAGAGATTGTTTAATACTTCCCAAGTCCCTCACTTAACCTCTCAATTTCCCCATCCGTGAAATGGAGACTTTTGTTTACCTCAGAAGGATTGGGAGGATAAAATGTCAAATAGTACAGGAGTGACCCCGTGAGAAGGTAGGCACCAGTGCAAACAGCCTTCATGTCAAGTCTGAAAGTACCTAATCAGCCTGCGGTCCACTGGAAAAACAGGCTTTTCATTGACAAGGCTTCAAAGGATTGCTTCCATAAAACACAGGTGGAGCCTAAAACCACCTGCTAAATCATAGTGATGAATCAATCACTCTCAAAACCCCCTTACCTTCCATGCTAAGGATGCAAGATGGAGCGGTCCTAGCCAGTTCAGGCATGACCAGGCTACAGGGAAGACGCAGCAAGGTTGAAGGAAAAGCCCGGGGAGGGGGGTGTGGAAGCTGAATGGGGATGGGTAGAGGGGAGGCTCTGCTGAAGTAGGGCTCTGGAGAAGACAAGGCACTCCACGGAAAACTCCCGTCCCTGGTGCTCAGGACCCCTTGGCTACAGATCCACAGTGGCCAACACCATCCATGATCACTCCCACACTCACACCTGGGCATCCCAGCCTTTTCCCTCCCAGGGAAGGCGGTCACTGGCCAGAGTCTGCCCTACATTAATGCTGTCGTGCACCATCACTGCAACATAGACCCCATGAACAATGCAGGCTGGAACAGGAAAGGAGCCAGGCAATCAGCTCCAATACAGCAGAAAACCCAGTAACTGGAGAGTTTATCCTGCATTTGACATTAGGGAAAACCCACAAATGACCCAGGAGCAGGTTAACATTGGCAAGGTAGTAACACCTACAGTCAAGCTCATCATGAGGCCAGTCCCATTTCCTAGTAGTGCCCTTTGTTTATTCACCCCTGCAATGACGCAGCCCTGTGAGATGTCACCTCCATTTTGCGGATGAGGAAACTGCCAAAGCATGGAGAAGTGAAGGGAGTTGCCCCAGATCACTAGCAAGTAGTGGAGCTGGGTTTCCAACTCTGGCTCCCAAATCTGTGCCCTTTTGATAGTGCTCAAGTACAGCCTAATATTCTCTACCTTCTGCTTCCGAAGGGCAAATAATGAGGCTACCAATAAGACAACACCCCACCCTACAAGAAAGGTCACATGAGTGGCTTTGTCTCCCGACTTCCAAGCTTCCTAAAATGAACAGGATGGGCTTCTTTCAGCAGGAAGGTAAAACAAAAAAAAAATTTTATGACTTCTGCACCTATACCCGCCCCCAGGTAGCCCCCAGGGGAGGAGCAGCAGAGTCACCCAGCCCACGTGAACTCTCAGCACATCCACAGCAACCTGCATGGAATGAAGGGGAGGAGAGACAAGCTAGTGCAAGCACAGCAAGGCTCAGTGACAGCCTGGCTGCCATCAGCTGTCAGCCACCTAGTGATCTGATTAACAGGTGTTGGTGAGCACTGGGAGGACAATTAAAAATACATCGGCTCCATCTACATAAGAAACACACAACCTCTTGTGACTTTTCCCAAGAACTTATTCAACCAAGTAAAAAGTGTTGCTGGTTAATTACTACTAGTCCAAGGGCCTTCTGCTGGCTAATTAGGTTTTTGGGTTTGGGGTTTTTTTTTTTTTGTTTTTTGTTTTTTTGGAAGAGGAGCAACCTCTCCAGCTGCCCCATTAAATTTGATGGATGGGAGTCAGACGGCTTATGCCTGAAAACATCCTTGGCACTTACAGAGGGAGTGCTGACAAGCTGCAGAGAAGTTACCCTGGGTAAGTATGTGTATGCATACACACACACAGTCCATTTGTGTGGCTGCTGAAGGTCTTACTGGCCATTGGCATAGGCTCCTTTAGGAGGAGACAGGAATGAAAGTCAGTAGTGTCCACCCAACTGGAGAGCAAGGATACAGAAATCAGGAGATAAGCACCCTAGATCATTTATGAGGGAGGCGGAGGGAGGGAGGGAATCCCAAGCAGGCTCCATGCTGGCAGCACAGAACACAACACAGGGCTCGAATTCACAATCTGAGATCATGACCTGAGCTGAAACCAAGAGTCGGACACTTACCTGATTGAGCCACCCAGGCACCCCAATTTTTTTTCATCAGGAATGCCTAAGAGGGCTCATCTGTCCTAGGGAAGCACAGTGTGACCCCTCCTACCCACTTATGAAACTCTAAGCCAGTGAGCAAGGTGGCAAAGATGGTCATCTGTACAGGATGCCATCAACCCTTCCCTGGACATTATCTATTCAGAAATGGTTCTGTGGTTATGTGATATGCTTTGCCCCTATAACAGGACTCTTGAGTTCATCTGTGTAAGGATTAGATGTAGCTTCCCTAGGTCTTCTAAGCTCTGACGAGGCTCCTCTGCCTAATCCACCCAATGCTGGTGGCCCCACAGCACTTGGCCAATGCTGCCTTGAGCTCCAGGCATCATTTCACCCATGCTGAGCAGCTCCATGGCAGGAAAGTCTCCAGTCCTCCAGCCATCAGAAGCACTGGGCTCTGGCCCCAGGCCTGTCATGCCCCAGCTATGGAGTGTGAGGCAAACCTCTTCCTCCAACCCTCAATCCTTGGTGTCAGAGGAGAGCCATGTTCTGCTCTGGTCACAGGGCTTTTTGTGAGAATCAAGTGGTATGACCTATGTCAAGGTGCTTTAGAAACATCAAAGCCCTACATGGGCCAGTATTAGTCATTAATTACACAAAAATCATAGAATGGAGTTCATTGAAACTTCAATCTGAAAGGCAGTCCTAATGCTCTAGTCATTTAATACATACATCTCAGGCTGCAGGAGACACAGAAACTGTCTCATTTAACAAAATCGAATTCTCTTCTTGAGTAGCACTGGAAGTCAGAGAGGCTGGTTTACAGGTAACCTTTGTAGGGGTTATAGGCACCATGCCTCTATGATGACCCGCCCCCGCCCCCCACTTTCACTAGCAGATCAGGTAGGGTCTGAAATGCCACTCCCAACATCTAACATCCTGGGTAAAGAAATAACCCTGTATCCCTCTGGGTAACAGGTATGCCCAGAGTTATCCCCAATGTCAAGGACTAGAGGTAAAAATCAAGCCTTCAACACTTGCCTGTGACAAATGCTAAGAAGATGGAAAGGCATACAAGGTTGTCTATCAAAAGCTTAAAATTAGAGAACAGAGAACTTTTTCCATGACCCATAAATAAGATCCAAATATTTCTTAAATCATTGTTACACGATGATATGGTCAACCAATTGATACACTGGTATTAACTATTGGGTCCTTTTCTAAAGCCTGCTCAGCCTGGGCAATGGTGGCCTTCCTACCATACTGTTCCACAGGGGATCACCAGACCAGTCTTTAGAAAGTACCTGGAATGCACAGGATTGTTCCTGGCTCTATCTTTTTTCAGCCTCCCAGTGGCCCCAGCCCACCCTCTTATGCTGACTTGGTTTCCCTACTCTTCTGGCCTGTGATACACTGATGGCCTCCTCCCTCCAGGGTCCACTGGAGGAGCTAGAGCATTTCCTGGAGTCCTCATTGCTCCCTGAATTAGTCATGGTAGTAGAAAGCAGGCTGCAGGACCACAATAAAGGTGAAAGAAGACAGCACTGGTCCACAGGCCAGCCTGATTCCCATCTCAGCACCAGCATCAACCAGCTCTGGGATCCTGGGCAAGCCCCTTCTCCAGCGATAGTGCTTTCATTTTTAAGAGAAGGAAATTGGGTGAAGTAACTCCAACATTACAGAATTCTAAGTCACAATTTGAAATTTTCACTCTCCAGTTTCTTTCTAGGTTCTTAACATGTCCTATTCCAGAGTCAACATCTTTATTGCATTTTTTAAAATTTGAGGGCAAGAGAATGCATGTGTGCACACACTGGGGAAGGGCAGAGAAAGGAGGGGAGAAAGGAGTCCCAAGTAGGCTCTGCACTGCCAGCACAGAGCTTGACCTGGGGCTCAATCTCCTGAATTGGGAGATCATGACCTGAGCCAAGATCAAGAGTCAAATGCTCAACTGACTGAGCCACTCAGGTGCCCCTATTCCATATAAAAAAAATTTTTTTAAAATTCCCTTAAAAGGAAAGTGCTTCCAAGAATCTGCAGGTCAACCCTCAGGGAAGGTCACTGTAGGTAGGGGCTGCTGCCAGCTCAAGGAGTCTCAGTGAATCCCTGTTAGACAGTGTCCTGGTCTCTAAGTGGGTCCTAGGGTGGAAGTCGTCATGCACGAAGGCTACAGATACACAGCATAACATGAGCCCACCCAAAACCTCACTTCCAGCTCTTCGGTTTTCCATCCTGTCTTCATTTTCACCGTGAATTCCAACTTCCTCTGGCTGGCCAAGAGTGAGAGGAGCTGAAGATAACAGTTCTAAGAACTCCAAGAGAATCGGGAGAGCCATCACTCCTCTGCTAGACAGCAGGGCAAATGAACTCCAGACGTTTTTAGGAGGTCCTTCATGGCAGGAGCGTTTACCCTCTCCTTCCTACCCCACATAATCCCAAACCCCCCTGTGCCCTGAGCCATGAGTCCAAACCCCTTAAAGCCCAACCTATTGATGGAGCAGTGAGACTTCACCCTGGACCTCAGGGTCAACTTTTGATTCACTGGTTTGGGAACTTAGCACTTACCACTATCTGCGCGGCCTGTTCATCTCATCACCCACCTCAACTGCAAGCCTGAGAGCTGAACTTCTTCCTTAAACCTCCTCTGTGACACTCATTCTGGAGGCCCAACTGGTCTCAGCCCAGTCACATCTACATTGACTCCTCCATTTGCTCCTTCTACTCCTCCATACCACCTACCCTGTAGCTTCCTAGAGGACCCTAAGGGAGAAGGGGAAAATGCCGTGCTTTCCTCCTCGGTATCAAGGTAAGTTGAGCCCCAGCATCCTTCTACTGTCACATCCTTCTTCCCACCATTTCTACGGGCCAAAAAGTTTCATATGATTATTTACAACTGATTACTAGTCCCCAGAGCGAGAGAGACAAGATCGAACAATTTCTTTAGTTAAGAGTAGTGCTCCAACTCTTTTCCTCCAGGGACAGGTCAATGCCAGTTGAAGTTCACAGCTTGATGTACACACTACCAATTTTACACTTTCACAGGCACTGCAGAGAAAATCCCAGCTATTGATGGTATTCAATACCACCCCACCCACAACCTCTCAAAAGAGCATACAAACATGCACATGAGTGTAACGTTAAAGGGATGACACTGAATCTACAATACCCAGCCGGGGGGTGGGGGGGGAGGGAGGTGTTTATTAACACTGTATTAACTATTACAGGAAGGCAATTACCTGAGCAGTTCCTCCTAACTGATCACAATACATTAATATTAAAAACTCTATTTTCATGCTCCAGCCCTCCATGGATTAACTCCCTGCCCAGCATTTCCAGGTGTTAGCTACATTTCACTCTATTCAAGCACAATTTGAACTAGGAATCTGTGACCACATCAAGAGGACTGTAGGACAGGCAGCCTAAGCCCTATGAAAAGTGGTCTTAAACCACATCCAGGATCAGAATCAATGGAACAGTAATCAGTGCTGAGCCCCCGCCCCTTCCACTTCCTACAAACGCCCACTAAATAAGCCTTTCTGACACTGGCTGCAAGCATTCGAATACCCCCATGGCACTTAGCAGTACAGCATTTTGTACTCCTTGGAGCTAAATCATCATAATTATTATTCTTTGATAGAAAGGTAGGCTGAGTAGCGCCTTAAAAGCATTTGTAGCTTGAAAACCTATGGGGCAACAGGCAGTTTGAAAGCATTTAGTTGGATACAAAGATCAGGGCAAAAGCCTATTTGTCACCATGACAGGAGGTGACATTGCGACATTTCACAAGTTTCAAAACAGCAGGGGGATGCCTTCCCCTCCATTACTTGTAGCAGTGCTGGACTCCCAAACATAACTCTCTGCATGAACCATAAATCACTCTAATTATTCAGTAGGCTGAACACCAAGCCAACCACAGTCCACAATCATATCTGTGCTCAACTTTTTGTGAAGAAAACATTTCTAGCTTTTGTACCTGCAGTGTCTCCCCAACCCCCACCCCACGAAGAACTTGCAGAATTCTTTATTGAAAGGGGCTTCTGCTTCCACAACGGGCACTGACAAAACCTACCACATTTGCAATTTTCACTCCTGCCCTAGCATGCCGATACCTCCTCTCCCCACTTCAAGAACAAAATCAAGGACTGGGTATTATCCCCCCACCCAAACCACCATCCACTCCCTGCCATGGTCCTTTGAGGGTCCTCCAGGAATCTAAGGACTGAACATCAGAACATGCTCGTGGGGCACAGAGTAATGGTTATGTATCCTGAGGCTCAAATCCTGGTTCTGCTGCTTCCTAGCTGTGAGACTTTATTCAAGTTTCTAAACCTCTCTCATCTGAGTCCCCCATGATCTAAAAAGATAAACTTCCCTCTTCCACAGTTCTAAGGATTGAATATGATATTAGCATATAGGTCAGGTACTGACCTACAGGATTTCAATCATAATGGTTCAATATTAATGATGGTTATTAACTCTCATGGAGACTAACGAGCCAGGTCAATAGCATCTGCCATAGGCTGGGGTAGAAAATTAGTATTAACGTTTTAGTGTATCCAGTAAGCAGCTTATCTATGCCATGGAGGAGGGCACTTGTAGGGATGAGCACTGGGTGTTATATGGAAACCAACTTGACAATAAACTATTTGTTAAAAAAAAAAAATCTATGCCAAGCTGCCCCCTTTCTCTACCATCTTTGTTCTTGGACTAGAGCTGCCAGCTCAGAGTCTGTCTAGTAACAGATTAAGGTGGTTGCCATCAAGCTAACGGTTTAAGCTCCAAAGTCTAAAGAAAACATAGGGCATGAAATTCAGAAACTAAGTACCTAGTTGACACCTGAAAGGCAGGCAAGTTCTATATACACCTTTTAATATCTTGTCTATCAGATGCTAGAGAAAACAGATCATTCTAATGAAAAATGAAACTTCAAAGACCCAAGGTCTTCAGAGATGCCCAGAGGACTTCTGAGGTCCGAAGTCTAAAACTCCTTGAACACAGAGTACCGGGTTTCCTTCACACTCCACGCCAGGCCTGCCTCTCGCTCCACACAGAAGTATGTCCAGTGTCCGCTCAAGGCCAGGAGTCCCCCAGAGCCACAGGGAGGTGTGAGGAACACTGTGTGCTTGTTGTCATACCCAGCCGTGAACCTGGCATAGCTGCTCGAAAGGACAAAGTGCTCCACTTCAGTTACGGCCACAGATATGTCTGCATTTGAGCATGTTCCCAAAGGTTCACATACTTCTTAAATAATTTCTTCCTTTTTCTATTTTCTACTTCCTACAGCCACACAAGAGAACTCACCTAGGGAAGTTCAGCAATTCCATCTGGACACTACCCTGGGAATGACAATTCAGGGAGCATGGCTGCCTTGCCTTAGGAAGGACAGACTGAAGGACAGAAATGGGATGAGAGGTGGAAAGAGGCAAGACACACAAGATTCACATGCTGTGGACCAGAGACACAGGACACGGAAGCAAAGGCAGGTACAAACACAACTGTGGAAACTCCCAAGGAATGGATGGGAACTTCTCAGAACCAAGAAAAGCTATGTGACGAACACCGAACTCCAGCTGCCCAGATATCCAAAATTCCAACTCCAAAAACCTTCAAAACCCTTCTACCAGTGGGGCCTGGGTAAGTATATACAGTAGAGTCACAGGAGAATAGGGCTCTCCTGGCCACAGGGCAGCAGTGCTCTGCTCCTGGCCTTGTCAGAATCACTGGGCAAAGTGGTCAAAAGGTCTAGGCCAGGTCCTGACTCAAGAAGCTGGAGTCTCTAGGTCCTCTACTAGCTCTCCAGGTGATCCTACACACATTTAAGGATCACAGCCACATAGCCATGAAAACAAATTTTTTAAACAAATGGGAATGATCTTCAAGCTATGTTATTACAGAAGTACACAAGAGCATGTTTAACTACCACGTATAGAGGACAGGGGGGCGGGGAGGATAAAAGAAGGGGAGAGAGTGATGTAAGATGAATAAGTCATCCCCTGTCCTATGCCCATCCCCCACCCAATGTGGCACCCATCCATGGACAAAAGTACCTTTTGAGGAGTCATGGGATCCTGCACCATATATCAAGAGAGGGGTCTCAGGGAACCTTGGTCCTGGGGCTGTGGACCCTAGCCTGTGAACTAGCTTCAGCCCCTCCCGACTGTAGTCCAGAAGCCCCTGGAAAACACAGAGTTAGACCATTCATCTCAAATGAGCACTTTTGGAGAAGTCTAGGAGTCTAATGGAAGCCCCATCACAGAAGCCCAATCACAAGTTGCTGGGGACACCACCTGTTGATCCCTCCTGGCCCACAGGCACCCCCAGCACTCCACAATCCTGGCCCATACAAAGACCCACCCCATGGCTAGCTCCATGTGTACTCCCAGTGGCAGTCAGAGCAAGCTTTGGTAGATGGCTAGCTAGCTGGCACATCCCATGAACCAGTCAGAATCTGCAAACCAGACCCAGACCACAAACTTGAGCTCTAGCACCACCCATGGGAGCACAAAAGGGAAATGGTCTACCCCGTCCTGGTGTATTGCAAGACAGAGAGAAGGTATACAAGGCTTAAGAATTCTGCCAGCAGAGAAAACAAATGTGGAACACATGTATCCAAAGATTTGAAAAAGCCTCAATCCCTAGCACGGCTGATGGAAGGTCTTGGTCTCTGGAAGTCAGTAGAGACAAAAGGAGGGGACTGCTACTTCAAATGCAAAGACAGCGACTTAAAATTTCAAATAACAAAAATCATTTTTCTACAAAACAGGACACCAGCCAAAGATGATAATCTTGTAATAACTCCAAAGACATGAATCTATAGCTTACCAGATAAAGAATTCAAAATAATGTATTTTAAAAAGCTCACAGAGCTCCAAAACAGACAAGGCAGTGACATTAGGAAATCAATAGATGAAAATGAGAAATTTAACAGAGATAGAAATCACAAAGAACCAAAACAATTCTGGATGTTAAAAACGAAATGACAAATGCAATGGCTAGCAGGAACACCAGAGTGAATCAAGCAGAAGAAATAATCAGAAGTAAAGAGGAGGACAGAAGAGAATAGAAAAGAGTGAAGAAAGCCAATGTGAACTGGCTGGATACCATCAAGGGAGGTCGAAAACACTCAAGTCCCAGGAGGAAAGGAGAGGAGAGGAGGAAGGGGGCAGAAAATGTACTTAAAGAGATAATGGTTGAAGGGCACACCTGGGTGGCTCAGTCACGTAAGCATCTGACTTGATTTCAGCTGTCATGATCTCATAGTTCCCGAGTTCAAGCCCCACATCAGGCTCTGCAATGATGACATGGGGCCTGCTTGGGATTTGCTCTTTGCCTCTTTCTCCCCTCTCCCTCTAATATGTACATACACACACACTCTCAAAATAAACATTAAAAAAAGATAATGGCTGATAACTTCTAAATCTGGAAAGTGATCTGGACATCCAAGTTCATGAAGCTCTTAGTTTTCCAAATTCAACTCACCAAGATCTTCTCCAATACCCACTATAATAAAACTGTCATAAGTCAAAGACAAGTAATATTAAAAGAAACGAGAGAAATGAAGCATATGACTTTGCAAGGGAATTCCCATAATGCTATCAGAAGATTTCTCAGCAGAAACCTTACAAGTCAGAAAAGAGTAGGAGAATAGATTTCAAAGCACTCAAGCGGTCAACCAAAATTGCTTTATTCAGCAAAGTTATCCTTCAGAAATGAAGATGTTAGAGAAACATGGTTCCATCACCACTGGACCTGCCTTACATGAAATCCTGAAAGGAGTTATTCAAGCTGAAATGAAAGGATACTAATGACTAACATGAAAATATACACCACCCTGGTAAAGCAGACAAATTTAAGAATAATATAGTCATTAGGTAGTGTGTCAACTCTACTAACAAGGTTGAGGGAAAAAGGTATAACTAGCTAGAATAATTAATATACAATATAAAATTTCTAACAAAAAAGATTTTTGGCAACAAAGGGAGGAATAAAAAGGTAAAGTCTTCGTATGTAATCGAGATGGATATCAGCATCAATAAGGTGTTTTATGTAAGGCTTATGGGAAGCATAGAGCAAAAACCTAGAGCAGATACAAAGAGAAAGAGAAAGCATATCCCCCATGGAAAATCATCAATTCCAAAAAGACAATAGGAGAGAAAAGAAGAAACTATACACCCCAAAGCAGGAAGATGGTACTAGTAAGTCCTTGCCTATGTCAATAATTACTCTAAATGTAAACACATTAAAATTGTCTAATGCAAAGGCATACAAAGTCTGGATTTTTTAAAAAGCCCATGACCAAATTATATGCTGCATACAAGAAAGTCCCTTCAGCTTTAAAGACACATATATGCTCCAAGTGATGAGATGGAAAAGATATTCCATGCAAATGGAACCCAGAAGCAAGCATGGGTACCTATACTCTGATCAGACAAAATAGATTAACTCAAAAGCTGTAATGATATCAAGATGGACATTACATAATGACAAAGGTCAATTACATCCAACACTGAAACACCTTGATCTATTAAGCAAATATCAACAGATGTGAAGAAAGAAAAAGACAATACCTACCTTTAATACCTACCTATAACAATGGATACAGCATCCAACCAAAAAACAACGCACCACAACAAAAAACTACCCACAGTTCAAACAAACTGTATTTGGACCAAATAGCCTAACATAGCCAGAACATTTCATCCAACAAAATACATTCTCAACTACATACAGAACATTCTCCAGAACAGGTCAGACTGTAATCATGCCAAATATCTTTCCCCAACATGATGGTATGAAACTAGTATTCACCAATAGGAGGAAAACCAGTAAGTTAACAAATGTGGTGATTAAACAATCCTCAACTACCATGGATCAAAGAAACCAAAAGGGAAATCAAACAACATTCTCAAATAAAAATGGAAACCTACCAAAAAGAATGAGAGCTGCACCACAAGCAGTTCCAAGCAGCAAGTTCATAGCAACAGACATCTACATTAGGAAAAGAGTTCTCAACTTTCTATCTCAAAGAACTAGAAGAACAACAAAAAAACAAATGAATCCAGGGGCACCTGGGTGGCTCAGTCTGTTAATCTGACTCAATCTTGGCTCAAGCCATGATCTACCTCAGGAGATTGAGCTCCACATTGGCCATGGGAGCCTGCTTGGGATGCTCTCCAGCCACCCCTACTCATGCTCTCGCTCAAACTTTAAAAAATGAAGCCGAAGCTAGAAAAAATAAAAATGAGAGCAGAATGTAAAGGAGAATAGAATAGGAAAGATGAAACTAAGAGCTGGGTTTTTTTTGAGAGGTAAAACATTGACAAACCTTTAGTGCTTTTCAGGAAAAAGACAGAAATGAAACCAGAAAGAGGAAACGTTACAAGTGATATCACAAAAATACAGAGAATAAGATGACTACTGTGAACAATTATATGCCAAAAAATTGGATAACCAAAAGGAAATGGTCAAGTTCCTAAAAACATACAAAATATCAAGACTGAATCATGAATAAAAAAAACCTGAACAGACCAACAGCAACTAAGGAGAATCTAATCGAAACTCTTCCCCTAAAATTCAGGACCAGATAGTTTCACTGGTGAATCCTACCAAACATTCAAAGAAGAATTAAAGCTAGTTCTTTTCAAACTCCTCTGTGAAAGTGAAGAGATGGGCAAGTTTCAAAGCAATTTTAGCAGGCCAGAGCCACCCTGACAGCAAAGCCAGATAAGGACAGTACTAGGAAAGAACTACAGGCCGTTAGATTGCCACCAAAGATAAATGTGTATCTTGAAATATAAGCAAACAAAACAGCACATTAAAAAGATTATATACCACAATCAAGTGAAATTTATTCTTGGGATGCAAGGATAGATAACATACACAAGTGAGTGTAATACACCAAATTCATAAAGATAAAAGTTACCAACAGATCCAGAAAAGCATTGGACAAAATTCAACCTTTCATGATAAAAACTCTCAAACTGGGGTACAAAGGGAACATACTCAACATCATAAAGGCCACATACAACAAATCCATAGCGAACATCAATCTATGGTGAAAAGCTAGAAGCATTTCCTCTAAGATCAGAAACAAGCAAGGATGCCCACTGCTATTCAACATAATAATGGAAATTCTAGCCAGAGTAATCAGGCAAGAAGACATCCAAATCTGAGAAGTAAAATGGTCTTTTCAGACAAATAATTTTATATGTAGAAAATGCTGAGGACTCCACCAAATTCTGTTAGAACTCATTAACGGTTTCAAACAAGTTGCGGGATATAAAAATCAACACATAGAAATCACTTGTGTTTCTCTACACTAACATTTAAGTATGAGAAGTTCTTTTTAATCCTTTTAGTAGTATCAAAAGCAAAATACTCAAATTTAACCAAGTTGCTAAGAGTTCTGTACATTTGAAACCGTAAGACACTAATGAAAGAAACTGAAGACTGATGTAAAGATATCCTATGTTTTTGGATTGGAAAAATTAATACTGTTACAATGTCCATGTTACCCATGGGTGCCCAGGTGGCTCAGTCAGCTGAACGTCCTACTTCAGGTCATGATCTCACAATTTGTGAATTCAAGCCCTGCACTGGGCTCACTGCTGTCCGTATGGAGCCCCCTTTGGATCTCCTGTCCCCCTCTCTGCCCCTCTTCTGCTCATGCGCTCTCAAAAATAAATCAGCCTAAAAAATATATATATATATATATGTGCTACCCAAAGTAATACAGATTCAAAAATCCAATGGTATTTTTCCACAGAAATAATCCTAAAATTCAGATGAAACTACAAAATAGCCAAAGCAATCTTAAAAACAAAGCTGGAGGCATCAGACACTTGATTTCAAACTATATTACAATGCTACAGAAATCCAAACACTACAGTACTGGCATCAAACCAACCCTTAGACCAACAGAATTCAGAGCCCAGAAATAAATCCTTGCCATGTATAGTCAACTGATGTTAGACAAAGAAGCAAATACTGAGTAAGGAAAGGATAGTTTGTTCAATTTTATTGGGAAAACTGAATAACTGGAAAAGAATAAAATGGACCCCTACCACATCACTCACAAAGTTTAACTTGCAATGGATTCAAGCCTTAAACACAGACCTGAAACTGTAAGATACCTAGAAGAAAACAGGAGAGGAAAGTTCCTTGACATTTGTTTTGGCAGCAATTTTTGGATGGGACACCGAAAGCATAACAAAAGAAAGTGGGGCTATCTCAAACTAGAAACCTTCTGCTTGGCATGAGAAACCAGCAATAAAATGAAAAGGTAACCTATGAAATAGGACAAAATACATAAAAACGTCTATTAAGGAATCAATACCCAATATAAGAACTCCTACAACTCAAAAGAAAAAAGAAATAAAGTTCAGACCTTAACTTAAAATGGGCAGGGAAGGGAATAGACATTGTTCCAAAGATGACATCCAGATGGCCACCAGGTACATCAAAAAGCATTCCTTGTTATTAGGGAAGTGCAAGTCAAAACTGCAATGTGATACTACCTCACATTCATAAGAACGAATGGCTATTTGCAAAAAGACAACTGTTCTGAAGATATAAAGAAAAAGAACCACTATGCATTAGTAGTGGCAAGATAAATTGGTATAGTCATTATGGAAAATACTCAGGTTCAAGAAATTAAAAATAAAACTACCACAGAATCCAGCAATCCACTCTGGGTTGTATATCTAAAAGAAATCAAAATCCCAGACATATGTACTCCTGTGTTCATCACAGCATTATTCACCATAGCCAAGATATGAAAACAACCTTAGTGTCCATTAAGGGAGGACATGGTAAAGATGTAGTGTATACACACGATGAACTAATATTCAGCCATAAGAAGGAAATTGTTATTTGTGACAACATGGATGGACCTTGATAGCATAATCTGGTATCAGAAAGATCTATACCAAATCATTTATATGGAATATAAATTTTATGTGGAATCTAAAAATCTCAAACTCCTAGAAATAGTGGTGGTTGCCAGGGGCGGGGGTTTGGGAGAAACAGATGTTGGTCAAAGGGTATCAACTTCCAATCATAAAATCCATTCTGAGAATCTAATGTACAGCATGACTATAGTTAACAATACCACATCATGTACTTGAAAACTGCTAAAGTAGATCTTAAATACCCTCACTACAAAAAATTATGTGACATGACAGAGGTGTTAAGTACTGTGGTAGTCGTTGGCAATATAGAAGTACATCAAACCATTCTGTACACCCTAACCCACTAGGTCATGTTAAATATTATCAGTCACCATCACCTCAAAACAGAGGGGGGAAAAAAAGGAAAATTTCAAAGATGGATTAGGAAGATATAGACATGCAATTGTATACCCACATAAATATACATACATTCGTAGACCTATATATTCTATGTTTTAATATAAAGATATAACACATGTTTTACTTATATAAGAAATATCTAAAAATCCACTAGTGGGTAACGCCAGTTGCTTCCAGAGAAAGGAAATGCCTAATTGGAGATAAAGGTAGAAGGGAAACCAATCACCACACTCCTTCTAATCTCTTGAATTCTGAAATATGTCTGTTCATTACCTAAGAAATGTTATTTTCAAGAGGATTTGAGCTGAAGAGACCCAAGTATCAAAGAAAGAACAGTGATTCACCCTATATTATACTCCTGAAACTAATGTTAACTGGAACCTAAAAACATAGGGGGGGGAACCTCAATCAGGGATAAGTACATGCACTGTGCACAAGCACCACTAGCTTTTGCCCAGGTCCCTCCTCTCCCGTGCTTGGGGCTGCAGCGTGAGCAGAGCAGAGGTGGAGCCACCACCTGATAAGGTCAATAGCACTCGGAGTTTTGTCTCCCAAGTCAACTGTAAACTCTGCATGTAAAGACCATTCTTCAACCACCTTAATGTCTCCCTTGATGGCTTGAATCAATTCATCAACGCTGACAGCAGCTCACTCCCAGATCTCTTTGCAAGAGATAAGACAGTCACTTAAGAGACAGACCCAGAGCTCTGGAATTAAGTTCTTGGCAGCAGTTAAAAAGGCTGCTTTGAATTGCTTGCCTGATTGTAAGATATATGTTCCTCTAGGACACAATACCCTCCCCCCACCCCCAACACACACACCGGTCTCCATCTACATGCTGTGCTGGCCAGAAGACAAGGACAGTCTTTATTCCTCGGGACGAAGTTTATGGCAACATTCTGCCCCCTATGCCTGAAACTATCTGCCCAGTCTCATTCTTCTACTCCAAGGGGAGGTCAAAATGGCCACACTTCCTCACAATTTTACTTTTCTTGAGGAAGCCTGAGGAGATTTTTCAAGGCACACTAGTTAATAGGTGGGTTCAGAAGACAACCTACCAAGTGCAGGAGAAGCTCAAAATCAGTTGTGTAATGATGAAAAGAGAACAGATAATCCAGCAAACCAAGACTTGATCATATCCGTCTTCGCAGAGCTAGAAATAAATCCATTCTAAAGCAGACTTCACGCCCATTTGTATACACACACACCTTTTACTCAACTGCCTGGAGCCCACCAAGGAAAGGGATTCTAGGCTGCCCCACCTGGAATTACACACACACACACACACACACACACACACACACACACACACCCGCTTGACAGGATTAACCACTAAATTTGGATCATCTTCCCCCATAGAGGAGAGTATGTATATTTGAAATGCGAACTTGCAATTTCCTGTTTATTCCTTAAACCTAAGTGGGGATGGTAGAGATAACAGATTCCTTGTACTCTCAGTCCCGCTATTGGAAAAGCAAGCTTTCAAGTGCCTCGACCCTGTCAGGGGGTTAGAAACGATTTAATCACAGGGGCGCTTTTCCCAGGCCTCCAATGCTGCAGTGTCAGGTGAACACATATGCATGCATTGGGAGCAGCTCAAGAGTCTGACAGGTTAGAATTTACAGAGTGTTTTTCAGGCCTTATCCCCACAAAAACCCCAGGAAGCCCAGGAGACAGATAATCTGATGGGGGAGGAAGGAGATAAAGGAACCTGCCCAGAGCCACAGAGCCTGAAAGCAGGAGCTCCTCCAAGTTCACGTGGAAAGATTTTCCCAGGGACAGAGCTTTGGAGCCCTGTGAGCTTCACAAGATCCACTAATTCAGGAAGTTCAGAGGGTGACATTTTTTAAATTTTTTTAATGTTGATTTTATTTTTGAGAAAGAGCATGAGTGGGAGAGGGGCAGAGAGAGGTAGACACAGAATTCAAGGCAGGCTCCAGGCTCTGAGCTGACAGCACAGAGTCCAACGTGGGGCTCAAACCCACCAACTGCAAGATCGTGACCTGAGCCGAAGTCAGATGCTTAACCAACTGAGCCACCCAGGTGCCGCCAGAAAGGGACATTTTAACTCAAGTAATGTTTCCAAGATCACACAGCAGGTCCATGGAGAAGCCATCCTCTGTTCTTGCTATTAAACTAGAGTAACCATTTTGACTGGAATACCCAATTCAGGGGATGGGAAAGCCTTGTGCCCACATTACCATCTACCTGCCTTCAGACTCTAGAAGGACTAGTTTTCTTGTTTTTGTATTTATGCACACCAGTTAGAAGGTATCAGAGGAGGTTGGGGCTGTAATATTAGCAAGGGATGCACCAACACAAGCTAAGCCCTTGTGCTGACATCCCCTCTATTTAGTGTGAATTAGCAGCAGCACTTTGGACAGCCAGAGTACAGGAAGTATTTGGGTCCAAAGGCATTTAGGAAACCCATGCTCAACACCCCTGTGTTCCTGCCATGTGATTGCTCTTCTTGGAGACAGTGCTAGTTCCCTCAAAACGTATGAGCATCAAAATGTAGGATATTTCCAACTTTACTCTTCTTCTAATGACTAAGAAATTCTAAATAAACCCTTAAGCAAAACTCTCAAGCATCTGAGTTCTTAGCATTGGTTTTCTTCATGGTCCTGGTCTGGGTACAACCAAGTCACGGGCTATCTACGCAAAAGATGCAGGTGAGTGAAGGAAGCTCCTTGAAGGGCAGTGGTGCCAACATTCAGAAACCACACCGCCACCTATGTTGCTCCACAGGTACAGTCAGTAACAAGAGCCTTGGATTAAAGAAGGAACCAGGCTAGTATCTATATGCAAGTGTCCTCACTCTGTTTTCTCAGATGTAGCCAGCAGCCCCAAGGCAAGCAGGGGATGCAGCGTGAGGCACGCCGCTCCTTCCCACATCCACCACTCACTCTCACCAAGACTGGACCCATTCTCTTTACAGCTCCTTCAAAACCCAGTTTATAAAATTTATTAAGCACCATAGTTGATCAGCATGAATTCTTCAGCTTCTCATTCGAAAAGCCTAATTCAGCAAGTTCTATTTTTAAAAGTTATAATCACCCTGGGGGAGGAGGGGGCAGGGAACTGATCAGTTTAACTATTAACAAAGAGGCATCAACATAAATTGGATGTATAATTTTACACTTCTATATTTGCTGTGTGTGACATTTAGGTCATTGTTTAAAACTCACCATAATTGGAGGAGACCCAAAAATTTCATGTTTGGGTCTGCACAGGACATTTAAAACGACTCTACACTACTTGCCGTAGGCTATCTTTGTTAGTTACCATTTTGGGAAGATGAGGCCCTGTTTGCTTGCTATTGCAAGATACCCAAGGAAAACACGTGATCTTTTTTAAAAAGAGAAGATAGCAACACTTCCCAAACATGGGGCAAAAGTGGGTGAACAGAGAAGAACTGAAGGGATGCCTCAGTGCACAGGAATTTTTGATTGATGGGAGATAGAAGTTTCCAGTTATTGGGGCTATTGAGCAATACAGAGATAAACTCTCCCATACATGGCTGATAGTTCCAAAGGAGAACTGGAGTTGTAGGTGTGTCTAATCTCACACCTACTATGGAGTGAAAATCAAGTCCACAAAAAAATATTCTCATTCCTTCCTCTCCTGCATTTATAATCACAACAGCAGTCTTTCAAAGGAACGGGAAATAGCTTCTTTCTATTCAGCAGAGAAATAGGAAGAGGATCTAACAACCTCAAGAGTCACGAAGGGGGGTGCTGCTAAGAATTAGGGCCAACTACCCAACCAGAAGGTACACAGTCCACTTGACCACCCTCACTTCTGCCAGCAAGCATGAGTTCAGGGGTCCTCTGGTTCAATAGTGCACTAGCAGAACTCATTGAAAGCTACCATCCTCATTGTTGGTTTCTTACCAGGAAAGAATACACAGGAAGATCAGCTGAAGGAAGAGACATGGGCAGAGTTCAGGGAAATACCAAGTGTACTACATTCCTAGCATCAGTGTGTGACCATACCTAGTGAACACGGTCACCCAGGGAAGTTCACCAGAGCGTGAGCATTCCGAGTTCCATTAGGATTAAGTATGACTACCATTTAGTAATAAGGATCTACATCAGCTTCTGCCCCTAGTCTCTGCTGGTATCTGGTCTTTGACACTGGTTCCTAAAACTCTCGTCATTTCCACAGCAGTGCTGACAGTTCCTAAATTCCTTGGGGAACAGCAAAACCTGTTTTCCCAGTAAGAGGGTTCTTGGTGGGTTCCTGGGTAGTGGCTGGTGCATAGAAAGACGAAGACATGATTAGAACGTTGGAAATTTCAGCCTCATCTTCCATTCTCCAGGGAGGGCAGGGGAGGTAGGTGGCTGGACATGGAAGTGCACCTCCATGCTGAAACTTCCATAAAACCCCATTGATAAAGCACAGGGTTTGAAGAGCTTCCAGGCTGAATAACACCTCCACATGCCAGAAGGGTGGCACAGCCCATTGGGAAGACAGGAGCTCCTGTGCTCAGGACCCTCCAGACTGCACTCCACCCAACTGTTCATCTGCATCCTTGATTATTGCCTTTATAACAAATTGCTAAATTTGCTTCCTTAAGTTCTGGTGGGCCCTTCTAGCAAATTATCAAACCCAAAGAGGGGACCATCATGAGAACTCCAGTTGATGCCCAATCAGAAGTATAGGTGACAAACCAAGACCTGTGAGTGGGGTCTGAAGCAGGGGCAGACAAAGCCCTGGTCTTGGCAGACAGAGCTCTTACCTGTGGTATCTGAGGTTAACTCCAGGCAGATGGTGCCAGACTGAATTATAGAACACACCATTGGTACTTGCCAACTGGTTGGGGTGGGGTGGGGGGGTAGAAAAAGAAAAAACCTACGTCTCTTGTCAAAAGCATGGACTGCACAACTGCCTACCAGGCTAATCCCCATTTCTAGCCCTTCTGGGAATGGCCCCCACCCTGTAACACTGTTGATCTTTCCAGCAGGGCTACACCCCACCCTAAGGTATAGCCAGTTCCTACTCTAAATCACACCGATAGCCTGTGAGGAGGCCAGATCCTTTTATAGGCAAGTTTTTTATATATATATATTTTTAAGGTTCATTTTTGAGAGCACATGAGAGCACACATGAGCAGGAGAGGGGCAGAGAGAGGGAAGGAGACAGAGGATCCCAAGGAGGCTGTGCACAGACAGCAGAGCACCCAACTTGGGGCTCAGACCCATGAACTGCAAGATCATGACGGGGGTAAATGACTAATCTCAGCATAGTCAGATAGAATATGCTGACTCAATACAGAGCCAAGAAACAAGGTCAGTCAGCCTTCCAGAGCTGGAGGCAGCCCATTCTCCTCTACCACATCTCTTAAAAGGTGATAAAAAAGCAGTGACAAGGGACTGAAAGCCTAAGGGGAAAAAAAAAAAGTCCACACACAATTTCTTTAAATAAAGACTAGTTTCTCCATGGGAAATCCAGGTTTCCAGGACCCATGGAACTTCATTTGCTCAATTTCCACCAAATAATTCCCGAGCCACCTTTTAGGAAGCTAACCTAAGAAGCCGGATAATCAAACACATCCATCAGTCAGGAGAGACTACATTCTGCCATGATCAAAAACCACCTAGAATCTTGCCAGCACACAACAAAGGTTTGCTTCTGGCTTGGAGTTCATCTCAGGTTGGCTAGCATTCTGCTCTCCCTCAGCCCATCTCAATTCAGACTGATGGAACAGCTCCTACCTGAACAGTTTAGGTAACCACAGTGGGGATAAGAAAAAGCTTGGCCAAGTACACATCATCTGAAACCTCACAAATCACTTCTCACCTCTCATTGGCCAAACCAAACCCTATGGTCATGCCAAGTTCAACTGGGGGAGGAAATAGAATTTCACCAGATGGCCAGAGGACGACGACGACCAGACGCTGGTGATCAGTCAAATGACCACCACATCCATTTCCTGAACAATGAGGCAACCTCTTTGTGTCCCTGACAGGAGAGAAAAGGGTTCTGATGAGAAATCTGGGGGGTCGTGCCATTTGTCTGGGGTCTGCGCTTGGTCCCTTAAACTATGGTAGAAGGTCGGAGAGCTGCAGGACTAGATGTTTCAGTTGCATGTGTCTGCCGTGCTGTAAAGGAGTACCGGAGTGTCAAAGCCCCACACCCCCAAAAGCCCTTTCCAGCCTAACAAAAGCCAGAGTTGTACCAAGAGCTTAAGGGGTAATCTGGGTCTATCAATCACAGCAACAAGGCACAACTTTATCCTGCAAAACCAAGTGTACAGATTTACCACATCCAAGCACAGTGAAGAGCAGCACCAGAAGACAAGCCAGGAAAGGGTCTCTCAAGAATCCAAAAGAGTTCCAGAAACTCCTGATAAATTACCAACTCAGTTCAGCATGAGCTAAGCAAAAACCACATCAGTTCTTCAGACTTCTGTCCAGCCTACGGGAATTCGGTACTTGCATTATGGTTTTAACTTAAATGAAACACTTAACACTTAGTTTTATCTTGCTTATCCCCATCCATCATGGTAACAGCATCTAGCCCTGAGCCCCATACATGAAGGTCATTGACCAACTAGCAAGTACTCCTAAGGAGGAGAGGATAACAAAGGGTCTGTTAAATGACCAGTAGCCCAGAGGATGGGACATGGTTATTTAACTCAGACAGGCCTTGGGAAGGTTGTGTTGCCTAACATCTGAGGAGTGGTCACATAGAATACAATAGGCATTCTCTCCTTAACTTGGGAGGGCAGAAGCAGAGTCCAGAAGAAATCAGGAGAAAGCCCTCTGTTACGGAGGAAAACCACCTTGTAGCAATGTGAATTTTCCATGGGCTTAGAACCATGGCCTTCTGCCATTGGGAGGTGTCCATCAGTACATGGCTAACACCAGGCCCAGAAAGGGGCGTTGGAGCGGTTGAACTCTCTGGGTCTTAAAATTCTAGGTAACTAGTTACACAAATATTTATCTAGATACATGAAGGCTGGGAATAAGAATTAATGAGTTCTAGATAGAATATTAGCACCACATCCAGAAAACCCCCAAAGTCGTCTTAGTGGTATCCATAAGCACAAACAGGAAGATCCTTTTCTGATCGGCACCATGGGAAGATACAATGTCAAGTCAGAGCTTAGCATGCAAGGAAGAGAACCTGTTTCCCATGCAGCCGCCGTATTCCCTCTGGTCTGCACTCTGCCCTTTCATTGCTCCCACAAGGGTCATTCTTGCCTAGGGCTGAGCACGCAGTAGCCACTCAACCATCTAGTTCGACAATATCACCTTCTTGTCTTTGGGGTTTACAGTGAAGAGGCTGACCCGAGGCACAGCCGTCACGAGACCTCAGGCCCTTGTAATATTCATTTCTCACTCTCCCAACCAGAAACTAGACTGAAGTGGAAAATAAAAGCAGCTCTCAGAAGATGTTCTCCATGAACCATACATGCAGGGTAGTAACCAAAGAATCCAGAAATAACCCTCAACAGACCCAAGAGAAAGATGAATTTATTCTTCACTGATAACACATTGCTTGGGAGCATCTTGGACATTCCAACCAAGTGAAGGTACCAACAAGGGTCTGCAAAGAGTGTACGAGTTAGAAGTTCCTGAAACCCTCGGTCACACCCCAAAGAGCATAGAATAGATGCACACGGTTCATCTAATTTACCACCACCACCACCCCTACACCCCAGGCCTTCAGAAGAGAGATCACCTCCCTCCTACTTCACATGCACAGGCTGGGGGATTCCAGTCCCAGGAACAGTTTCCAGCAAGATTTCTACACCTCTTCCAGTCCCTCAGGACACGGTTTCTGCCAGTTTTCATAGCTTTCTAAGAAGTTGAAGCTCCCACCAGGATGCAGAAATTAGAATTACTACAAAGTGACCTACTTCCAGGTGTCTTTAAAAGTTTTAGGAGCAGCAAACCCCTCAGGATCATCCCCCCCACCCCAAAAGGGAGGTATTTAAATTTAAAAATGCTGATGGAAAGCGTTTTAAAGATGTATTTCATTCATCATAAAGGGTTTTTTCCATTAGTTTAAAAAATATGGGGTGCCCTGGGCTCCATCGGTTAAGCATCTGACTTTGGCTCAGGTCATGATCTCACAGTTCGTAGATTTGAGCCCCACATCAGGCTCTGTGATGACAGCTAGCTCAGATTCTGGGTCTCCCTCCCTCAATGACCCTCCCCTGCTCGTCTCTCTCAGAAATAAAAACACATTTAAAAAAAAATTTTTTTTTAAAGATGTGTTTCTAACAACAACACCTCTGAAAAGATCATCCAACCAGTTTAACCCAAAGCCAATATCAAGGCTGGAATTCAACTTACCACTGGTAATCCCAGAAGAGATTTCTAGAAACAAGGGAAGACGACATTTGAAAGATACAGAGACCTATAGGAAGCAGTGGGGAGGAAATGGGATGGTTATCTACTAAGGTGGTGTTTTAGACACTAAAGCCCTTCTAGCCAAATTTGCAAACTTGTCACACCACTGGCCTTCACAGGTGCCTAGGACATAGACAGAATAAACCATTTACCAAGAAGTGATACATTTCAAAGCACTTTTTGTTCATTTTTTTAAAGCTTTTGTTTTATAAATTAGAAGGTCAGCCTTTCCCAGTCCACAAGTTACCAGGCCACCTCCCTAGAAGGTAGAAAAGCTAGCTTCAGCAGCTCAGTTTAACTATGATTTATTGAGAACAAGTCATATAGCATGAGGTTTCTCAGACTTTCAATGGACTTTCATGTTCTACCTCCACATAGTCTAACCCCCTAGCAAGTATATGGGCCAGCTATCCCCAAGTATTTGTGCTATACATCTTAGTCCAAGCCCATGTTACAGTTAAGAACTAAAGCCCAGAGGGGTGAAGTCATTTGTACAAGGTCACACAGCCAATGAATAGCACAATCTTATCCAGTCAGGTAGAACGACTTTGGAAAACTCTTTACAGGGGAGACACATAGCTAGAGACAAGCCAACCTGGATGGAGCCTGTCCTCAGAGGACCTTGCTGCTTCTGGACACACCAGCTTTGGTTCAGTGCAGCCAGGAGACTGGGCTTGCCTGGCAACCTCAGCAAAGAGGCATGCGCCAAAACACTAGCAGCAGGTAGGAACAAACCAGGAAGCAGGTAGCTATGCTCTCCACCCTGTGCCCATGTACATTCAGTAAAGAACAAACACCAGATAACGTAGCCTTTACTGTTTTTGCAGAGTCATTTTTAAATCCTGCACTTTGATCAAAAGCTGTTAAATATGAATTTAGCCCCAAGACTACATCTGTATTTTATGGCATCTCCTTACAAGTTCTTCATGAATCATAGATGCTTAACCAAAGGGGAGATTACAGCAATCCTTATCAAAATAACACCAGTATTCTTCAGAGCTAGAACAAACAATCCTAAAATGTGTATGGAACCAGAAGAGACCCTGATTAGCCAAAGAAATCTTGAAAAGGAAAACCGAAGCTGGAGGCATCACAATCCCGGACTTCAAGCTGTAATCATCAGGACAGTATGGTACTAGCACAAAAACAGACAGTCACATCAGAGGAGCAGAATAGAAAACCCAAAAATGGACCCACAAATGTATGGCCAACTAATCCTTGACAAAGCAGTAAAGAATATCCAATGGAATAAAGATGGTCTCTTCAAGTGGTGCTGGAAAAACTGGACAGCGACATGCAAAAAAATGAACCCAGACCACTTTCTTACAACGTACACAAAAATAAACTCAAAATGGAGTTAACACAGGAAGCCATCAAAATCCTCAAGGAGAAAGCAGGCAAAAACCTCTTTGACCTCGAGCACAGCAACTTCGTAACAGGTCTCCAGAGGCAAGGGAAACAAAAGCACAAATGAACTACTGGGACACCTCATCAAAATAAAAAGCTTCTACACAGCAAAGGAAACAATCAGCAAAACTAAAAGGATGGAATGAGATGGAATGAGAAAAGATATTTGCAAATGACGTAGCAGAGGGTTAGTATCCAAAATCTATAAAGATCCAAAATCTATAAAATCTCAAACTTAACACCCAAAAAACAAGTAAGCCAGCAGAGAAGTGGGCAAAAGACATACACAGACATCTCCAAAGAGAACATCCAGATGGCCCACCAACACATGAAAAAATGTTCAACATCACTTATCCAGGAAATACAAATCAAAACCACCATGAGATACCGCCCCACACCGGTCAGAATGGCTAACATTAACAACTCGGGCAACAACAGATGTTGGCAAGGAAGGAGAGAAAAAGGATCTCTTGCATTTTGCATTGTCACCAGCAATGCAAACTGGTGCAGCCACTCTGGAAAACAGTATAGAGGTTCCTCAAAAAATTAAAAATAGAACTACCCTATGACCCAGCAATTGCCCTACTAAGTATTTATCCAAGGGATACAGGTGTGCTTTTTTGAGGGGGTACACGTACCCCAATGTTTATAACAGCACTATCAACAATAGAAGTATCGACAAAATGTCCATCAACAGATGAATGGATAAAGATGTGGGACGTACACACACACACACACACACACACACTGGATTATTACTCAGCAATCCAAAAGAATGAAATCTTGCCATTTGCTACTATGTGGATAGAGGGCATTATCCTAAACAAAATTAGAGAAAGACAAATAGCATGACCTCACTCATATGAGGAATTTAAGGTGCAAAATAGATGAACATAAGGGAAGGAAAAATAATATAAACAGGGAGGGAGATAAAACATAAGAGACTCAGATATAGAGAACAGAGGGTTGCTGGAAGGGTGGTGGGAGAGGGGATGGGCTAAATGGGTAAGGGGCATTGAAGAATCTACTCCTAAAATCATCGTTGCACTGTTTGTTAACTAACTCAGATGTAAATTAATAAAGAGGTCATAGAAGTCAAACACATCTGGGTACAAGTGAAATTCATATGTATTTAGCCTTGACACAGAAACCTGCTAGAAGAATATAGGACAAAATGGTTTCTGCAGCTACTTCTGCTCAGGAAGGGGCAGACTAGGCTTCATAGAATTCTGTACCTTTGATTTTAAACAAGAGCACGTTTTAATAATTTCCATACCCTGCATAACTTCTCTGCTCCTGGCGCCTTAAGCATCGTCATTTCAAAGGGTCCCATTGGCGCCCACCAGCTTATCTCCTATACATTCAGGGGACTGACCGCTTTCAATTTCCATTTCTACTGATCCCTAGTGAACCTCTAAAGTCTCCATTCCCAGGAATTTCTTCTTGGGCTGCACAACTCATGTCCAAAGGTTCACAAGTTCAACAGCCACGACAGGTTTTTCAACCCAGCGTGTTCCTAACAGAACTCCCGATCCTTCCATCTTCCCCACACAGGGTTCTCTCCTACAAAGCATCAAGTCATCCTCCATCCCTTCCCTTCACCAGCCACACACTGAGTCTGCAGGTCTCCCCAGAGGCTCTCAAAGCAGGTTTTTCCTCTGCTGGGCACTACCGTCTTCTCCTGAATCACCTGCATTACTACTGCAGTCAGCTCCTGATTAGCACCGCGGCAGCTTATTACACTTCCCACCTCCTAATCCACCAGGCAACACGTGGGTGGATCTCATATACTGAGGAAGTTCAGACACCCTCCACTGAGCAACCCCTAGGTGTCAGGCACCATTGTAGGCCCTGAGGATACCAGCTGTCGGCCAATTGCTCCCATGCTCAGACCTTCCATTCTAGTGATGAAACTGAAGACCCAGTTAGGATTCCCCAAGGCTTCAGGTTAAAGTCCAGATGCCGTAGGTAGCATACAAGGCTTTTCATGAACCCAGCCCCAACCACCTCCCCCTAACTCTCTGGTCACGGGTTGTTGCTCCCTACTCACAGGCTCCAGATGTTCTGGAACACTTCTGGTTCCCTGAGTGCACAGCGCTTTCTCCCACTTCTGTATACAGTGTTTCCACTGCCCAGAATGCCTTCCCTTCACTGCCTGATGACCTTCTCCTCTCTCTCAAGTGGCACCTCTTCCAGGAAGGCTTCCCCAGCATCATTCACTGGAGTCCCTTTCATCAGAGTCCCCACGTGGGCCTCTGCTGCAACACTTCACAGACATGTATTTGTGGATTATCAGCGATTTTGGGGGGCTTAAGGTCTGAGATGGGGCATGTGCACACATGCACAGGAGGAGAGGGGCAGACAGGCAGAGAGAATCCCAAGCAGGCTCCGTGCTGTCAGTGCAGAGCCTAAGATGGGGCTTGAATCTCACGAACTGTTTCAAGCCCAGCAATTAATTTTAGGACTATTGTTCTAAATTCTTGTTATGTTGTTTATATCAGTTTTGAGCAGTTCTTTAGCTGTCATTCCTTCCTGGAATTTCTTTAGAGGAGAGTCCTTCCATTTCGTCATTTTGGCTAGCTTTCTGTCTCGTTAGCTTTAAAAGCTGGTATGCATGCTGCACCTGCGAGTACTGCCGTATTAAAGGCGGCTCTGACTGTCCAGGGCCTGTCTGTTCAGGAAGTGTTCTTTGAATGATGTCTCTTGGTCACTCTTGTTGAGGCTTTGGTTATTTCCCTACTCACAGTGGTATTTGGGACTCTCCACCATGTGTACTTTGGCTTGTTTCTGGAGGTAGCCCTAGAAGTTTGTTTTCTCAGCAGATGGTCTCCTTTTCCTCACAAACGCGATTCTGTAAGGGTTCCTATAGCTTCAGGCCTTCTCCATTTGAGAGATGAGGGCGAGTGAAATGTACAGAGCTCCCTACTTCTCCACCTTCTTGCCTCCCCTCGATAGGGATTCAAATCTCACGAACTATGAGAGATCATGACCAGAGCCAAAATCAAGAGTCAGACGCTTAATTGACTAGGCCACACAGAAGTCCCAAGTATCAAACTTCTGGTAAGAAGGCCCTATTCTAGCTCTCATCCCTACCAGACGCAGCTTAAACCTGATGCAGCCTGGTGCCTAATCTGAAATATTAAGAGATCTGCTTCCTAAGAAGCTCAGTAAGTAGGTTTCCAAATCTACCATCCCATGAGGAAGAGGAGAGGCAGAAACGGTTAACAGGACTGACAGATAGGAGAAGTAGGGCGTGGAAGCCACAGCATGTTACCAAAGGTAAAACTTTGAACTATATCCAACTGTCCCCCTACACACTTCTGCTTCAGGCTTTCTCCCCTATATTGCACAAAGCCTGGCATCTACCCCTTGCTGGCTCATGGTCATTAGTAAATACACTCCTCAGATTTTTCATTTTTCAAGCCCAGGTTTGAGGAGCCTGCATGTCCCCCAGGATGCAAGATGCAATCTCTTGGGGAAGACCAGAAGTCTGTTCTGTGGTTCAGAGACCTTGGCTCCCTTTTAACTCCAGGATTAAGTTTTGCTTTGGTTTTGTTCTAATCCCCTCACCTTCCTCCCACCCACCATACCCTCAACTTACAGTGAAAACCATTCAAAAAATAAATGTGCCAAGGCATCCTAGTTCAGGGTAGCATGCCTGTCTGCTACTCTAAGGGTAAAGAATTTCCATCATGCTGGGACTCTTTGTGAATTCTTCCTAGGAGCAGTGGGCTGGGCACCACTGGGTTCTTCCCCAAATTCATGACCATCTAGGGGAGGGGATCACCTTGAGGCAGTCACTGAGTGGGTCTAGATCTCAGCTCTTAAGTTCTATGGATCGCAATTCTAAATAGGATGTTCAAGTTCTATTAGCCTTCTTGCAAACTAGTGGGCTTTCAAGTCAGATCTAGTTTTAAATACAGACTGTGCTTAAGTGACCGCACGGCTGCTGTTCCAGGTGCAAATCACACTCCAAACACACCTGATGGGTTCACCCTTTTCAGGTGTTTAGCATATGGCTTTCCTGTATGCACAGAGTACATGAATGTGACTTACGAGTATGAATTCATTACAAATTTCCTTTTTCATTTGATTTTTCACTATTGCAACTGTATGTGAAGTCTGAGAAAAGGTTTTCACTATCACAAGTGAGTGAGTGAATACAGGTTCCACCATTTATAGAACTGGGATAAACTGCAACCCGGTATAACCCGGATTTAGTAACGCAGGAAAGACATTTGGTTCTAGTAAGATTCCAATACACACTAGCTGCTCTACTAACCCTGATTCGTTAAGAAGCCTGGACATGGCTAGGATTCGATTGTATCACAAAACTGTTCGGGGCCAGCGGAGTATACACTTTTATCATGAGGGACATCAGCCCTCTGACCTCATCACTCGGTGTCATGGTGACCTGCCCATTTTCTCTGGAGAAGGGTCTACCATCTATCCTGCCTCCCAGATTCCAGCTTTCTCACTCTACCTTTCAGTTCCAGGGGTGCACAAACCCAGCAACCCAGAGCGCCTGTGCCACAGGGGAACACCCACTCAGCTCAGAGCCTCCCTTGCCTCTAAGACAGCTGGGGCCACAGGGAGAATCCTGTAAACAAGAGTGTGGAGTCCTTACAAAGAAATTCTCTCCAGAACACAACACCTCAGGTGAAGACCAATACATGCATGATACAGCAGTTTTATTTCCAGGCCCTCATGGCAAGCAGTCTGCCAGTCCGTGTCCCAGCTGAGCCCCCAGGTTTCCTGAGGTGGCAGGCAGTTAAGGAAAGCCACCTGCCTCCTCACACAGCCTAAGCTGCTTCAGGGTTCCAGAGCCTTCCCTGGATGTTTAAGGGCTTAACCCCCAATCAGGGTACTTCCTGCATGGACTCTGAGAAGAATACTCCAGGATGAGGAGTCCAGGTTGGGAAATGAAAAGGATCCCTCCAATATTAGGAAAGATGAAAGAGGTCCAGTAGATCCTAGGAAGTCAGGTAGCATGGTTTCCAACATGGTTCCACAGACAACTTCCTGGGGATTTTTATGTCAGAATCATAAAGCCTTATTTAAGCACAGAAGGGAGCTTGAAAGCATACTCCATTATCCTGATCACATACGAGATGGACCACAGATCTGGACATCACAAACTACCCCACGTAAGAACTAGAACAGGAGCAGGTCATCTGTTTGCAAAACCAAGCACAGGTCTGAATATGCCTGAAAAAACCTGAAGAGGTTTTAGGATTTAGATGCTGAAGCTCAGGAAACTAAAATAATCATTTCCTTAGCTCTGACATCAGGGTTCTCAGAACCCACAGAGTGGTAGACAAGACTATTGTGTATTAGTTGGTGTTCATCAAAAGAAACACATTCTAAAAAACAAATCTTATACTGAAAAGTATCTCATGCCCCTTATTCCTGCCTTAATGAATTCTGGATTCTACCCCTGGAAAGTAAACAGAGAATTTATTTTGCTGATGAGAAATGCAGGAAACCAAACTAAAGTCACTGCTAGTGACATATTCATGCAGATTTGAAGTGGTTATCTCACTGTCATGGCTATAAAGTAATTTATGTTCTTTCTCAATTAGGTCTTTCACAAGAACACCCATGTTCTAGAACATAAATTCATGACCCAAGTTAAATTTCAGCTTACCCAATAGGACAGCACAGCACATATGTACTTTATACACTGTAGTTTCCATACAAGTTATGGTCACAGTCAAGGTTCAGAAGACTAAAGGGAGGTCTTCTGTGAGATGCAATATAGTTCTCCAAGCACTCACTTCAAAATAGTGACTCCCAAGCTAGTAGAGATCCTGTGAATGACAGATCATCTTTTTCTCCCCCGTCCCCTTAATGTTGATTTTTGAGAGCAGGAGCAGGGGAGGGACAGACACAGAGGGAGATACAGAATCCGAAGCAGATTCCAGGCTGAGCTGTCAGCACAGAGCCCAACGTGAGATTCAAACTCATGAGCCGGAAGATCATGACCTGAGCCAAAATCAGATGCTTAACCGACTGAGCCACCCAGGTGCCCCAAAAGAGATCATCTTCTAGTAACACGGGATTTAGAACATAAGACACACCTAGGAGACGGAGGATATTCTGGCAATTTATGAGCACAGCAGTATTAGAACTAGGAGAAAGATTTCATTTTCCTTGTAAAAATAAGACCAGAATTAGCCTGGGAGTGGGACTGGAGTAAAACTAGTGTCCGAAACTGCAATGTCCTTACGCTCTGGAGCCCCCGAACACATCCCCAGTACCATCTGTAATTTCCCAACATCAAGATGCAGGTGATCAGCTAGTACAGTAAGAGGTCAAGGAGGCCTGGGACCCTGTATGAACCCCCACAAGGGCAGGTAGCCCTCTTGGGTTCTGTGAGCACAGAGGACCCTTCCCAGTCCTGGCTAGGGCTCTGCAGCCATGTGGTCACCTCACAACGAACCTTCCTCTTCTATGTAAAAAGACTACCCTTGTAAGTAGATGGCACACATACAAGAGATCTACAGTGGTGACCTCTGAGAAAGGAAAAGGGATTGAGAAAGGAGATATAAGGAAATGGGGATTTTCACTTCTTAGAGATCCCAGTATTGTTCCCATTTTTCCCCCCAAGAATACTATATCAATTCTGTGAATTTAAATCTTCCCAAAGTAGTCAACCAGAAGAAACATCTGGCAATCCAGGTCAACAATGAGGTCAAGGGTCTCTTCTTTGTACACGAAGTTTGGCTCCTTTAATCTTAAAAATTCCAACAGTCAAGGCCCCATACCATGCCTCCTTTGATTGGTAAAGCTAACTCTAAGCCCATCAGCAGACCGAGAAGGAGCAGGTAGAGCTTAAGTGGCAATGTCAAGGTGGAGCCTGAAAAGCTTGGGCAAACAGAGTCTGCAATCATCTCAGTACCTTAAGTTTCTAGTCTACAGCAACCACCTGAGTTCATGTTTGTCACCTATTATCTGGAAGTACCAGGAGAACATTACAATAGGATTAGCAAGCAGAAATACAGATTAATAGTCCACTAGCTTATTCAACAAGCACTTGTAACTGGGACAGGCCACAGGGAGACAGGAGGGATTAGACTTAGTCATAAGAAGGAACTTTGAACAACAGCAGGGGCTCTTTAAGGCCTGGAATGAATAGCCAAGGGAAGGTGTTGAAGCGTCCTTCTCCTAAATCCCCTTAAAACGCAGGCAGATTCTCACCTGTCCAAGTCAGTTTTAGTGGAATCCTGCCTGACATGGGCTCTTATGGTGTAGACGGAGGTTTACCAGCCTAGCACTCCCTCAGCCTCCTAGGTACCTTTACACATAATAAAACGGTAGCAGAAACTAATTGAAAAGTTCTGCTGGGGAGCACAGACTGGAATCTGTAGCTTTAACCTCAGTGGTTTTAACTCTCAGTCTACCCCCAAAAACTAAAAGTTAAGCCTGTTTTCCAAATTTATAGATCAACGTATGTTAGATTTCCAGCACAGTATATGTTCCATAAACAGTAGCTGCCATCACTCCAGGCAGGAAGCAATCACGAGGTACATATGACCTCATTTCAGGTAGGTATAGTCCAGTACAAGTCATTTCTTCCATTTTATTACACCTCTAAAATACAGTTCTTCATTAACAGAGCTTAATTTAAACTTTAGCCAGCACTCTTATCTTTAAAAAAAAAAAAAAAAAAACCCCTATTAGGGCAAGNNNCTATATTAGGGCAAGATTTAAAAGAACTAGAGGGTAGGGTGCCTGGATACCTCAGTCAGTCAAGTGTCCAACTTCTGATCAAGGCACAACCTCATGGTTTGGGGGTTCAAGACCCAGGTCTGTGCTGGCAGCACAGAGCCTCCTTCGGATTCTGTCTCCTCTCTGCCACTCCCCCACCCACATGTTCTATCAAAACTAAACACTAAAAAGTAAAAACTACAGGGCTTATATTCAACCAGCTACAGATCTTGGCAATCCTTGAATGAAAGTTCATCTCACCCTCAATAGGGAGTTAAAAAAAATCTTCCTCACGTTTGTACACACGCCCCTGCTAACCACCTTCTGGCAATTGATCTACAAGCTAAGGAACAGCTCCCAAGTCTATCAGAAAAGTCATTAAGTCACTTTGCCCAGCACTCCCTGTGAGTACAAGGAGTTTCTACCAGAACAGATGTAAAAAGATGAAAAAGCAAAGTGTGTTCATGTAAGACTTGGCAACGGTCTTTTTATCTGCAAAGTCATTTCTCTGACTAACTTTTGAGAACTAGCAATTTCTCAAAAAAAACCTACAAACTAAGATGTAAAGATGCTCTTGGAAATATGGAAGAGGGACGCCTGGGTACCTCAGTTGAGTATCTGACTTTTGATTTAGGTTCAGGGCAGGACCTCATAGTTTAGGAGATGGAGCCCCACGTTGGGCTCTATACTGATGGCATGGAGCCTACTTGGGATTCTCTCCCCCCTCCCCCCCTTCCTCCACCCTACCACCCGCTCTCACATGTGAGTGCCCAGACTCCCTCACTCAAAAATAAAGATCAGTGTCCAATATGCCTTCAACACAAGTTTAAGGTTTTTAAAAGTTAACACCCTTTGGAGTGGCTGGCTGGCTCAGTCAGTGGAGCATGCCATCCTTTATCTCAGGGTTCTATGTTTGAGCCCCACACTGGGTGTAGAATATACTTTAAAGATTTTACTTTTAAAGAAGTTAACATCCTTTAATGTTAGTAGGTCAAAGACATGAGCTAGAAGCTCTTCTTCCAGTTCTAGGATCAGGAGAGAATAGCACCTGCTCTGGCCATATGCAAGGAGGGTCAAGCGAGGTGTCCTGCCTTTTCTGGGACCACAGCCTATGAGAGCCTTCAGATTATTCTGGTTTAAAGTCAAATCTCAACTAGGACCCAACTAACCAGTGCAGTGGCCTTTAAGAAACACAGATTAAAATATATTCCTTTTTAAATCTGACTTTTAGGGCACCATCTAGTATCAGTGAGCACTCAACAATCTCTTATCCCTTGTGGAGAAACAGGCACCCTCCTACACTGTTGGTGGGAATGTAAACTGGTACAGCCTCTCTGTAAAACAGTGTGGGGATTCCTCAAAATATTAACACTAAAACTCCCCTAGGACCCAGCAATAGCACTGCTGGGAATTTACCCAAGGGATACAGGAGTGCTGATGCCTAGGGGCACATGTACCCCAATGTTCATAGCAGCACTCTCAACAATAGCCAAATCATGGAAGGAGCCTAAGTGTCCATCAATGGACAAACGTATCAAGAAGATAGAGTTTATGTATACAATGGAATACTCCGTGGCAATGAGAAAGAATGAAATCTGGCCATGTGTAGCAACATGGATGGAACTTGAAGGTGTTATGCTGAGCAAAAGGAGTCAGGCAGAGAAGGACAGATACCATATGTTTACACATATAGGTGAATTAGGAGGAAGCTAACAGAGGACCATGAGGGAGAAGAAGGGAAAAAATAGTTGGGGAGAGGGAGGCAAACCATGAGAGACTCTTGAATGCTGAGAACAAACTGAGGGCTGATGGGGGTGGGAGAGAGAGGAAGGGGGGTGATGGGCATGGAGGAGGGCACTTGTGGGGATGAGCACTGGGTGTTATAGGGAAACCAACTTGACAATAAACTATCAAAAAAATCTATTCCTTCCTCCCCACTTTTTAGTAGAGTGTTAGGTTTACAGCAAAAAATGATTAGGAAGTACCAAGTTCCCATATGCCCCCATCCCATGCATAGCATCCTCCACTATTAATATTACTCTCAAGAGTGGTACATTTCTTACTATCCATGACCCCTGACACATTACTCCAAGTCCATGGTTTACATTAGGGTTCATTCTTGGTGGCCTGCATTTCAGATTGTGGCAAGTAGAAGACGACACATACCCTCCATTATATTATCATATACAGAATAGTTTCACTGCTTAAAAACTCCCCTGGCAGCCATTGATCTTTTTACACTCTCCATAGTTTTGCCTTTTCCAGAAGGTCATGAAGTTGGAACGCTAATACATAGACTTTTCAGATTAGCTTCTTTCACTTAGAAATACACATTTAAAGTTTCCTCCAGGTCTGGTCATGGATTAGGTAGCCAATTCTAAGCACTGAATAATATTGCATTGTGTCGATGTACCACAGTTTTTCTACCCATTCACCCGCTGAAGGATACCTTGGTTGCTTCCAAGTTTGGGCCACTGTCAACAAAGCTGATGAAATCCACATTAGGGAACAGGTTTACGTGGACAAGTTCTCAACTCCTTTGGGTAAATACCAAGTAGCACAAGTGACAGCAAGAGTATGTTGTGTTTTAAAGGGGGAAGAAAAAAAAAAACCACACTGCCAAACACAGGTCATCTACAAAATCTGTGGTTTCATGATGCAAAGACCCACGTGCACAAAGTCCTATCTTTAGCTCTATTTCTGTAAGTTTAGAAAGGGGTAGGAAACATTCTAGGAAAGAATCTCAACATATCATACACCAGTATATAGCATTCCTGTTTTGATATAGAGCCAAAGCCAGGAGTTAACTGACCTCTCCTTCATCCCTCCCCAGTACATCACCAAGTTCTAATACTTCTCCCCAAGTCCAAACCAATGTCGTCTTCCACCAAACCACAGCAATCTCCTCTATCTGTTCACCTCAACTCTTGCCCACCAGACTGTTCATTCCCCACAATGTAGCCACAATTATTAAGCCTAAGATTATGTCACTCCCCTCTTTAAAATCCAATAATTGAGGGGCACCTGGGTGGTTCAGTCAGTTAACCATCCAACTTCAGCTCAGGTCAGGATCTCATGGCTTATGGGTTAGAGCCCCGCGTTGGGCTCTGTGCTGACAACTCAGAACCTGGAGCCTGCTTCAGATTCCATGTCTCCCTCTCTGTCCCTCCGCTGTTAACACGGTGTCAGTCTCAAAAACATTAAAAAAGTTAAAATCCCAACAGTTGATTTCCTTTGACTGTAGGATAAAATCCAAACTTCTTACCTCACCAGAAGGTCCTAAGTGACCCTGGCCTAGCTCCCTATTTTTGTCTCAAGATACACCCCACCCCCCCCTCATTATTTACAATACTTCTGACCCTGGTGATAGTTCTTCCAACCTTACGATCACTTTCCTGCCTCTTTTGCACTGGCTTTCCCCTCTGCTTGAAACAGACTTTTCTCCCTCACTCCAAACCCTTTCCCCTAACTTCATCCTTCACTTTCTCCCAGGTCACTCCAATCTCCAATCTAAAATAGGTGCCCCTGTTTTTACACCCCCTATTCTGTTTCATGGTCACACCTTTCCACCTGATAATCTTCCATTTATCTGTGTAGTGATTTAGTGGTGGTCTTTCCCACGAGACCAGAAGCTCTGAGGGTGAAAACCAGGTCTGCTTTGCTTGCAAATGCACACCTGATGCCTGCTATAGAAGGAGCCATTAAACAGTGGTAAAATTATACCACAGCAGACTGAATATAATGCTATTTTCATAGGTGAAATCAGGACGGGAGGAGATCGAAGATGGAAAAGGGGCACCAAAAGCCATTTCCCTGAGAAGAGTTGGTAATAGGGATCACGTAATGAGGTCAGAGGCATCAATATGCAAGTTGTATTAGTTTTATAGAAGGTCTCCTTGGGGCCATGTGTCTAGAACACAAACCATGTCTGGCAGATCAGATACTCAAATATTTATAGCACAAAAGCAGGAGGAGCAAAGTTTCCTGGGCCTCCCAGTTAGTGCACTTCTGCATCCTCAACCACACCTGCCCTTCCCTCCCACCGAACACCTCAGTTGAGCAGGTGAGCCTCTACTCCTTTTTTCATGTATTTAGACTTTCCCTTTCTACCTTCTTGGCAAAGCCATTTCTGACCCTTGGGACCCAAAATTGTATTTTCCTTGTGTGAATTCCTAGCTGTTACGATCTGTACTGTTCAGGTACTCACAATTACATAATGCCTTTGTACATGAACAGTCAGAATCCTCTAAAAACAGAAGTAGCTGGAAAGAACCTTCGAGATCATCTTGTCCTAAGGCCTCATTTTCAAGGGAAAGTCCCGAGGCCCAGGAAGATGGCATAATTTGTCCAGGGCCAGAGTCCGTGGTTCCAAGTGCCAAAGTGGAAACAGCAGTTGCTTGGCTCCTAGCATAAACTCTGCCCGGTCACAGTCTCCCTGAGATGTTCTGAGGGCCAAACTATTGACCCCTTGGCACAGGCAGAAGCTTGGGGAATATTTGATAACCTGGCAGAAACGGTGCCATGAAGGAGTCACCATCAGGTTAAACCCAGACCTGACCTGGCACTACCACGGCACCGTGACGTCTGCTGTTATCCTTATTAATGGGCATCTCCAAAGGAGAGTTGGCTGCACAAAGCACTGGTCATTCTACAGCTCCTCTCAGGCATGAAGACTAACAACCCTGAGACAAAGCAGCTTTCAACTCCTCGCCCTTGGTCAACTCCCAAAGAAGTCAGACAGGTTTGTCTACAGCTGTCAATCACTTCTGAAAAAATCAACAGACCCTAATTGAGAAAGTACACAGCCTCAAACTCCGGTTAACCAAACCCACAGCTAATCCCAGGCAGCTTCCCCCCGGACCTCTGGAAAGGCCTCCCAATAAGTCAGGCACAGGTTTTGGTACAACATATGTTTACCCACCTCCCATGCTACCAAAGCAAAGGGTTTTCCTTCACTTCCTAATGTTTAATGACTTCAATGCTTACAGAAAACCATCCATATGTACCAACCCCCTGGCATTTCCAAGGTGCTTTCCCATATTTACAATCTTCTTTGAGGCTCAACCACCTGCCACAGCTACACTCAAACTTATAACCCAGCAAACTGAAGCTGAGAGCTTAAGGGACCTGCCCAGTCACCCAGCTGGACAGTCATGGAGCCCACCAGACCATCATACCACCGAGCTTCTCATGCTAACAGGGGCTCCTCCTCTGTCCACATCACATCAACTCTTACTTATCCTCCCCTACACAGACTTCTCTCCCTAACTTCCGAGGAGAATGTTCTATTCCAAGAACAAGTCCGTGTTCTCGGTCTCCTACCCTTCACGTTGCTCCACACCTCCTAAACCTTTTCCCCATGGTCTACTTCCCCAGGTCTTCCAAGTCCCACTGTTTAGAACACTCCAGGTCACAGTGGCCACACCTCCTGCATCCTCTTCATTCCCTTACCTTCTATTGCATATTCCAATGCTACTGTTTACAGGGCCACCCTACTGAAAGCTGAGCATCAGATGGCAGGGATGCCTCTGCTCAGCCTCACCCACGCTCATGGAACTAGAATGAGCAAGCAGATGAATGAACGTAACAAAGATTTTGGGGTGCCAAGAAGTCACTGGGATTTATGTGGCCAAAGACGGCATCAGCAAGAGCAAGAAGGGCTCCCCACACTCAGGGGCCACGTGTTAACAAGTATGATGTGCCAAGGTCAACGATTCCCAACTAAGGAGAAAATGTCAGGCAAGAACATCCAACTTGAGCATGGAAGTCCTGCAGTGGGATCTGCCAGGGGTGCTCCGGCATCCCGAACTTGGGATCAATCCAGAGTGATTGCTCTCCTTGATTCTGCTTTATGGGAGGTTTTGGTTTTTAAGTTTAGCAGCTTTCTACTGAAGGCAGGGCTACGCAGTAGGCTCTCTAAGAGGGCACAGCTGTAGGACCCCACTATGGCAAGGGGCTGCCTTACCGGTAGGTCTTGGGCACCAACTAACCTTTTTCTCTGGAACAATTTATAGACCAGTTAATATTTACTTAATTTCAGAGACCATGACCAGCATCCTCTAGAAGAACAGACATTTTCATCTCCCCCAAAAGTAAAGATTAACTCAGAAAAGGATGGTCCTTTGACTCCATACATTCCTGTGGACAAGCCATGGAGCAGNCAGCTCAGTGGAGCAATCCAAGCATCTGAAAGTTGTGTCCTTAGCTTGGACTAGAATCTCTTCTGGAGACTTTCACTCCCCAATTATTGCTGTGACCTCAGGGAAGGGAACCACACCTGTTAAGGACTGGCCTGAAGTAAATCCTCAGTGACATTAACTTTCCCATCTCTCCCCACTCCACTCTCCATTCAGGACACTGAACTCACAACTATGTGGAGACCTAGTATTTGGGAGTGGGCACTGGATGGGAGTCATCAACCCACATCTGAACGCTTCTCTAGGAAAAGCCTTTGAAACATTTCAGCTATTTCTCACATTGTGGTTTCCTGTCTTACCCTCCTAGCCTTTCGCCTTCAAGAAAAAGTTTGTGTCCCTCTAAGCACAGAACTCCATGGTAGGGGTGGGGCACAAAGCACCAGAAATCATAGTTACCCCCTTGTGAAGCTCCCATTGAACCACAAGGAAATGACTAGACCATAGACCGTAAAGGAAATTAGAAAAAGAGGTCCGTACTGGGGTTCCAGAAGCAGGAGTCCCACTCTTATCATATTCCATCTCCCCCTTAGGACATCAGGTTGTAGAACAGACATGCAGCTCCGATGCTGCTTCCCTCAGCCCCTGAGGCAGGGACCTGGGTGATCCCTAGAAAGCAAACCTACAATCAAGTTCTAGATGATCTTCGTTGTGGGACAACCAGGAGGCTAAGGCCACGTGTCCTAGGAGGTCCCGAACATAAATTTAGATCAAGGTGCAGAAGCCTAAGCCCCATTGCCAAGCCAAAGGCAGAGGGAGAGAGTTTCTAGAGGAAAAACAGGATCGGAAGACTTTGAGAGGGTTGTTTTTAGGAATCCAACTGTGCCCCAATTCAGGAAGTTGGGAGGCTGAGAAACCTAACCAAGGGCAGGGCCCCCAGCTTTTGGCTAAACCAGTTTGGGTTTTGTTTTTCTTCATTTTTATGGAAATTACTACACGCGACACAGCCTGAATGCAGGGCTGGTATCCAATGGGCCACTCTTTCAACGGAAGTGTTCCTAGTACCACGCAGAGAAGTTCTGCCCTTCTTACAAACGGGGCTTCACTACATTCCCAAATTCCACTAGGCTTTGATCTTACAGGAAAGGACCTTTTCTAAAAACCGGTTCTGTTTGGCCCAAACGCTTTCTCTGAATCAGGTTCTAAACTTTATTTCTGCAGGTTGGCATTCTCCAACAGCAACAATGTGAGGAAAATAACCTTCAGAACATTCCCCTCACCTCCCCACTCCCAAGCAAGTTCCTGACCAACGCTAACATACAGTTGAAAGGTCATTACCACTCCGAATAGGAATCCCTGCACCTGCTTTTTGATGCCACTAGGACAGCAGGAGGTCGTCTAGTATGTTGTTAAACAGCTGCAAAAATCTTTGAGGCTCTACTGGTAACATCAGCCCTTCCATAGAAGACATCTGCATTTCAAGGGCATATTTTCTGTATGATTGTCAACACTGCTCAGACCCAGTTTCGTGGAGCGAATGAAAGGAGAAGGTCAGGAAAGCTGTGGCATATTCTAGAAGCCAGCTTGGGACCACCCCTGAGCTTTCAACCACATCACATTAACTCCTTACACACATCCCCTCCGTGGGCGGACACTAAAGAATCAGACTGGGTCACGGAGAGTCCTACACGGTGCCAACCTTTGGGACAACACCCTCCACAGCCCAAAGGTCAGCGTAGCACTGCCCAACTGGAATACGGGCTGTTTCAGCATCTCACAGCTGACACCCCCACCCCCACCCGTTCTAGTCCCATCAGGCCGCCACCTCCTGCTCACAGTTTGCAGCACCAATAGCAACATCCCCGGGCAAAACAGAGTGCCTTTGGTGGAAACCTCCTTTTACAAACTGGTGAAGGCAACCGTGTTTTACATTTCAGTGATTTTTTTGTTTCGTGTTCATGCAACTGTAGCTAACAAACAAAAATGACTTCATGGAACGCAGTGCCATCAGCAGATCCTGTGAAATGAATTGTTACCAAGGTCGCCTGCTTTCCAAGACACAATTCAAGACTTTGTGTAAAGAGACGTCCAGTGAGGAAGTCCAGCCAGGCATGCCTGTATTTATTCTTTTTCTCCTCAACTCCTCTCTCCTCTCCATGAGGGGAAAAGGTCACAGATAGAAATGAATCCCTCCTGATGCCAAACTTGCAGCGGGTAGAAAGACTGGCCCCAGCGTGGTCCTTTACCCTCTGGGGGCCCTCCACTCTCCCAGGAGATGGGTAAACAGGGGCCCGTTCATGTCCGGGTCTTCCTGCTGCCACAATGCCAACCCAGCACACCTCATCCGTAAGGTCATTTTACATTTTCAGCCTGGCCACTCAAGGGACAGGGGGATCCCCCACAGCAGCTTGAGGCAGAAACAGAACAGTCTCTGGGACACAAATCTTAGTTTATCCTATCGTATTTCATGAACCGCAGGCATCACCAGCAGCCCCCATGCTGGACACGGAGGGAACCTCTCTGTGCTACATTTCTGCTAGGGCTTGGAGCACCCCTCCAGAGAGAACAGACTCCGGTCCAGTCAGCATCTCCTAAAAGCTAGTTGGCCACAAATGGCTTCATTCACAGACCAGGGATCTCAAGCTGCAGGACGAACAAGTAACCCCCCTAAGAGGGTGCACCCGTGCCAGCCTAGACTCTAGGTGATTACCTTCCTTCTATCAGTTAACAGGAGGCGGCACAATTGTGACAAACTAATTTGCTGAGATGACAAAAACAGATTAGAGGACCTCAAATATCCCTCCTTCCATGAAGTGTCTGAATTCCATGAAGTTCATGTTAACCACGTAGGCAGGAGCAGAATCCTATTTTTACCCCAAGTAGTATCACAAGAGTTCAAGCTCGCAGAAGTGCAACATTCCAGGCAAAGAGAAATTCAAGGAAACCATAGGTCTCCCTTCTGCCTGAAAGCACAAGATGGTGGGTCCATAACCATTTTAGAGGAGGTAGCCCGAGACTCCTACAGGACTCCAAGACCACAGAAGGCAGCCCACACCAAACTTTAAGCTGTCAGAGGATTCGTCACACCTAACCCAGGGCACCTTTTACAACACATTTCTATTTTCCTGATATGTAGTTACTCAGGCCAAAATAAAGGGTGAAAAGGAGACCCCCACTGTGCCCCTTAAGCCTCCATATTATGGGTATAATGCCCTCCAACTACAGCCCAACATCCCAGCCTGACCAAGGACACCATTCTCACAGCTAACACCTCACCCCTGCTATCAATGAGGATCTGAGAAAAACAGAGGTCAGCTTGACTGACAGTTGTGAGGGGCCCCCCTATTCGGCAGTACTTTAAGGGAAAGTCTCCTTGGTAAGGTATTCATATACATCATACACTCAACCTGTGACTCCATGCCTCCAAAGAGAATTAAGTCTTTATCGAAATCAACAAGATACTGAGGTCGTTAACAATAGAGTTTCTCCCCAGAGATACGTTCCTTCTTGAAGCCAAAGCAGCAGAGCTAAGAAGTGTTAAGACTGGGAAATCAACTTGGAATGGACAGATCATGAGTGGTAGGTTGCTTTGTGGGGGTCCCCCCCACTCCCTTCAATCAGAAGGGTCTGGCTCAGTTCTGGAGGGTCTACAGTGCACTTGGCGTGATCCCCACCTTGCAGGGGTTGGCTGCCAGTTTGCAGATCTGGAACGCTAACCAGTGACCAACACAGGAGACCAACATCCACCAAAATGCCGCTACTTAACATTAAAATTACCTTGCCCGAAAACCAGGGCCAGATTCATTGTTGTAGGGGTCTGTTCACAGAGTGACAATACCACTTTGATAGAAGGTATTAGAGGGCCCGCCCCCTCAAGCTACAGATGGCTCTCCTCCACCCCAAGTTTGGATGCTTCAACAATCAGAAATTCTCTCCCGAAATGGAGAGAACTCAGGTTTGTCCCTATCCTCTTATCAGTTACCAAAGGAGTCCTCAACCTAGGCCAATTCTCAGCATGCCACTCCAGTCTTCCAGAGGGTACACGCCAGCCTTAGGACTTACTGCCACACATTGAGCCATCCCTCTAGTGGGTTCACCTAACTGATGGGGAATATTGGTAACAGAGACCCAATTTATTTTCTCAAGTGGTTTTTTAAGTTAAGCCACAGAAAGGACAGACACAAGCAGATGAATCTTCTGCTTAAACATCAGGTTAAAAAAAAAACTGGTACCTCAATTATAGGCCATATAATCTTTCAAGTATTTTATTCTAATTTGCTACGACTTTGAGTTTTAAGTTCATTGCCAAAAGTACTACTTCCTTTTGAACTACTTTGTACACAAAGATATCGCCCTATAATTCCTACTCCCCATCCCCAGTTACCAAGAGAAAACCACGATCAGTTCAGAGTTTTGATTTCCTAAGGCTCCTCATCAGAAGAGATTAGGTTAAGGAAGTGTCTCCCATGAAGACCTCACTAATATGACCTTAGTGCGGGACTTTCATTCGGGGATGGGGACGGTAGGTCTTAGAAACTTGACTACCCTATGTTCTCCAGCAAATGGGCCTGGCTTGTCTAGCAGGGAAGGGCAGCTACACCTATATCCTTGACCAAAGAATGGTTCTCTGCTGGGGAAAGTGAAACTCCTCCACGGAGTGCACGGCCATGGGAGGTGCATAGGTGTGGTGGTGAGGACAAGGACATCTCCTAGCTGGCCAAATCAGCTCCATCAACATGGAGATCAATGGGGTGACAGGTCACCCTCACCCCCTCAACACCTAACTTTGGGGAAGGGGAGAGGTACACTAGAGCTTCCCCCCACCAGGCATGACCTACTGCATTTCCATCTTCAGCAAAACCAAGTATACATTTTATCAAGATCAGTCTTGGATAACAGTTTTTCTTTCATTTGGGAAGAGGTGCCAATCTTGAACACCTATACTAAATCCAGGGTTTCAGTTCTAGAAGTTAGAAGGTCTGTAGGTTACCTGAATCCCCCAAGTGTATTTTCATCAACTACCCTCCTGGCAAGCACAACCCAGCTGGGATGGTTTGTCCAAAACCAGAGTCTCTCCCATAGTTCCTTAGGTCTTTGCTGTGCATTGTACAGGGTTCCCTCTGCTTTGGCCTCCTCATATGCATTCACCGTTTGGAAGTTCAAAGACCTCACTGAGCATCTTGAGGAGACATATCAGGTGCCTTCACTGGAGTCACTGCAGGTCTCCAGGAACGTAGGACAGTTGTTTTTACATGTGTGAGACCATTACTGACCCCTGAAGTGAGAGGGCCAAAGTCACATAGGTGATGGGCGTAAAACTCCTGGCATCGCTGTCTTTCATCCTTACAGCCCCATACCAGTCGTCCTCCCCCTTTCCATTTGGAGATGTACCCACGGTCCCAGCCTCGATCTGGAGCCTCCATCTACAGCAGAGAACAGAGTCACAGGAAGAAATGGTTGTGGCAATCAGAATCGGGTTCTCCCTCATGAAGGCCCACAAATGCTCTGCCTCCTTGCTGTCCTCCGGCCACACTGCTCCCTCTTCCCAGCTGTGAAGTGACAGGCAATGATCCACCGTCAGGAGTAGCTCTATGCCAGGAGCACATATACCCCAATGTTCATAGCAGCACTCTCCACAATAGCTAAAACATGGAAAGAGCCTAAGTGTCCATCAACTGATGAATGGATCAAGAAGATGTGGCTTATCTATACAATGGAATACTACATGGCAATGAGAAACCATGAAGTCTGGCCATGTGTAGCAACATGGATGGACCTTGAGGGTGTTATGATGAGTGAAAGAAGTCAGGCAGAAAAGGACAAATGTATGTTTGCACGTATAGGAGGATTAGAAGGAATTTAACAGGGGACCATGGGGGAGGAGGAGGAGGGAAATGGTGGGGGAGAGGGAGGGAGGCAAACCATGAGAGACTCTTGAATGCTGAGAACAAACTGAGGACTCATGGGTGTGGGGGCAGGGGGGAGATGCGCATGGAGGAGGGCACTTGTGGGGATGAGCACTGGGTGTTATATGGAAACCAAGTTGACAATAAACTATCTGTAAAAAAAAAAAAAGTATCTCTTATGCCTTGGGCTCCTTTTGTCTTTTTTTTTTCCAAGCTATATATGTAACTTGAATGTTACAATCTCTAAACAATCACAAGCCCATCTGGCCCCATGGGTGAGGCAAAAACACTATCATGTGTAGAAACCTGTGTGTTGAGCAAAAAGGCCACTGCTGCCCCGGGGGCTTACAGTCCAGGTTACCCAACTACTCAGGAATAAACCAAATCTAATACACCATTACAGAAGGTCGTAAAGCTTCACTCAGGGCAAGGTTCCATGCTATTTATATTGTGCTTCTATGAAGTACCACATGGAGCTTTGGCTGGTTTTTTTGTTAACTAAGTGATTCAGCACAGCACTGATGGCTGGCTAATTAAAATGCTAACCCCTAAGGCAAGGGCCCAATGGAGACCAGTGCTCCGGCTTCAACTCCAATGGCGTCAGAGGCAGACCTCTCCCCCTTTGCCTGCCTCCCCTCAAACCGCAGCAGCACAGCAGACGGCCTTCATCCTGACAAGTCGAACTTGTTCAACAGCTAAGTAGTAAAGTGGAAAATCTGGTGACAAGGTGATTGAGGTCCTTTCAGATGTCTGCAGTTCCAGAAGGCTCAGGACAGTTCTGACAGCTGGCGGTTTAGAAACTGGGCTGTCCCTTCCCTTGAATATGCCAGTGTTCCCTTTGTCTCTCACACTGGAAAGCTCACCTCAGGGGGTCTTCCTCCATTCTCCCACCAGAGAGACGACGACTCCACGACTCCGGGCTCCCCCATCCCTGCACCTCAGCTACACCAGGCCATCTGGGACGTTAGGCTAGGGACAATGGAACTGTGAGCAGAGTGCGGACTTCCATCAGGAATTTGTTAATATGGGGAGTTTGCACATATAGGAGAATTAGAAGGAACTTAACAGAGGACTGTGGGGGAGAAGAAGGGGAAATAGGCAGGGAGAGGGAGGGAGGCAAACCATGAGAGACTACTGAATGTGGAGAACTGAGAACTGATGGGTATGGGGGGGAGGGGAAGAGGGTAATGGGCATGGAGGGTGGCACTTGTGGGGATGAGCACTAGGTGTTATATGGACACCAACTTGACAAACTATAAAAATTTTTAAGAAAAAAAGAATTTGTTAATATGGGGACAACTGGGTGGCTTAGTTGAGCCTCTGACTTCAACTCAGGTTATAATCTCGTGGCCTGAGTTTGAGTCCCACATCAGGCTGTGCTGACAGCTAAAAACCTGGAGCCTCCTTCAGATTCTGCGTCTTCCTCTCTGACCCTCCCCAACTCACACGGTCTCTCAAACATTAAAGAAAAATGTGTTAATATGGATTTCATCATAACAAGGGTAGCATACTAACAGGTTAGTAGGAGAAACAGATGTGGCAGCTCTACCACTTTTTTCTGGAAGTCTGAAGTGGTTCTAAAATTAGAAGTTTATTTTTAAAAATAACAAAATGCTGAGGAGTAGAAAAACCAGATCACATACGTTGGGGCAGTTTCTTAGTAAAACAGGAACCCTAAAACCCAGCATCTGCACTTCTGAGCATTTCTCTCCAAGAAATGAAAACTTACATTCACTCAAAAGCCTGTACACCAAGGCTTAGAGCAGCTTTATTCATAATAGCCATGAACCAGAAACGACCCACATGACCTTCAGCAGATAAGTGATCAAACCGTGGTACATCCACACTATGAAGTCATACTTAGCAATAGTAAATGAACTGAAGCCAATTTCCAATATGTTTAGTGAAAAAAGGTCACCTACTGTAGGACTCCGTATGTGTAACATTCTGATCAAGTTCTAGAAATGGAGAACTAATTAGTGGTTGTTAGAGGTTAAAGAGGGAGTGGAAATGGGTATGCTTGAGAGGGAAGAGTTCCTGGAGATGGAAGTGTCTTGTACCTTAACCTCATCAGGGACAAAATCCTAGGTATGACTTTCTACTATACATTGGGAAGATACTGCAATCGGGGGAAACAGTAGAAAACTATGGTTCCCCAGGACAAGCCCATCCCTGCACTTCCCTGAGGCTCCCCTTATGTATTTTCCGGGTCCTTCAAAACTGCAGAGATAACCAACTCAAATGCTTGGCCGCCCATCTCCCTGTAGTCCAGTTGTTCAGACAAGCAAGTGCCAAACACCGATTATGTAAGACTGTGCTAGGCCCTTGGCACAGTCCCTGCCCTCAGAGATGAGGAGATAAGGCAAGTATGCAAAAAGTTAAGCAATCGTCTAAGATATTAACAACAGTGCAGACCCATGACACAATCAGAGGCATCAGAGCAGATGAGCAAATGCAGAGACCAAGTAACACACGGGACCTCACGGTACTGGCTTCAGAGAACCTAGATTCCCCTAGGCTCAAGTAATCAAGGAGGGGTTATGCAAAAAGCTAAAACTCAGCCTGGAGAAGGAACTTCAAGGAGAATATTCCAGGCAGAAGCAGCATTGGTACAGAGAAGTTCAAGGTGTATCAGAAGATGGGTGGACATTCACCAGTGGGCAAGAGTCAATCATACAAGGCAGTCCAGTTGTGATGTTCTGGCTAGAGGAGACTTCAAGTTGGCATAAATAGAAGGATACTTCGAACTCATGTGCCAAGAAGCCTAGAATGTTTGGGAGTTCCAGCCTCAGACACATGGCTGCATAGGAGGGAGTTTTGTCAAGAAGTTAGGAGGGGACAGAGGATTCTGAACAGGGAACCAACCACCACAAATGGTCACCACACCATGACTGCAGAGCCAAGCACTGTCCTGTCTAGCTCACCCTGAAAAAACCTGTAAAGATCAGAGGCAAAAAGGCACTAGAGCTGCCTCCTCTCATAACCAATTCCAAAACCTGCTTTGCAAGTGCAGCAATAACCCTTCCTCCCTGTGCTTATTTACCACCACCCCCCCAAAAGCCACATGTGTGTCCTGAAGGGGATCTAACCAGAGTGGCTGCTCAAGTCTAGAATCAGCAGAGAACTGTTCTAGGGACCACAGTTCCCAAGGCTGAACTGTGCTAGGGCATTTCCCAACATGTAAGTGAACATGAATGAATCAACACAAAGATTATCCAGACCATTTCGTCCTGCAGGATGATCTGGAAGAGAAGCACACTGATGCCCAGGCCTAGGGAATTGGAATTCCCAACAGGTTCCTGATCGAGCAAATCCTATCATTAAGTCTGGCAGGCGCTAATACAACTCTCCTACTCAACAGTAGGGTAGATCTCCCTCATTCTATTGCTAAAAATCTATGATAAGGGAGTCTGCCAATTGCAACTATATAAGGGGAACCTTAAATTTCGTTTGTGGGGTTTTAATATTTAAATTTTGATAGAGACACACAGAGCATGAGCAGGGGAGGGACAGAGAGAGGGAGACAAAAGAATCCAAAGCAGGCTCCAGGCTCCAAGCTATTAGCACAGACCCTCAACATAGGGCTCAAACCCAGAACAGGAGTTCATGACCTGAGCCAAAGTTGGACACTTTATGCCATCTACATGCTACACACATAGGTCCAAGCACAGGTTTGGGTTTTCTTCCAGAAGAGAAGAAATGCTAGATGGTTTCAAAAAGAGGAATGACGGAGTCCAATGAGCACTTTCTATGATTGATCTGGCTACTGTAAGAAACTGGAAGGATACAGGGAAGCCAGACACTGGGGCAGGTGGGATGGATCGGAGCAGTGAACGAGGAAAGCAGCAAGGATCTGGGCTGCTTGGAAGTGGAGTCAACAGTGCTTACAGACAGACTGGGTGTGGAGGGGAGAAAGCCCTCAACTCAGGACTTCGGATTAAATCCGGATCTTGCCCTTACTAAGCTGGGAATGGGGAGGTGGGGGAGAAACCGGGATCTCATCTTTGCTTTGTCCGTCCGCTAAGCATCGTTGACAGTGAGGTAGAACTTGGCAATGTGCACTTTCAGGCTGACCCGTTTAACCCTACCTAGTGAGACAGAAAAGATGTGAAAGAGGAAGCATTGCTCTTTTTTCAATGAATACATTGTGACTCAGATTAAGTGACACTTTTGCTAAATCAGAGATGAGAAGGACTCAAGGGACCTGGTTCTACTCCATTCAGTACATGAGGAAACTGAAGCCCAGAGAGATCCAAGGACTTGGCCAAGGTAGTACTACAAAGTTAACATCAAGTTTGATTTTAAAATGCAACTAAGTCTTCAGAGAACGCCACACTCCTTTACCCCACACTCCCTCAACCCTACACTCCCTCTATGCTACTTAGATACAGAGCAAGTCAACTTGCATTTTTGTGGAGTCAGCCTGAATCCACCAATAGATGGCAAACTGGAAAAACACAGTAACAGAACTAGTGACCTGTAACTTAACTCCTTTAGATACAAACAAGCTACTGAGTATCCAGGAAAACACACACCCACCGCAAATCCACAGGAGATGGTACTCCCCCACCTCCACCGGCACACAGTTCCCAGTGAGGTTCAACACCAGGATGCCATGTGACTTCACCGCCTGCAGCCTAGCATCTGCCCACATTGCAGAGGATGTTTGAGCAGGTCACTTGACAATTCGGAGTGTCAGCTTCTTTATCTCTACCTCAGACGGTCCTTGTGAACTACAAAAAGACAATGAAGTGGGTGCACCGCTTAGAAAACAAAATATGAACCATCATTCTTAATAAAGAACGTCTATTTTAAGGAGAAAAGCAAAAGCCAACCCACTGTGGGTTTCTTCAAGGATACTTCTTCCTTCCCACATGACTGTAACTCAGGGGTTGGGGCAGGACCATAATAAACCCTTAGACACAGATTCACACGCATCAAGGGGAAAGGGTCTTTTTCTTTCATTTGGTTATATAAATGCCTTACTGAGAGTGCTAGGGAATCGCCGGATAGGCACGTTACAACTTCAGAAAGCATCTGATCTCAGACATCAGACCCTGTTCCTAGAAAGACACAGCCTATGCCAGGGATCCTATCAAGTGACAAGCAGAGTGAGGGGAAGGGGGGTGGGGGGGG
>NW_027532203.1:15014281-15179017 GCF_008692635.1 Crocuta crocuta | reverse complement strand
GGGGGGGGGGGGGGGGGGGGGGGGGGGGTGGAACAGAAAGCAGCCAGCCACACCAGGACATCAGCCCATCTTGGATCTGTCACCAGTTAGATGCTTGATGTAGAGCTAAGTTCAGCTTCTAGAGCATTATGAGGAATGGACATCTTAAGACCAACAAAAACAAAGAACCACCACCACACAAACCACACCCCAGCCAGCTCAGGGGATTTGATCTCACTTCACTGCAGCAGCCTTTTTTCTAGGGCTGAACCGAGCAACATTCTGTGCTGGAGGGTCCACAGAGCTCCACCCCAGCCCAGCAGCAAAGCCCACACCATGCCTGCCTCCCTCGGTGCTGTCCCTCTCCTCTTCCTTGACAGCCCTTCCAACGGTCTCCTTCCTAATCCCTTTCCTGTCTGCATCCAAACTTGCAACCTATCATGCCTTCCTCCTGAAAGACCTTAGATTTCAACTGAGGTGGAAACCTATTTATGAGAAACAAAATCCATAGGTCAATTTCTTTTAGCATACTTTCACAGATAAGTAGAAACTCACAAAAATAGGATTTCTTCTTTCTCTATTTGAAGTTCCTCTTCACCTCCCTCATTTTTTCCCCTTCCCTATAGTCATTTCTAGCTAACTTTCAGGTGGGCAAGTAGTTTAGGGCATAGGGGTCAAAGCATCCTTCTAAGGCACTCCCCTACGTCATCCTTGCTGGTGGTGCCCAGGCTGCTCTGACACCTACAGAGAGGAGGGTTTCATTCCTTCACATGGCAGAACATACCCGCTACTTGAGGTAGGGGGTGTGGTCTCACAGGCCAGGCACTCCTGTAACCCCAAGCTAAATATGCCTCCATGAGCAAACACCCATTGTTGACCACTCTGATCTTTGGAAAAACTCAGAAGAGAGGCAGAGCCCTGCAGTATTTGGAGATAATAGCTCCTTTTCTCCAGCCCATAAGACGCAATCCCCCAGCTGTTCCTCAAACACTATAGTTTCGAGGCGTCTACCTCTGCATGAGCTCCATTTACAGAGATCCCCTTGAGTAGGTCATCAATATTAGAGCATACCTGAATGGAGTCCCATCCTTGGAGGGGAAGAGAGTCAATCCTGAATCGATAAAACAAAAGTCATGCAGCACCAGAATTACCCCTGAAAATCCTTTACACTGTCCATCACAGTGGCTCTCCCTTTTCAAGAGGCTGCAAACTGCCTAACAGATGCCCTCCTTCCATCCACCCTCACCAAGGGACATATCCTAAGCAGAGTGATCACTCGCATAACTAAGATTTTTATGGGGGTTTTTTGGTTGGTTGGTTTCCAGGGATTACTTTTTAACAGCACACCTGGATGCATTCCCGACATGTAAGTGCATCCATCTAGAAGCCAGGTTTACCAAAGCTGTGGGACAGTAGGATCATTAATTATCTGAAAGAGCCATCTGTTTCTATGGGTCTTCAAATTCAACCTCCCCCTCCACAGCCGTACCGCTGTCCAGGCCCACACTTCACAATGGCCAGAGTGTCGCTGGGCAGAACTCACCTGAAAAACTTTGCAAAACTTCCATTTTGAAGTCTCATTTTTGCAAATCATGGTCTTGATGCAATAGAGATCATGAGGAGGTTAACATGTTAGCAATCTTACTATAGGACATAAAATCAATAGCACTATCCTTTTCTAAAGGCAGCAACAATTTTTATACCTGGAATACCACTGTATGCTTGTCATTTATCATCCCAGGTGAAAGTCAATGGCACAGGCTTCTTGCAGGTGCATCCCTGGTTGTATCTCAAGCCACTTCCAGTCCTGTTAGTGCAGCAGCAGATGAACCACAGTCCATGTTTATTTAGGATAACAAGGGTTACTTTTAAGGGAGATTATGAACACTGAGCTTTGATAATTTCATAGGACTCCTTTAAAACAAAGTAGAAACAGTAAAACAGTAATGTCAATCTTGGGAATCCTAGTTTTATGGAAACAATGCCAGTTTACAAAAAAAAGCAAAGTTGATGCTAAATTAACTTCATTCTCAAAATAAACTTCAACAAAGGACTACACAGATTAAAGCCACAGCCTGGTACATTGGAGATATCCCTGAAAAGATTCATGCAAATGTATTTCCATACCTTGGGCATTACCATATTTGTGCTCTAGAGAAACAGCTGTTTTTGTAGAGGAACTTTTTAAAAGGGCACAGTAAATAAGCTCTTATAGTTGCGTATAGCCATTGTTTAGGTTTTATATTCTCCCATCTTGGCCTTCCCCCTCAAATGGCATGGGAACTTCTAGGAGTCATTATTTTAGGTCCTTATTTGAGGTTGATCTTAAAGGGCTATGCCCACAAGACATCAGCCCCATCCCGCCCTATGCACTCAAGTTGTCCCACCCCCCAGGCTTAGAATCCCCAAGGCTGGAGAGAAAAGCAGCCCTTCTCAACAGCTCAGCTGAGGAAACCATTCTGGGGGCTGGAAGCACAGGTGAGGAGAGGGATCTTCATCCCTACCCAGTGAAGTGGATGGTCTAGACAAGGGCACAAAGTCTCCCCAACCCTCACTGGCTGGAGACAGAGGGGCACACTGAGGGACTGACCAGGAGCAAGAGGGGAGACTTCCTCTCAAACCTTCAGCACAGGCAGGAACACCCCAGAACCTCAGCCTCCCCTGGAGCAGGAACCCCACCCACCACTCCTATGGTCTTAAGATGCCTTTTTTATCAGCACTTATTCTGTTGACTTCAATCATTAGCTTTTCAGGAAGACTAGCTTTTATGCACCTTTATGCTGAGCACTGTGCTGGATAAAGGTTCTTAAATATTTGCATCGGTTATACAACACTGCCCAACCCACAGAGACCAAGAGTGGAAAACGTCAGGGATGTGCCTGGGCAATGCTGGCACAGCGAGCTGAAAACTGCCATCTCCACCAAAATAGGGTTTCAGACTCACCACAGAGCTTATGGCCCAATCTGGCATGAAGCAGGATCAATGCAGCTTTCCACCTGTAGAACACGGTTCAAGTAGGACTGAAAACTACCAACTTCCCTAGCTTGGTGCTGTGAATGAGCTCAACTATGAACCACTGTTTACCACAGTGAACTAGCACATGTGAAAAATTACCATTTCTTAAGAAAGGCTCCTTGGACAAGCATTGAACAGAAGACAACTTGAGATGTATAGACTAGCTCAGCAAGGACATGCTCAGAGCACAAGACCCAGAAGGCTTCATTTTAAGTTCCAACATTAAGAGCAGACTTCCTGAGGGAGATAAAGTGGAGAACAGTCATGGCCTCACCAGGGATTTGGCTGACTCTGAGCTACATCATTCTGGATATAGGCTACAGTTCCAAGGCTACTGGGCTTCTTTACCACTCCGGACACATCCTTCTCTGGCCAGCATTTAGATGGATTCCAAGTTCATAGATGGTTCACACCCTAACCTGGGCACAGTTCAGACAGACACCCAGAGCTTCTGCCCCATCCAGGAAGAAGGCTCTACCTGGTGGAGTCTTGCATAACCCCAACAGACTGCTGAGCGGGGTTTTGTTTCACACGGCCAATCAGATTTCATGGATACCAACAATAGGTGATCCCTGGAGCCTTTATGAAGGTTAAGGAATGTGAAGCAAAGGAAGAAGTAAACTACAGAAGAGTGAGGCCCTTCAAACATTCAGTAGACAGATGAAATCCAAGAAAACCAGGATTACTGAACCACTTCTAATATAGGTGTTAAGTCCCAGCATGATTTTTAAGGTTTGATAGGTTAGATGTGGAAGCCACCATCAGAATCCAAGGCAAGAATTGGTATGGAGACTAGAAACTCAAAGATGTAAGTACCATAGGTAACTAATCTAGCAAGAAAGCTAAGCACAGGCCTAATCTCCCAAATCCCATTCTAAAGGGGCGAGATGCAGCACTTCGATTTTTCACTAGCTCTCCAGATCGGTTACACCCAAGTGAGGAAACTATGGCTTTAGTACTGAGGGAAGCATATGGTTTCCAGTGACCACCATCTTAAGAGTTCCTTGGATCTAGGGAGCCAAAGCTCCCTGGACCATGTGTACCTGCCTAGGAATAGCCAATCAAAGGGCAAATTTCTATGAAAGCTTTAGAACTTTTGTCACCAGGGACCATAACCACCGCCAATCTACTATAGATATTACAGCCAATCTAAACTGGAACAGGAAATTCAGCAAGGGGGGCTTAACCTAAGGCAAAAGGGAGAAGACAGGAGGAAAAAAAAAGAGCCAAGAGTAATGGCATCATGTTGATGGGATCAGCATGGAAGGAAATGCCACTGGTCCCTAAAGCCTCAAAGGTCATGGGCATCTTTCTGCCCCCCTAATACTATGCTGGCATATAAGGCAGGATGTTCAGACCAACTAAGCCTGGTTTTGGAAGAACAGAGCCAACATCTTGAAATATCCTTGCAACCACAATAGCCAAATATACTAAGTGTCAGAAAGGGCTAAAAATAGACACAGGCATCCTACTAATGGTGGTGGTGGTGGTGGTGGTGGTGGGATGCTCTTCTCAGTACAATCTGGGGCAAAGCCCCACAGTCCTAAGCTACACAACATTTGGGTCTGGTTCTTTAAGGTTGAGAGGATAGGTGGCCGTCAGACTCCTTTCATTCCCTCCCCACACCTGAAAGAGATGACACATACATAGCCCTAGAGCCTCTCCAGTGCTGGTGCTTTGCTAGTTTAAGACCCAATCCAAGTCTGCCTGCCCCACACAGAGGAACTAGAGCTAAAGACTCAGCACCCCTAACACCCTAATAAGCCCTTACACTTCACCCTTATGTTGCCCTGCACTGAAGTGTAGCTTCCCAGAAGACAAGACCTTCTAGAAACTCCTAGGAGAGGATACAAAAGGTTCTTTTAGATCACCAGCCAACATCTGAGGGTGGTCCTAGCTTCTCAACCATTTTACAGGTAGCAGAAGCCTAGAGGCTGAGCTCAGGTTGAGCCGGCAGATCATACAGCTGGTAAGTGGGGAACCAGTGCTCAAACCCAAGTCTCTCCAATCCAAAGGTTATGCTATTAACTTCTATTTTCCCTGTTCTACTCGTTGCCCCCAGTTTATGTGTGGTATAATGCACATAACATTTACCATCTTCACGATTTTTAAGTGTAAATTCAATAGCCTTAAGTACATTCACGCTGGCATACAACCATACCCATCATGAATCCCCAGAACTTCTCATCTAGCAAAACTCCAGTTCTGTACCAGTGAAACCTCTGATCTTGATGGTCCCCGCCCTCCTGCAATCCCTATTCTACTTGGTCTCTAAATTGGACTCCTGTAGGTACCTCAGAAGTAGACTCATCTGGTATTTGTGATTGGTAATGTCCTCAAGGTTCATCCAGGATCTAGCATGATCAGAATTTCTTTCAAAGCTTAAAACTACTTCATTGTATGGGTATAACACATTTCACTCCTCCATTCATCCACGATGGCCACTGGCTTGCTTCAATCTTGACTGTTATAAATCATGCCGCTAGGCCTTCCTTTCTTATGTTGAGTGGCCAACATCCTGCCAGATGCAGAGCTAGGGGAAAGCAGCTCCAAAGAACATGTAACGAAATTAGGTGGAATGAGCTTTCCATTTGATGACCAATGAAGATTAATGCTATTATACTTGTCATAACATTGAAGCAGTTATATGCCCTAAAGTGGTCACATCTACATACATTTGAGACTACGTCAGTATAACTGTAAAACTCAGTGAACCTTTAGATTTTTAATCAAGCAGACCAGAATGGCTACATTCAAATCAGTCTTTTCCTGACAGTTGCGGTGGCTCTACACCAATCCATCAGGGAGATCATTCAAAGTTTAACTCCTGAGGAGGACAGCTAACTGGAAACCACACAAAACTGGCGTCAGTACCTGCAAGTCACTCAGGCTAGAACAGAAATGCAGGCCAGTGAACAACTACCTTAACCAACCTGGCTCTTTGAACAACTCTTGCCAATCTCCAGAAAGGCCTATCTCCTGGGCACAGAGATTACCACCATACAAAGGAAAAAGAACACATCCTATCTGAAGCTAATTTCAAAAGGTGGATCAAGGAGCTCTGGCATCCTGGTAACTCTGCCAAAGAGGCCATCCTGTAGGAAACAGCATCCATTCAAATATATAGAATCTGCCATGTTGGTCATCAAGTCAGTCACATTTCAAGGGCATGCGGCTTGTTATCCAGGTCCCCACACATATTCACATGGTAAAGTGATAAGAGCAAACAGCTCAACAGCAAAGAAACACTAGTTTCTGGCGGAGGAAACCTTCATTTTCCTCATTTATAAATAAACATTAATCTTCATTAGCAAGTGTAGACAAATAGGGAATGATTAAACCTGAGAAGATAATTTATCTTCTTTCAATGTACGAATACCTTCTTAAAGATTATTCATATGCTAAGTCACTGGACTGGAAGAACACAAGGTCAAAAGATCACTTTGCAGGGATGGGCTCTTCTCTACCTGGTACAGGCTGGGACATCTATCCTGGCAAGTAGAAGGTGCCCAGAACACTTGGGCCAGTGTTCACTAAGCCAGTGAACAATCTAAGGGAGGATTCGTCTTCAGATAAAAACGAAGGATCACGGTTTCTGTGGGAGACGAGACAACTCGAACTCCATGTATTTTTTCTTCCAGGACTCAAAGCTCTTCTGAAGGCTGCCTGCTTTGTTTAACCTCATATCAAGAATGGGGAGAAGTATTTGCCCCCATTCTTGCCCCCACTCAGGACTTACAGATATCTGCCTGAGACGGTTAAAGGAGGTAACTGGCAACAAAAAGATTATGCTTTTAACGTAAAGGACCCACCTTCAGAAAGGCAAAAAGTTAACAAAATTGTGCACAGATTAGGATATTCAAAAAAACAAGGCAATTTCATATTAGCGTTCATACCCACAGATGTTATTCCACATTCACACCTTGTGCTAAGCTTTTGGGCACAGTAGTAAAAAAACAAAAACAGCATTTAATTATCTCCTGATGGGCTCCACACTCCTAGGTTCAGGCAAGTGCTAGAGGAAACAGAGGAGCCTTTCCCTGTATCCCAAGCCAAGAGCCATACCAAAATGACAGGGGGAATGTTTCGGTAGAGGTGGCTCCTTTTGGTGGGGGGGGGGAGCCTTTCCTCAAAGAAACATGGCCTGGAAACAGGAACAGAGTATAGGCAGGCTTTAAACCAGTTCAATAGCACTAACTGATTTTCCACAGTATGCAAAAATCGCACCATAGGAACGGAGGGATGGGAGCAGAAGATTCAACCTACATCTTGAATGAGAGCAATCTTGCAAATATATACACTCAACCATCAATTGCACATGTAGAAGAAAAGGAATCCAAAATTAGTGTTCTCAAAGGTTTATAGAATTTGACTTTAACTCATCCTGTTTTTAGTAGAAACATCAGGACATGTAATTGATGGAACACAGTAACAAATACCTGCAAACTCACCACCCAGTCTGGCAGACTGCTGACCTTCCCACTCCAGTTCCCCCACCCCATCCTCCCAGATTACCATGGTTTTTCCTCATCTGCATATCCTTCAACATGGTCCATTTTGCTAATTTCAGAAATTCATAGAAGTGGGGTCCTTCTGGATATATTCTTTTCTTAAGGATCTTAAAGGATACTAGCCACATATAAATGAAGTAGTACATTCCAAACATGCATCATATCAGTGGCAAGACTGTACTGGGGTCTGGTGGCCAGTTACCAAGAGACAAATCCCAAGTGAATGGCTAGGGCACACCAAGTAGATAGCTGAGTATTAAGCACATTTTACCAGTGCAGTTTACCTTTTCATTTTCCCTGCAGAGGACCAGCACCTGGGTCAGAATACATATATGGAAGTGAACTTCTGCCCAGTAGGTTTTATGTATCAGTCTCTAAGCCAGAGGACCTGAATTTGGTACATAGGATATAATAAGGGAAGTCTTTGAACTCTGTGCAGAAAGCATCTGGATGTTCTTGTTAAGGATTTCACATCACAACACATTTGAATTTTATAATGACAGAAGCTCTGAGAAAAACTAACTTTTCTGGATAAGGCTCTTCATTCCTTCCCCAAACTTCAGCAAAAGGGAAAAACCTACAGGGCCCAGGTCAATATCGGAATTACTCCTAGGAGGGCAGTCATTTATGAGCTAGTGGAATAAACATGAAGAGTACCATTATTAGCCATTAACGTGGAGCTCCAATCTAGAAGCCCGATCATTCCCCGAGCAAATTGGCAATATACTCCCAGTGGTCATCCACGCCAGGATCCAGACAACACAAGGACCTCCCTCCTCATGTGCAACCTAAAACACCTCCTCCCCCCGCCCTGCCCCCGAGGTGGCTTCTGAAGGGCTTTGACAAAGCCCGACAAGCACCTACAGTTATGGTACAAACGGTCCAGGTCCTGGTTATGCTTCTGTAAGGTGCTCTCCTCAGATGCTGGAGGAGAGATGTTGTCCGAGATGGCCAAGTAGACGATCTGAGAGTTAAGAGCAAGCTCAGTTTGCAAGTATCTGCCCAGCCAACAGGCAGTGAGCAGGGCATGCTCCTAACCCAGAAGACCTTGGACTAAAGGAGTAGGCAAGAAAGGGCTTCCCAGAATGCCATGCCTGGCTATCCACTCCTTAGAATAGAAAGCTCGGTATACACCAAGCATGGTAGGTAAGAACATGCTCCCCCTATGCAACTGGGGGCAGGGGGACGGGGCCGCACAAGAGCCTGGAAAGGAGCAGACTAGAAATGGTTACAGTTGCAGCCCAGTTTTATGCTGCTTAAATATCACACATCTTTTGTTCCATTTAACTCTGGAGACTGTGAAGCTCCCTGGGAGCCCACCAGGGCTAAGGAAAGCCAGTGAGGATCTTGCCTACATTTGGGACAGTGTGAAGAAGCACCGAGACGTGCATGGGGTGGAGGAGAGAGTAGTAAGGACGAAAAGCACAAAGCATCTAAAAGAAAGAACTATAGAATCGGATCATCTGCCCCCTTTCTGTACTCAGAGACTACCCTTTTGGATCCAGGGGATGCTCTGCCACAAGGTGGGGGGGGGGGGTCCAGCAGGACAGTGCTAGGTAGAAAGCACCCTCCACGTGCCAGACTCTTCTGTACAGAGGCTGCAGATCCACCATCAAGGAAACAAAACCTCATGGAAGGCAGTAGAGCTGAGTTGGCAGAAGCCAGTCCTTGACCAGACACTGCTAGTGGGGTCATATTCCACTACCTAGGAGGAGTACAGCTTCGGGCAGGTCACATAAGCCCAGCTCCTTCACTTGTCATGGGGTGCAGTTACTAGGAAGCTGATACACAGCACTAATAACCTGGCTTGTTCATCCATGTTGAATTTGTGTGTTGTATATGGGAGACGATATTTGCAAATGACCTACTGGATAAAAGGTTTCAAAAATCTTAAACTCCACTCCCAAAAAATAATCTAGTGAATAAGTGGGCAAGACATGAATACACAATTTTCCAAAGACATACAGATGGCTAACAGACATGAAAAGATGATCACTCACCATCAAATACAAATCAAAACCACAATGTGATACCTCACACCTGTCAGAATGGCTAAAATGAACTCAAAACAGCAGATATTGGCAAGGATGTGGAGAAAGGGGAACCCTTTTGCACTGTTGGTGGGAATGCAAACTGGTGTAACCACTCTAGAAAACAGAAAGGAGGTTCCTCAAAATTAAAAATAGAACTACCCTACGACCCAGCAATTGCACTACTGGTATTTATCCAAAGGATACAAAAATGCTGATTCGAAGGATATGCACCCCAATGTTTACAGCACAATCATCAATAGCCAAGTTATGGAAAGAGCCCAAATGTCCATTGACTGATGAATGCATAGAGATGGTGTGTGTGTGTGTGTGTGTGTGTGTGTGTGTATACACAATGGATTACCCAGTTATCAAAAAGGAGATCTTGCCCTTTGCAACAAGTGAACAGAATTAGAGTGCATTACACTAAGTTAAAGAAGTCAGAAAAACACGCCACATGATTTCACAGCTATGTGGGATTTAAGAAACAGATGAACATAGGGGAAGGGAAGAAAGATTATGATAAAAACCGGGAGGCAAACCATAAGAACTCAAATACAGAGAACAGGGTTGGAGCAGAGACAGGTTGGGGGGATGGACATTAAGGAGGACACCTTTTGGGATAAGCACTGAGTGTTCTATGTAAGTGATGAATCCTGAAACCTATACACTAGGTGTTAACTTTAAGTGGAAATAAAACGAGTTATTATAAAACATGGCTCAAAAAGGACTCCATAAATTATAGGACTCTGAATTAATGTCTTTTCTTTAGGAAAATGCCCAGCATTGGGATGATGGAATCCTATGGTAATTCTCTTTTTAATATTTTGAGACACCTCCACAGGTTTTCCATAGTGGCTTCACCAGTAGTGCAAGAGGGTTCCTTTCTCTCCACATCCTCTACTCCAATGTTAATTATGCTTCCATTAAGTTAACTATCCTAGTTCCTCCCCACCAATTGTAGAGCTCAGAAATGCGCAAGCTCTAAGTAGAGAAAATGCCAATGTGCCCTTTTTAAAAGTGTATTTTATCCTGAATATTCTGGTTTCCATACCTTATTTCTACACTTTAGTATCAAAATATTTAATATAAGGAAAACTACACATGAGCATACTAAGAAGATGCTCAACCCTCCAGTGAAAATTAGCTTTCAGTCAAAAATGAAACAGGTGGTGTAAATTTTTTTTTGAGAGACACAGCGTGAGCAGGGGAGGGGCAGAGAAAGGAGGAGAGAGACACAGAACCTGAAGCAGGCTCCAGGCTCTGAGCTGTCAGCACAGAGCCCGACGCGGGGATCGAACCCTCGAACTGGGAGATCATGACCCGAGCCAAAGTTGGACGCCCAACCGACTGAGCCCCCCAGGCGCCCCTGTGGTATAAGTTTTAAAAGAGTGACAATGGTGGCCCCGGGGTGGCTCAGTCAGTTAAGCATCTGACTCCTGGTTTCAGCTCAAGTTCATTAGATCGAGACCCGCATCGGGCTCTGTGCAGATAGTGTGGAGNAATGGGTTAAAAATTAAAAAAAAAAAAAAAAAAAAAAAGAAAAAGCACAACAATGGCCAGTGCTGGGGAGGGGTGAAGAAATAGATCCATTCTTTTCTGAAAGCTTCTGGTAACCTTGAGGAAGGCTAACCATGCACACAGGCAATTCTACATTTAGGAATGGATCCTAAGTAGATACTTGAAAGAGGCTTCAAGAATGTTCTGCAACTTTTTCACCACACCAAAAGAATTTTTAACAATTCAACGTTCATCAAAATCGGAATAGTAAACATTATGGTAAATCCATAATATGCTGTATTATACAGCCATTAAATGATAAAGTTACCTCTATATGCTACGGGGTAGGGGGAGGGAGGGGGACACTGTAGATAAAGATTTGGAGTAATATGTATGGCCATGATCCCATTTTAAGTATATCTTGTATTGTGCATCAATAAAGCAGTGATGCCTAACAGCAACATAAAGCAGACTACACACTAATATTTAGTTGTCTAGTAGCCACATTAAAAATAGGCCAAATACTTGAAGCCCAATACATCCAGGTTATGTCAACATTTAGTCAACTTAAGAGGTTATTTTACATTCATCTCTTGTACGGTCTTAGACATCTGATCGAGGCTTTCCACTTCCGGCTCCTCTCCATCTGGGCCAGCCTCACGGCAAGTGCTCAGTAGCTCCCCCAGGGAAATGACGCAGGTCCGGAAACTATAGGTCACAGCAGCTATTTCTGAGCATGGGGTTAACAGAGCCTTTGCCTCTCCTGCATTGTAGGAATGGTTTCCATAATCATTTGTATTCACAGAAAAAAGGGCATTGTGAAAAGTGCCTTTTAATTTCCTTTATAAACTAATAAAAGGCCAGAAAGCACAGCTTAAATTGAGAACTTCTTTCAAACCACTCTTGCTCCTTCCCCAGGGGGCGGTGGGAGAGTGGAACCTTTTATTCCCAAGCCTGAGTTGTCTACGGCTTAGACTTCTTTGTAACAATTCTTCCCTTCATCCCTCACTGGGTCCCCTCACGATCAGTGCCCCTGTAGCACAGCAAGGGAGGCTGAAGAGAAGAGGCCACCCCCCAGCACTGGGACTGAAGGGGGACTGCTAAGCCCATACCATGTGCCAGACCCTGCAGGACACAGTCACTTCCCATGTTAGAGCAAGTGATCCTCCAACAGTCTTAAGACACAGCTACCATCCCAGTTTCAGGGAAGTCAAGGCTCAGAATGTACCTGTTCTAAGGTATTGGAGCTGAACACTTAACCACATACTCAGAATCGTCCATACAGAGATTTGTAACCAGAAGTCAGGACTGCCCACACCAAGGTCATGATCGGATCTTCATTAAAATGCTCCAAGAGTTTCATTTCTTTAGAGAAAATCCCACATCCTAACATTTCTCCTCTAAGACCATAGATTCTCAGACATAAAAATAGTTTCCACTTAAATGTATTACCCCATGGGTACCTGGGTGGCTCTTTCGGTAAAGCATCCAACTTTGGCTCAGGTCACGGTCTTGCTCTATCTTAGTTCCTAAGTTCAAGCCCGGCATCAGGCTCTGTGCCGACAGCTTGGAGCCTACTTTCAATTCTGTGTCTCCCTCTCTCTTCCTCCCCCCTTTCATGGGGTCTCATGTTACCAAAAAAAAAAAAAAAAGAAGGTTTATCACTCTAAACTCAACAGGTCAAAAAAAAAAAGTATACCTTGTCCCCATCCTTTCTGTCCAACCTCAAGCTGGAAACTTCAAGGTTATATCTGATTCTTTTCCTGCCCTTGTTCACATAAACAGTTGTTGAAATCTAGGTTCAATAATCCCAAAGTCGCTAAAAAACAAGACAGGCATACCAAGCACCCACATCTTAGTATGTAAATCCCCCTCAATAAAAGGAAACTGATAGACATCACTTTAACCAAGGAATCAAAGTGATACCATCAGAAACGGGAACTGCAGATACAACAAATCTCCTGAAATGCTGTACTAAGCCCCATCACTTCAGATGGATTCTTAGCAAAAACTCAAACCCCATGTAAGCAGGAGAATACATCAGCGTTGCCCAAACTGAAGGTCATTCTACAACAGACCAATACTCAAACTGCCCAGGTTGTGAAGGAAGAAACTGAGGAATGGTCCCTAACTGGAAAGAAGGGGCACTACAATGCTCAGGGCAACGTGGAAGCCTACCAAGGACTCTGGTCCAGAGAAAGGTCATTAGTGGAAAACTGATGAACTTCCAATAAGGTTCATAGACCAATGTATACTGCATCTGAACTGTGCTTATGGGAGATGTTAACATTAGAGGAATCTGGGAAAAATACAAACTCCATGCTATTTTTTGCAACTTTTCCAGAAGTCTAGAATTATTTTGTGATCAGGAGTTAAGCTACAGCTATGACCCCCAAGATCAGTCTCACTCATCCTCGCCCCCATGCTTCCAATCACTCTCCCATGGTCCCCTAATAACACCCTCTTTCCAGTCACTACGCCTTTTCTAGTCATTCATTCAAGGCCGAGTCACAAGCTGCTGCTCTCCCCACAACTGCAACCCACCTGCCCACAGCTTCCGCAAAAGGCCTCTAACAGGGTCTGTCTGCTCCGCTTCCAAACACAGGGTAGTGCGATCTTAACCTTGTGCCTTTAAGTTTTATTGCCTGGTAACAATGCAAGATGTTTGTGCAGACAAGTCCATCAGAACACCCGTTTCCCTTTTTGAAAGGGGGAAAGGATGAGCAGGGGAGGGACAGAGAGGAGACACAGAATCCTAAGCAGGCTCCAGGCTCTGAGCTGGCAGGACAGAGCCCAACACAGGGCTCAAACCCCTGGGATCATGACCTGAGCAGACATTGGAAGCTTAACCAACCGAGCCACCCCAGTACCTCCCTTTGATCACTTTTAAGTGGGTGGCTTTTTAATGTGTTTTGTGGGAATCTAAAATAATGGGTCAACTGTTTCAACTGATCTAGGTTTACCTTGAAAGTTATGTATAATGAAATATACTATCACTTACAGAAAGCTGTATTTGAACTTAAAGGTTGTAAGCAGTATAGTTTATAGCTATTACCACAGAAAATACAGAACAAAAAGCCCTTGCCAGACCTTAGTAGATTTAGTTTCCACAGAGGTGCCTTAAGCCCTCCAAGTCACAAGTGAAAGCCAGCTCTATTAAAGTACAGTAATATAGACTTGCAACCAGACATGGGGCTGTCAAAGCCTTCTGAAGGGTAGCTATCCTGCAGCTAACGAAGGGAAATATCAGGAGCCGATTTACCAAAAGAAAACTGGAAGAGACTAGCAGCTAGAATCTCAGCTTCCCCAAGAGACCGGAGTGGGGAGAGTTGGGGTCAGCAAAGGGCTACATAGAAGTTCCAGCAGAACTGGGGGCAAAGGGACCTCGGTGGGGGTGGGGATCCAGGGGACAAGCTCTCAATTCAGCTCTTAAGTATAATGCACAGTGCTGAACACTGGAGGTGCCAAAACCACATTTGCTATGGCCTGTGCTCTCCAGGCACTCCATCTAACTGGGAAGAGGACACACGACAAGAACCAGGGACAGGGGAGGTGGGGCAGGGCAAGCTCGCTCACTGCCCTGCGTACCAGTGCATGCCAGGTGCCCTGGGGAACAGTTTGCATGCGAACTCCGGAACTTTGATGCTCACAGCAGAGCTGACAAGAGCCCACTGCGTTTACAGGCCCATCTGAGGAAGGGGAGCAGACAGGAAAGAGTGGGAGCTAGGGACGACCAGTAGCAGAAGGCGACGCAAAGGGTCAGGCAAGGACGGAGGCAGGAGCTGCTAAGGGCCTCCATGGACAGCTCAGCTTCACAGGACCCTGAGGAGCTAGAGCCCTGGAGTTTCTCCCCCATGGACGCAGCCAAGCTGCAGCGTTCCCACGATCAGATCCTGAAGTGAGAATTCCGGTTCAGGTGATGCATTAGGCAGCGCTCCCAGGGAAGAGGAGGGGAGGGAAAGAAGGCCAGCAGGGGTGGGATACTCCGTGAAGTTCACGCAGTGAACTTTGGCTCAACCTGCACAGCTCTGGAAGAGTATGGGCCAGCACCTTGGGCAGTGCCATTCCGAAGGCTGGGGGATTGGAAACTACAGTGATTACACTCCAGCTGGTTGAAGGACCACCCCTAGGTCGGGGTGGGAGGGGGAGCATTCTCAGGCACCAGGAACCTTTGACAGAAACCTAGGCACCCTCAGGAGTGAGCAAGCACCAGTGTTCAGAAGAGTCCACAGCCAACAAAGGAGCACTACCAGCATCCGCTAACACGTCTCTACCATCACTGCTTTTTTGAAATGGCATCTGGGATCCTAAAGAGGCATCGTTAGTGCCTCCAACAGTGGGTAGAGGAAGCAGGAGGCTCCGGAGGTCTTCCAGATACTTGGGAGAAACCCACACTACCCGATGCATAAAGGACAGGACAAAGCCACTAGTAACACACAGGGTGGCTTCACCGGTAAGCTAGCAACACCCCAACATCCACTTCTGACACCACCTATCCATTAAAGATCAAAAAGTTATTTGAGGATGCTGGTTTCAGTCAACCAATTGCTGGTTTCTGGCAATTTCCTAGTCACTCTGCTGGCTAAAAAAAAAAAGTCAAAGCAACATACTGAAAAATACTTATCTAAGTTTTTCCATTCAGAATAACCCTCCTATACAGAGTTATTCTTAAAAAGTTTCATTATTTAGCCTGAGAGATCCTTTACTTCAAAGTCAGACTATTTTCCGCAATTATCTATCAAATTGTACTACCCATAGTTGCACACGTTCGCGGGTCTTTCTGGGACAAATTCAGCCAGGTCTCCCACCCGCAAGACCGTAGATTTGTCACATATATGCCGTTTGTGACAAGATCACCCATGGATCAGCTCCAGCTTTCCGGGAGAGTAGGTGAGGCTGACTCACCTTGACATCACCCTCAAAGTGTCTGGCACAGACTAATTTTCTTTTCCCACCCAGAAAAAGCTTCACCACAAAGAAAGCAATTTCTCAAAGGTGAGGTATATAGTCATCTGAAAACAGGTGTGCCCTTGTTAATAGGAAGTGCCCTTTGCCAAGGACTAAAAAACTCCAAAAAATAATTCACACGACAGAAGAGCCTCCAGTTGGAGATCAGACAGGCAAAGAGCAAGACGAGAACTCAGGAGGAAGGGCTTTCTTAGATAATACACGAATACATTAAGTTCTTAACTGAAACTATACCTCCAGGTTAGTTTACATACTTAAAGGGCTCATTCCAACAGGATCTTCCAACTAGGCCACTAAAGCAACAGGCATAATCAGTCAATCAAGGGCTTTAATATTTCCCTCCCACTCATAAATGCTGTGGACAATGGATAATTATTTCCATCATGTATAATACATTACAGGGCATGACTGGATCCAGCATTCATCATGTCAGACTAGCCTAGCAAGTTAAGAACATTGGCTATTTTAATACATTAAAATGAACAAGTCATCTCCTTACGACAATGAACTGGAGTAGCAGACAAGGTTTCTCCAAGTAACTTGTGATTCGTATGCATCCTGACACTCAGCCTCACAAGTAGTGTGATAATGGTTAGGAGACAACGCAACAGCTTCTCATAGGAAGGCAGAAGGATGTTGAACTCTGACAGAGCTGCTTAAAAATTCTATTTTTTGGAATACGAAGCTACTAGGTGGGCCAGAGGAAGTCTCAATTTCAGATTCATAAGCCTGGAAGTGATTAAGAGCTAGAAACCCATTAATGTCCAGGTAAAGCCCTACCACTCACCACCCAACCCGGCACCCTAGGAAGGCATTCTATTCCCAGCTGTGTTCAACACTCAGCCCCCTGAAGCTACTTTGGTTTGTGCCCTCCCAAGAGATTTTTCCTAGAAGTTTTGTCTTTACCACATGCCCAGAAAATTACACTCTAGCCTTAGCTCAGACTCCCACGGTCTCTAGCAGTTAACATGTAATATATTCGTCTGACGTACAATAGGTTCGTTTCTAACAAAATTGAGTGTTTTCCCCTGGAAGTGGGGTCTTTAAAAGCAATTTAACGTGGTTTTTCAAGACCACGGCTTCAAGAGTTACAGGTTTGATCATTTGCTTCACATAACAGCAGTTATCGGATATCAGACTAGGATATACCGTATAGCCCGTCAAGGAGGTGCTTGATTTGGGACTCTAAACAGGATCTCTAGGCATTTCAGGTGTTAAAGCCTCTGCGCTTTACACTCCGGGTTCGTCCCCAGTATCCAGCTTTAGGCCAAGTTCATGACAATCCGCTTCAGGGAAAGGCGGAAAGCTGGCGCTTTGAGGCCTCCCAAGCCTCACAGGAGTAAAGCAGGTGGAACGCTTTTCAAAGNGGCAGGGCTACAGTAGATGTAGGAGACTGCCACGACCGCATCCCCAGCCAGGTTACAGCCTCTGCAGCCACTTCCTGAGTATCAGCCCGGTGAGATTTTATTATTTTCCAGGAGGAATAGTTAGAAAATTCCTCAAGAAGTAGCCCTCCCGCCCACGCGCGGGTCAGCTGGGACAAGAACTGGGTGAGGATGCGGAAGTAGCTCTTCCTCCCCGCCTAGACCNCTGAACGGGGGGGAGGGGGGGAAGGAAAGGCACGTGCTTAAAGGCCCATACCCCTCGCCATCCCCCCAACGCCCACCCCCGACAAACCCGAGCAGGGCCTGGACGCCGCCGCTGCACCGCCGCGGGCGCTCGGGGAGGCAGCGGCTGGTCCTTAACTTTAAAACAACTGCCGCGGAAGCAGAGCGTCTCCACCCAGCTGCACCTGTTCCCGACCGTGGGGGACCGAGCCCACACCTCCCTTCTGACCTTGAGGGCATCCTCGAAATCCACTCCACCCCTAGGTCAGCGTTCCTCCACCCCCTTTCTTAGCAGTAACCGAAGCCTTCCTGGTACCGAAGCAGAGGGACCACCTCCAGCCGCCCACCCCCGGGAAATTCGGGATGCGCTTCCCCCAGGGTCTCTGCAGAGCCTCAGACCACCTCCCGCTTTACTCATTGCTTAGCCTCCACCTCCGCCCAAGCCACCGAGACCCCCACAGCCGGTTAGGGCCCCTTCTCTCCACCCCAGGTGTGCGAATACCCCCCCAAGTTGGGGGTTCCCTCCACCGGTGCGCGGAAGCCTTTGAGGGACGCCCTTGCTAGCTGGCGCCGCAGGGCAGCTAGGACGGGGTCCACCGGCAAGGGGAGGGGGCGGCAGCGGAGCCGCCCCCGCGGACCGGGAAGGGCAGCGACAGCAGGCCCTCGGTATGGGGTCGGCAACCCCGATCGCGGGTAGAGCCGAAGTATCGCCGGGAGCCGTGGCGGGTCAGCGCAGGGCGCTCCCGGAACAGCCAAACTTTCTCTGCCACCCAAAGTTCGGGGCGCCAGGAAGACGGCGAGGAGTAGGCTGCCCGGCGGCTCCCGTCATCACCCCCACCTCCCCGGGCCGCAGGAGAGGGCGCCCCCCGAGGGCCAAGGCGGCCGGGAGCGCGCCGCCCTCACCTGGGCCGGCGGGACCGCGGCGAGCGGCCCNCCCCTCGCCCCGCCCCGCCGGCTTCCTGGAGGTGCCGCGGCCGGCTCGCTCTCGGCCAGCGCGACCTTTACTCCCGCGGTGGCGGCGCAGCTGCGGCTGGGCAGGAGCTGCGAGCGGGGNGCCGCCCAACGCACGCCGGACAGGTGCGCGCAGGGTGCGGCACCTGCCCCGCGCCAGGCTCCCCTGGCTCGTGGCTGGGACCCTGCGAAGCGGGGCAGTGATAGACTGGATACCAAAAAAAGAGGAAAATAAGAGACATATGGAGAAGGAGCTAGGAAGTAGAAGAAAAGGGGAAGTCTACGGCTGGAAGGTTCCATACGTTTTCCTCCGGACTTTACGTGGCTGCACTCAGCATTCTCGTTATTAGAATAATTCAATTCTGTCAGGAGAGAGGGTTAAAGGTGACTCGGATATACCAACCGTGGGCTCCATCAAACCAAGCTCCCTGGGCTGAAATCCTTACTCCAGGAAAGGGGAGTAGCTGCTTTAACTGTGTGCCTGTTTCACCCAGGGCTTCTAACTAGGCTCCTAGGGATCCCTGCCCTCCATAAGAGGATTATGGCTCGCTTTTCTGGAAAGTCTTAATGCTTTCTCCTTTCTTTCTTACATGCATTTTCCATTCCTCTGCCGCTNAAAAAAAAAAAAAAAACCTAGCTGGCAGGATTTGGTGGAAGCAGAGTGGGTGCTGCCGGGTAAGACAGAGCTTCAGCGTTCTGGAAATAGCCCTCGTACCTGAAGGAGGAATGGCCTTGGAGGGTCAGTTCTCGGGCAGAACAGCCGTACATTCTCACTGAAGAAATCGTTCTGGAGCCCCACGCCCTGGAAGATGCTTCTTAAACTCTTCCCACTTAAGACCTTACCACGTGGAACGCGGGATCTCCATTTAATTCACCTGTGCAGCCCGGTCACAGCTGTGCCTCCTCAGAGAGACTAGCCGAGGGAGTGTTACCAGTGCCAAGGAAGGCGCCTTACCCTCAGGATTTCGTTGGTGAGCAGTGGGACCCTAGTATCTGAAATTTTTAAGCTCCACAGTTCTAAAAAATTGTACTCTCAAGGCTGGCAAATGCAGTGGGTGACCAAAGCTTGGAGAATTTTTGGATTTGAAATGCAGCTCTTCAGATCACTTTCTGCAGAAGCAGAAAGGAAATGGCTCCACCACTTATCTCTCACTCAAAAACCTGTCTGCATAGTTTACTTTCCTGTTCTCTAGTAGTTCTCGAAGTGTGGCCCGCGGGGCTATCCGCATCATCTGGGAATTTATTAGAAATACAAACTGTCAGGCCTCAGACATACTGAATTAGAAAAGCTGGGGGGCGGGGAGCCAACACTCTTTTCCCCCATTTCCAGAGGATTCTCCCATCTTGGACTAAGACACCTCCCTTGCTAGGCTCAGTCCTCCCCTCTGCCTAGGACCCCACTGGCTTCCCCACCACCATGCTTCCTCAGTGGTCCTGTCTTTACCAGCAACTCCCGCTCTGTTCTCCTGTCCTGCTAAACTTCTTGAGGTACAAGCTACCAGATGGTGCCACTTACACAAAGTCCTCCATGACTCACCTGTTCTCAGCACTTTGCGCACTTTTACAAAAACAAATGCCTGGCTCCCCACTCCTAGAAATTCTGATTTAATTTGGCTGGGGTGCTGCCTGGGCAAAAGGATCTTGAAGGGTTCCCAGGTAGTTCTAATGACAGCCAAAGTTAGGATTTGGTGCTTGACAGGAGCCAGGCTGGCTCAGTCAGAAGAGCATCCAACTCTTGATCTCTGTGTCGTGAGTTTGAGCCCCATCTTGGGTGTAGAGATCACTTAAGTTAAAAAAAAAAAACACTTTTAAAAAAATGCTGCTTTAGTCCTTTTCTAAGTGATTCCACCCGCCCCCATCCTATTGACATTACCTTCTCCCTCTGAAGCATGGGCTGGTAATTGACTAGGTTAATTGACTAGATCAACCACCTAGGTTAAACCAGCTCCTTCCTTACCATGTATCATTTTTCTCCTTTTGTTTTACAGCTTCTCTAACCATAGCTTTGTGATGAACTTTTCTAACTCTGCTTGCTGGTTCTTCAATAAAACCGTGGCCCATTTTCCGAACCTCTTCTACACACACACACACACACACACACACACACACACACACCATTTTGCCTCTCACAGCATTGTTAACTCTCCAATCTAATGCTACCTTACTGCAGACCCACCTTTCCACCTGCCAGATAGGCAACACCAGCCATACCACTAGGACCTAGCATTAACCTGAAACTCATTTGTCTCTATCCTTCCTCCCCACCGCCAACCTGGTTCCAACTTCCTAACTTCAGTCATACCTGTCACGGATTAAAAACCTCAGCTCATGCTGACTGAACTGAATCGCTTCCCCGAGGAGAATCTTGTTGTTGGCCAGGGCTTTGTGAACTTCTAATCTCACAATCAGATATGGTCTTTCCCTCCTTTGAATATTAATAAAGATATTTTAAAACTTACCTTGTGCCAGAAAACTTGCCAAGTGTTTCCCTCCATGATCTGGTCTGAGCCTCAGAGGAACCCTATAAAGGAAGTGCAAATGATGAATCTATTTCACAGATGAGCAAGGTGAGGCTGGTGGGGGAAATGTTCTAGGTCAAAGAGCAGACCCTCAACTACACTCTTATCTCTAGATAAGAGCCTAAGTGTTTGCTTTAATGCCCATGGTTCTTTAATGTTAATGTATATCAGGATTAGGTGGTATCAGGAGATGCTAATTCAATTGATCCACATGTAGTCCATAAGTCTATGTGTTTAATAAATACCCCCAGCTGGTGTAGGGTCCACAGTTCTGGAGAAACTGAATTCTCCCATTAGGTAAGTGAGTGAGCTTGGAGTGGATTCCTTGCTAGTTGAGCCTCCAGACTGGACTTGAAGACCACAGTCCCAGCTGATTCTTGGATTCTAGCCACGTGAGACACCCTCAGGCAGAAGATTCAGAAAAGCTGTGTCTCGGTGAAAGCAGTGGCGTTAATAAAGTCTGTGACCCATAGAAACTGCGAGGTAATAAACGTGTGCTGTTTGGAACCACTGAGGGTTGGGGCGATTTTTTACGTACCAGTAGATGACTAATAAAGTCACATATAAAAAGTGTTCTGTGATGACTGGCTCACTGGTAAGAACTTTGTCCCGGGATCTCTCTCCTCCCCATTCAGGTTGGGTTCCCGAATGCTCCTACCTGCAAGGCAGCCGTCTTCTTCCTGGGGTGCGTGTCAAGACTTTCCAAGGAGCTCTATTCCATAATCTGTTTTAAGGGAGTCAATGCCCAGATCCTCAATCTCCATATGCACCGGCAAATCTAAACACCAATTTGCAAAAAAAAGATGCGCCTGCAGTGAGAGGGGCTCTATCAGCTCTCCCTCCTCACCCTCTTGCACTTTTCAAAAGAAAAGTGCATTTCTCAATCCTCCTGAGTAGGACAGTGCTTTGCTTGGGAAGCAAGAGCCGCCAGGATGTCCAAGAAAAGGACAGTTGGAAACTTTGGTGTTGAGCACGCGGGTGACTCCACTGAAGGAGTCATGTATTCTGTGCAGGGTGAGCAGATTCCAGTTCTGCTAGCAACAAAACTGAAGGAGGACCAAACCAGTCGTAAGCCGATAGATGATGGCAAATAATCTTCTGGTGAATCGCTATGTGATTTTTGGCACCTCAGAAGGAACTCAAAGAACCAAGGGACAGTGAACTGTGTTCTAATAAAACTTTTCTTGGGGCGCCCGGGTGGCTTAGTCGGTTAAGCGTCCGACTTTCGCTTAGGTCATGGTCTCGCGGTTCGTGGGTTCGAGCCCCGCGTCGGGCTCTGTGCTGACTGCCAGGTCAGAGCCTGGAGCCTGTTTCAGTCTGTGACTCCCTCTCTCTCTGACCCTCTCCTGCTCACGCTGTCTCTCTCTCTCTCCTAGAAATAAATAAAACATTTAAAAAAAGAAAGAAAAAAAAGAAAATGCAAATGAAGAGCTTGTAAGCCATGGTCTACACATCCCACTGAAGTGACTCAGAACCTCTAGTCCTCTGACCGCTGCCCCTCAGCCTGGCCTGCTCTCGGGGAAGCAGAGGCAGGGTCTCTGCAGAGAATGGCCAGGGCCTACGGTGTTTTCTATCCCCGGCATCTTGCGCCCTCTTCTGGACACTTTTCCCAACAGCCAGTTTTATTTTTGCTTTTTCTCTCATTTTTGGTATTCCACAATTCCCTGACCTTTGGAAGTCATAACTAGAAAGACCTAAAGAGATCGATGTCCAGCCTTCTCATTTTACAAGCGAGAAAACAGACGCCCAGAGCAGACCCCGCCCAGAGCCATACAGCTGGTTGGCTGCCAAGTGGCCTGTCATTTCTGGGAAGAACTTGGAAGTTGAGATTCACAAGCTCTGCCTGAGTAGCAGAGAATTTCACTCACAATCTCTCCCCACCTGCCTTGCTCAGAAAGCATACCTTTCAGTCCATAGCGTCCATTAATAAATCAAATTTGAACCATCAAACAGAGCTCTTGCTGTGGGGCCCAAGTTTCTACCTGATTCCAGATGAGATTTTTCTCACATTCTGAGATAAAGTGAGGGGGAGTCAGAGCCAGAAGCTGTCTGAAGATGGATCTTGGGGCTTCTGTTAATTACACAATCTTGGAAGTTAATGAAGCCTGCTTGGAAAATGCTATTTCCAAACGGTACTCATTCTTTAAGGCTGTGATTCTCCATCTCGGGGACACACCCACATGACCTGGGAATTGCTTCACAAAGGCTGACCCCTGTATCTCCTTTCGGAATCTCCAATTTACTTCTTCTGCGGTATGTTCTTTAAACACTCCGCAGGTAACTCTAGAACAGAGCCAAGGTCAAGAACCTCTGCGTGAGAGCTGCCCTATGTCCCACCTTCTCCAGGAAGCCTTCCGGCACTACCTGGATGTGTTTCTACTCCAGTTGGAACCAGAGACTGACAATATCTATAATATACTTTGAAATATTTCAGTATACACAGTCAGTTTGAGCTTTAATTCTAGGGGTAGCCTAGTATTATTCTCAGGAAATTCCTGCTATCAGGAATTTACATTCCAGGGTGGCCAGCTAGCATATCAGAAAAGGCCATATTCCCTACATACATACACATACATATACATTCCATATCATAAAAGTTACAAGTCTTTATGCTCTTCACAGCTCGATCAATAACCAAGTCCTGGCTAGTTAACACAATGAAAGCCCAAATGAGTTTTTATTGGTGAAACTGGTGATGTCTTAAATAACAAGTTGGATGTTAGGAGTAGGCTCTTTTTGGTGCAATTAAAGATACTTAGGATCTGGAGACTGGGCAGAGACACTCCTCACCCTTTGCTAAAACAAGCCACAGAAAGAATCCTGAGTGTTCTGTAACCGCCTCATTAGGGAGGGTACCCAAGCCTGGATCCTAGTTGGGTCCTGTGTGCAGCCAATGGTTTAGGAGGATTTCTGACTGTATAATGCTGACTGGAAGGCATAAAATCCTCCCTCTGAAATGTCAAAATGCAGGCAGGTAAACTTCCCATGACCCTGCCTTGCAGGTGTGGTCAGAGCTGTTAAAAGTTCAGAGCCCTGGGATTTCATCAAGCTTCCAAAGCCAGTTGTAGAACTCCTCTACCTACCTTGCCAATGAAGGTTCGTTTAGTAACCTGTGGCAGATTTGAACAGAAACAGCCTTTATAACCTGTAGCCACCACCTCAAGTTTGGACAACTACCATTACTTACCAAAAAGAACCTGACTGCAATGGATGACCAATTAAACCAGGATCATTTTCTAACTCTGAGTCTTGTATATATTTTTCTGACTCTTCTCTAAAAATATTGTGGGGAAATAGGTTCTCCTTACAGACATGGGTTAGAAAAAAGCTTAGGGTGGAGAGCTGCCACAACAGGGCGAAAGCACCCAAGGTTAGCTAGTGCGATATTGTAATGGGATCACGAGTAACTTGTTCTATCACCTGCAGGAAATCACTTTCCATCTGACGCCAGTGTACCTTGATCACAAACTCTACTTGCCCCCCACCCCCAGACCCTTTACTTCTTACACACATAAGTTAGCAATTACTCTCTGATTATTTTTCCATGTTCACTACGTGTGTAAGATATTGATTTCTTCATGTTCATCACGTGGATAAGATCTTGTTTTCTTCACATTCACCACGTGGATAAGATCTCGAGTGCTCACTAGAGGAGAAAGCAGCAAACAACCTCCCTGACCTCCACCGCAGCAACTTCTTACTTGACACATCCCCAAAAGCAAGGGAATCAAGAGCAAAAATAAATGATTGGGACCTCATCAAGATTAAAAGCTTCTGCACAGCCAAGGAAACAACCCACAAAACTAATAGGCAACCAACGGAATGGGAAAAGATAGTTGCAAATGACATATCAGATAAAGGGTTAATATCCAGAATCTNATGCTGACAAAAACTGAGGACTGATGGATGTGGGGGGCAGGGGGGGATGGGCACGGAGGAGGGCACTTGTGGGGATGAGCGCTGAGTGGCTGAGTGTTATGTGGAAACTAATTTGACAATAAACTATTTGTAAAAAAAAAAAAAAAAGATCTCGAGTTCTCAATAAACATGGAGATGAAAGCCCCGTTTGGAGCACTTGTCTCCTCCTGGACATTAGCGTCTCTTGTATTCAATTCTGCATTCCCTCTCTTGCTGGAAAGAGAACTTCAGACTCATAGTCTGCAAAGAAATATTCATGTAAACATTATTTATTAAACACCCACTATGTTTGAGGCATCCTACAAGAGACTAGATGTTTAGAGATAAATGAAATGTGTTAGAGATAAGTGAAATGAAATGGGCCTCAGCTCAAACGTTCAGCTGCCTTCCTAACTTTTCCACATGTATGTCTCAGGTATCTCCAAGTTAACCGCCCAAAACAAGAGTCTTTATTTTCACCTGCCGTGCATGTTCTTCCCCCAAATCTTACCCATATGGATGTAGGACTTCACCATCTACCATCAAAACCAAACCCCAAATCTTGGTTCTTCCCTTCCTCTCAGTTCTCAGTTCTAATGCATCAGTAAGACTTCATAGCCCAATCTCCAAAGCGTGCCCCAAATCCGCCACCACGCTCCATCTCTCCTGCCACCACACCCTTAACCAGGTCCCAGCCATTTCCTGCTGGACTCTGCAAAAGTCACCAGATTGGTCCCTTTGTTTTCATCAATGCTTTTGACCTCATCTCTTCCTGCCCCTGTTTTCCTTTTCTTTTTTTGAGACAAAAAAAAAGTAAAATTTACGTCATAAAGCTAAAATAGATGTTTTAATCCATTCACCTTATTGAAAGGAGAGCATCTCAGGCCTTCACCTGGACCTCCTTTTCCCTCTTTATTATTTTTATTGAGGTAAAAATTGACATATAACATTATATTGGTTATATGTTCAGGTGTACAACATAATCTGAAATTTACATAAACTACAAAGTGATCATGGCAACAAGTCTAGTTACCACTCATCACCATACATTTGGCCCCCTTACCCGCTTTAGGTTCTTCTCCTTTCTTACTGTGCTCTTCCAGCCACCAACCTTCTTTCTGCTCCCAAAACACTGACTTTGTTCTCAGCTCAGGGTACCTGAATATGTTGGCATGTGAGGCATTCCCCTCAGGCCCCAAATCTAAAGGTGTACCAAATATCTCAGAAATCATGATGATATTTTAATGTAATAGTTAAAAAAATTAATGCAAAAAGTCCATGAGGAATGAAATCTTGAAATATCTTTTAAAATATTTTAAAATCTCTACCCACAATGTGGGGCTCGAACTCATGACCTCCAGATCAAGAGTCACATGCTCCACTGACTGAGCCAGCCAGGTGCCTCTAAAATATCAAAATATTAAATAGAGACAGGATACAAAATGCCTTGTTGAGTCATTGAATTGCTTGAGGGAAAAACAAAAATGCGTGCCCCTATATGCATGCTTTCATGGATTTTTTTAAATAATTTTTTTAATTGTAATGTTTATTTATTTTTGAGAGAGAGAGACAGAGCATGAGCAGGGGAGGGGCAGAGAGACAGGGAGGCACAGAATCTGAAGTAGGCTCCAGCCTCGATGCAAGGCCCAAACTCACGAACCGCAAGATCATGACCTGAGCGAAAGTCAGACGTTTAACCAACTGAGCCACCCAGGCGCCCCTTCATGGAGTTTTTTAAAGGCAATTTTCCTCCGCAGGACAGTGAAGGGGTGGGAAAAGACTGAAACATCATGAAGTAAGTGTATAAAAACTCACAACATTATTCTAAGTTTGAATACTTAATTTATTCTTGGATTAGGGATCCCCCAAGACCATCTTCAGGTTTGCTGATTCCTTGGAAGGACTCAGGATGCAGCAAAGCTGTTACGTTTATGGTTTTGACTTACTGCAATGAAAAAGATACAAACTAAAAATCAACAGAGGAAAAAAGTGCCTAGGGTGGTGCCCAGGAGTGAGCAGCCATAAGCTTCTGGTCGCCCTTACCAGTGGGGCTCACAGGCAGAGCACTAACTTCTCCCAGCAAGGATATGTTACAGCATGTACAAAGTATCGCCAAGCAGGGAAACTCACCCAAGCCTCCAGGATTTTTATTGGGGATCGGTCACCTAGGCACGGAGTCCCCACTGACTAACCTTAACCACCCAGTCTCCAAACCTTCCACCCCAAGGTGAAACTGACACACAGCATGACATTAACCCCCAGGGAATAAAAACAGGCATTCACCACAAACCACATGGGTAGGATGAACTCCCTGCTATGGCCCTGGGCCTGAGCTATACAAAGACACTCCCAAGCAGGATTCCACAGGCTCACAGGTTATCTCCCAGGAGGAAATCAAGAGATGATCAAGAACCAATTTTCTTTGGAATGTGGAGGGTTTGAACACCCCAAGCCTGCTGAGTTAACCCTTTACAATTCGATCCTCCAAACAGAATGTATTATCATTTTACGTATTTGCTTTAATGAAGCAAATACTATCATAAGTAATATTTTCAAAATCTAGTTCTGGACAAAGCTAACCATTAAAGAAACACATTAAAACATGTATATAGGGACACACGTTTTTTCCGTTGGCCTTGGGTTCTAATATAACCCAGCACACCACCCACCAGCACCAGATCCTGTCTTTCTTTAAATTCTTGATATTTAGGGACCTACTGGGTTGCTCAGTAGGTTAAGCACCTTACTCTTGATTTCAGTGCAGGTCATGAGCTCATGGTCAGGAGATAGAGCGCCACGCTGGGCATGGAGCCTGCCTAAGATTCTCTCTCTCTCTCTCTCTCTCTCTCTCTCCCCGCTCACACTCTCAAAAAAATAAAAAATAAATAAATCCTTGATATTTCAAAAGTATCCTTGATCTTTCATTCTTCGTGGAATTTTGGCATGAATTTTGATTTTTACTAGTATTATTAATCTTGGTTACCGAGCTTCTGGTACCCCCAAAATTCTGCACCCAAGGCTACTGCCTCACTCACCTCACACTAGTCCTGCTTACAGATGATCCAGGCTGTGGCATCTCATTTTCCTAGCCTCAAATAGCCCTTGATCAGACGGCCTTCCCTCATTACCCTCCTGAGGACTTTGCTCTCTCATTTCTCTTTTCGTCTTATCACTTCACACTCTGAAGTTGCCTTCTTCATATTCCTGTTATTTCCTGTCTATCCCTTCCTCCAGACCACTATAAGCTCCATAAAAGCAGAGCCTTTGTCTGTCTTGTTCACCACTGAACTCCCAGATCTCAGAAGAGGATCCCTCATATAGTAGGTACTCGATAAATGTCAGCTGCATTGAGCCTCTGCCTGGGGACCAAAGCCCCTTCTGTGAGTGTATAGATGCCAAGAATAGGCACGTTGTGAGGATCCTTCTGGTATAGTTCATTGCTATGCTGGGCTCTGTGGCTGAGGGGATCCAAGGGCTGAAAGGATCCACAGACACAAATCCAGACAGAATCCTAGAGAAAAAGGAAGCCTCTAGCTAGTCCCAATTTTTCCAGTTTAACAGGAGCTATTTACAAAGTGTAGACAAGTTGCCCTCTGATCAGAGTGCAGAAAATACCTTGCCTTTTCAAGCATTGCCTAATTCAAGTTCGCTACATTTGAACTCTCCTGCTGGCGGAAAACACCCGTTTACCACTGCCTCTGAGCTTATTAAAAGATACTTTGGCCAGTGGCGCTCGACTGTTTTGGGAAATTGAGTCATTCATTTGCAGTGGCCGTTTGTATTTCTGGATATCTATTATTAAAACACGACCCCCCTAAAGAGAAAACACGTGGACAAAGTCATCAGATGTGAAGGTTTTACTTTGGTGCCTTTGCTTTTGAGTCTTGTAGCACTTTCTTGTTCTTGCCATCCCATTCTCCTTGGGACCTGACTGCTCATCCTGGTGGCCCCCAACCTCCTCCTTCTGGCCCCAAGGCCTCACCACCACCTCTGTGCTTCCCAACTCCCAACATTTCATTGTCCAGGATTTCTTTGTCCCATTCCCTAGATGTCCCTGAGTACAAGCATCTGAGGGCTTCTGACTCATTCACCCAAAGTCTTTCCAGTGGCCTAGGATCCACTCCTTGCCTCCACTCCACCCCACTGGCATCCTTCCGTCCCTCACATACCTCTTGGCCAGTCCCCCTGTGTGGCTTTGCCTTCCTCCCCATCACCTCCTCGGGGCTTTTTTCCAGGAGGACTTCCCTGCCCACCTCATTTAAGGTTGCATGTCCTATTTTGATTCCGTATTCCCCAGTGCCTATATTTTTCCCATGCCGCTATCATAGTCTATCATAGTATACCATTTCCTCACTTATTTGTGCATTGTTTTCCTCTCCTTGGAGAATGTGAGCTGTTGGATTCTCTAACCCATAAGGATGTCCTGATCTGAAGCATGATTCTTTCCAGCCGGAAGTAGAAGTGGTGGTTTGGGTGATATATTAGCTCTCTGAGGCTGCTATAACAAAGAACCACAAACTGGGTGGCTTAAAACCATAGAAATGTAATATCTCACAGCTCTGGAGGCTGGAAGCCCAAAATCAAGGTTCAGAAGGGCTGCACTTCCTCTGGGTCTCTAAGGGGAACCCTTCCTTGCCTCTTCCAGCTTCCGGTGGTGGCTGGGGACCCTTAGGGTCCCTAGGCTTGAAGCTGTGTGACTCCAGTTTCTGCCTTCATTGTCCCATGGCATTCTCCCTGTGAGTTTGTGTGTCTCTGTGTCCTTTCCTCTTTTTATAAGGACACCAGTCGTATTGGATTAAGGTCCACCCACTCCATCCAGCATGACCCATCTCACCCAATTACATCTACAGTGAACCTATTTCCAAATAGGGTCACATTCTGAAGCACTGGCAGTTAGGACTTCAACATATCTTTTTGGGGAGACATAATTCAACTATCACAGGTGAAATCTCACGATGTACTTGTCCAGTGGCAGTTCTGCCCCATTAAAAGAAAAACGTGGGGGCTGGAACTGCTATCGTTTATGCAAAACAAAGTCTTCCTTCTTATCCTCATCTGTTTGTTCAACATGTTTTTACAGAGCCAGGCATTCACTAGGCACTGGAGACAACAAAGTGGCAGGCAAGACCCCTACCCCAGGGAGCACCCAGGCTGGTGAGGGAGACCAGATGACACCCCTGGGGCGCTGGGGCGTGGTCGGGCCTGAGCCAGCGCTTGCGCATGAGCCCACACCTCCTCTCCAGGGCAGTCCATTAGCAGCCACCTGCTGGCACCCGGTAATATTTGCATCCCCAGCCTGGCAACTTAGGAGTGTGGGAGGCATACCATTTAGCATTTTATTTTTATGCTCTAGCTAAAAGTTTATGGTCTGCTTCTATTTCAACATGTGTTACTCCATAAATCAGGCTGTAAAATTCTCACAGATATAGGGTGTCTTTCGACTCCAGCATTGTGCCATTCCTGCTCTAGCGGGTCTTAAAGCTCATTCCACAAGGGTCAGGGCAGTAACTGTCCAGCCCCTAGCTGCCCGCTGCTCACACCTCAGGTAGCACTCACAGGCAAGCTCACCCAGGAGCTGCAGCCAGATTTAAGCCCCAAGTCAATACACACGGCCCAACCTGGTCTTGACACTCCGTTTGCCTTGAACTCCCAGTTCCAGTCACTGGGATTCTGTTTCACTCCTTACAACCAAGCCTCTGTCACAGTCTGGTTATAGGGCCTGAACCCTCCTCTTGCCGCATGTCGTGCCCACATTCCCCAGGAATAGCCTCTGCTGGCCCACCAGTCTTCCCCTGGTCTGTGATCCATCGTTAAGCCCAGGGCCCGTGCCTCCAGCCACTTTTTGCAGCACTTCCTCCTAGATGCCTGGATCCGCCTGGATCTTGCTTCCAGATTCCCAATGCTGCGACCTACTCACCTGCCAGGATTCCTGCGAGTCACCCCTGGGATCTTCCCAGACTTCCTGTTACCACCTGGGGGATCTGTTTGGTTTGGCGATCAGTGGTTCTTTTTTTTTTTTTTAATTTTTAATGTTTTTATTTATTTTTGAGAGAGACAGAGCATGCATGGGGGAGAGGCAGAGAGAGAAGGAGACAGAATCTAAAGCAAGCTCCAGTCTCTGAGCTGTCAGCACAGAGCCCGACACAGGGCTCGAACCCATGAACCATGAGATCATGACCTGAGCCGAAGTTGGATGCTTAACTGACTGAGCCACTCAGGCGCCCCTCAGTGATTCTTAATTAGCAGTTATCAGAGGTCACCAGTGGATCAGCAAATTCTGATTACAATGTAACATTTATTTCTGTTATGACCAAAGAAGACGTGCACTCTGATGAACCAGATGTCCTTTGCTTTGATTGAGAGGTTAAGAAATGGGGTAACAAGTTCGCTGGCACACCTTAGGCTGCCAGTGGAGATGGTGCGATCAAGCACTCTATCTACACGCAGCGTGCCAGCCTGGGGGCTTTTACACACGCTGTGTAACACTGGGCTGCCCCAGCAATGGCGTGTGGTCATCACCTCAGACCTGTCTGGCTTTGCTCCTTTTAACCGTTTCAGATGTATCAACAAAATTCCTGATATTTTCTCAAGTGTGACTTGAAACACAAAAAAGTTGAAGAAACACGACAGGGGCGAGGTTCGTCCTCACGGAGTCGACCTGGACCTGTCCATCAGCCCCCTCTTTTCTAAAATTAATCAGTAGCACAGATGAGGATATTGCTGCCTACTTGGCAATTATGATCTTACATCGAAACGCACTTGCCCTTTGACCCAGAAATTCCACTTTGGGAATTTACTTTCCTGATGGGCTCATGAGTTGATTCACAGCGGCGTGAGTTGAAGTAACAAAAGCCTGGAAGCCACCTGAAAGTCCACCCCCAGGAGTCTTGTGGTGGCACAAAGCCCTTAAACAGGTTTGTCCTTGAAGATGTTGGTCCAAACCTGGGTCATAGCAGTCTCCGAGATTAGATTTCCTGAACATTCTCTGGTGAAGGTAGAGTACTGCACACAACAAGAAGAGGCGAGTTGGAGTCAGAAAAGAGAGATAGAAGGGGCGCCTGGGTGGCTGACTCAGTTGGTTAAGCGTCTGACTTCAGCTCAGGTCATGATCTCATGGTTTGTGAGTTTGAGCCCCGCGTAGGGTTCTCCTCTGTCAGAGCACAGCCCACTTTGGATACTCAGTCTCCCTCTCTCTCTGCCCCTCCCCCATCTCAAAAATAAACATTAAAAAAAAAAAAACAGAAAAGAGAGATAGGAGAACTGGCAGCAGGGGAGTGGGGTGGGGAGGCCGGGCAGCTATGTGTCTTCGTGGGCGAGAAACGCATGAGAGATGGAAAGGTAGAGGAAGGGAGACCCGCCCACTGGGTGCTGGGCTGGGAGGAGAGGCACATGTCACCAGGTGAGGACTGGGGGGTCTAGAAGCAGACACAGGAACTGCCAGAGATAGAACTTGATTTTTGTATTTTTTACCATTATAACCCGGGCGGCTTGGATGACTCCTCTTGCAGGAAATGTAATTTCTCTGCTAAGTAATGGAAGAGTCTTCCCTCTTCATGACAGTGCAGACACCTGTATTTAGCACACATTGTTGGAAAAGCACATTCAACCTGACTGATTACCTCCCTTGCCTTTTCACTGCACATAAATTTCTCCAGTTCTTGGCCTCAGACTTGGAATTTGATTTGCAGCATTTACGATGAAATGATTTGTTGTTTTGTGTTATTGCCCTAAATCCTTGTCTGGGTCTATTTTCCCTGCCCCGGTTTTCCACAAATCACTCTGACCTGCCTCCAGCTTCCTTCCCCGCATCAGGTGCCAGCCAAGGCTGCTTCGCTGGGCTAGTCCTTTGGAGAAAGAGCTAGAGAGGCCACAGCTGGTTCCTGGAAGCTGGGGACCTGCACTAACAGAGCAATGTGCCTCAGTTTCCAATGCAGGGAGAGGTATGTGCCTATATGCACAACAGCATTTTGGAATGTCACCATGATTAGTGGCAAGTTCACACACACACACACGCACGCACGCACACACACCCTGGGCCAGCCAACCACAGGCAGACCACTCTGTAGGGAAGTAGAGGTGCTTCCCCGAGCCCTGCTCACACTGTAGCTGTATACCTTAAGAGCTGAGAACTGAATCCATCATCCCTGGACTTGTGTATGACTCAGAACCATGATGGATTCATTTAAAGCCTACCAAGGGCATGGTGTTCACTTTGAGGACATACCTACATTTTCATGTAGAATTCCCAACAAATTGGGTGTTTTTATTTGAGCTTTTGCTTTTTGTTTGAACTACTTATTCTCTTCAACTGATTTAAGATACTATAAGTCACGTAGTTCAAAGTTTTGCAACGTAAAAAAAAAAAAGAAGCTTAAGAAAGTTCAGGAGTGGTATGCTTCACAGTGTATGTTAGAAAGAGCACTGGATTTGGAGACAGATAACTCAAGTTCAAACGCTGACTTTCCCAGCTGCCTAACCTGAGCCCCTTAATCCTAAGGAACTAAGTTACTCTGGTCCTGGATTTCTTCATCTGTAAATTTTGTGTAATAATCCCTGCCTACAAGAGAATGGGTAAATAAATTCTGGTAGTTTCATACAGTGAAATACCACCCAGCAATAACGAAGAATGAACTACTGACACATGCCGCAGGATGGACGAATCACATAGACATTGTGTTGAGTGAACAGACACAGAAGACTGTTCTGTGGAGTCTTCTCTGCATGAGGTTCCATTTGCATGATGTTCAAGATTGGGCAAAACTAATGGATGGTGCTACAAGTCAGAACAGTGCTCATCTCTGAGGGGACACTGAATGGGAAGAGACACAGTGCTGGAAATGTTCTAAGCAGGTGGAGTTACACAGGAGCAAATATGAAAATATTCACCACACTGTGCACTTTCCACATTTTACTGTACGGATGCTGTATCTCAATTATGAAAAGAGAAAAATCCCTGCCCAGTGACCAAGGCTATGGTGAGGACCACATAAAACAAGACACACTTCTAAAACACCAAATACATATGAATTGTTATTGTTAAGTAATAATAATGCAGATGACAGACGTTAGAACTTCAAGAAAGAAAGCCATACTGTTCTAAACCAGCACTAATGTGACTAGGAATAGAAACTGAGCACCTCTGGGCTGTTACATGATTTCACTGGAAGGACATGATACGTATCGTGGCCTATGAGATTCTGATGCTGAGTGATAGTATGTGGCATGTGTTGAGTGCTAACCTTGTTTGTCATTTCATTTAATTTCCTAACAGTCATAGCAGGGTTGTCCCTGCTGCCCTCAATTCTTTGACCTTTCACTTGACCTTGGATGTCAGTAGAGCATCCAGGGCCCAAGTCTGAAAGCTACTAAGGCCCAGCAGGCACCCTGTTGCCCATCACCCAATGGTGCACCTTCTTCTCCCTGCAGTGATTGGTCCAAATGATTACATATAATAGTGTTAACCATACACTCAAAACTGCACCCTTAGTGGGAAGGGATGTAGGGTGGTCTGCTCATAATGCATGCCTGAGGGGGGGACACAGTTACTGAAATTCCCTCGGCAATTTCTGTTGAGATTTGGTGGAATTTACGAGATTTTTCCTTTTTCTTATTCATAAAATGGGACAGATTCCCCAACTGAGTGCAGTCTACGTCTGACTATGACCTCCCTCCAACAGACTCACCTCTAAATATCCTCTTCCCTCTCAAAGTCTTTTGCAGTCCACGTGACCTCTAAGTCCAGCTCCAGTGCCACCTTTTCCCAAAAACTCTTCCTTGAGAGCCTTAGCCGTAATAAACCTCTCCCTTTTCCAGAAACCCAGAGCAGCCATGGCGTGGCTCCAAAGCATGTCTTGGATGATACCACCCTCCTCCCAGTCACCGAAAGCTCCTCCTCCAAGTGCTCCAAAGAAACACAAAATCTGAACAAAAATTGTGTGCTGGTATTCAAATATACATTCAAGACATGCTCTCTATGCCTGTCTTCCAACCTGGTACCTCCCTTTGGCCAAGCTGCATGGCAATTCTGGAGCCTTTAAAAGAAGGCTAAGCAGTAAGTCTCTTCTACACACTTGATTATATTTGACACGCTACTATCATATGTTGCCTTGTATTGTTCTCACTTATTTCTTTCCCCAGGTCTTGATCTTGGACAAGGCTAAACTCCTCAACAGAAGAAAACTTATATTATTGTGTCTGTGGGACCTCGCAGGAGGCTTGACAGAGCCAAGAGAGCACTAATTACTAAAGACTTTGAGTTCTCTGCTGAAAACATACTATACTTTGTACATTCAGCAAATTTACTTTCTCGTATTATTTATAGTAGTATTGCCGATAGTCATAAAGAATAATCGTTGGCGCTCTTATAATTGCATTTTTTATTGATTTCTCCAGTTGTTAAAGGCAATTTATAAAAAGCCAATTGGGCTTTAAACTGTACCACTTGCTATTTTCCAAGGTAATACTCTACTTTTTCATTACATCTTTGAAAACTGTACTCAGCACATTTTGTAGGCTGATGAAATAAACTTCTCGTCTGTAGCATGTATATCAATAAACACGTTTCACTCCAGTCACACATCTCCCTGGTGTGGGATTAAGTTATTTCTCATTCTGTTCAAAAAGCAATTGCAGTTTATTTACATACCGGATAATTAGTGTTTGCCATGGTCTTCCTAGGGTTGATAGCAATTTGGTTGGTATTAACCCTTTAGGCGCCACAGGGCCACATCCTTCATCCGAAACCCCTTGGGCCAGATGTGTTTTGGAACTCTCAGTTTTTTTTGGATTTCAGACAGGTAGTAGAATGCCTAAGCCATAGATTTTATAATACTCTCAGCAAGCACTGGGGCCGTCATCAAAAACATTAGTAGTTCTTTAGTAAAACCTAGCAAGATCATTTTAGGTCTTTCACACTTGTTTAGGTCAGGTTTCACTGGTATATGAATGAGGGTTAGCGTCTGACTTTCTGGTTTCCACGCTTTTTGGATGGAGCAGCTGTAGGTGAGCGTTGGTGGGCTGGTCTGCCTTCTGCTGTGTCCACGGATCAGGCCACCAGGTTTGCGAGAGGTTCTGGGCACCAACGGCAGCACGCATCGCTCATTCATTCGGGCATCAGTTCAAGTCAGCAAACATTTGTGGAGGAGTATCTACGTGCCGGACCCGTCCTAGGCCCTGTGGGAGGATTTTAAGGGGAAGAAGGTAGGACTCTGGATTAGTTTGCCTGGGAAGTCAGAACCAAGTACCACAGGTTGTGAAGCTTCACCAACAGACATTTATCTTCTCATGGATCTGGAGACTGGAAGTCCATGATCAAGGTGCCAACAGGCTGCTCGTTTCTGGGGAGCCCCCCCCTTTCCAGCTGTAAGATGGTCACCTTTTCACTGCCTCTTCTCTGTGCACGCAGACAGGAAGCAATCACTGGTGTCCCCTCCTCCTCTTATAAAGACACCGGCCTTGTCTGATGAGGGCCCCACGCTTATGACCTCGTTAAACCTAATTGCCTCATGAAGGCCCTATCTCTGAATAGTCATACTGGGAGATAGGGCTTTCGGATATGAATTTGAGGGGGACACAAGTCGGTTCCTAGCAGGCTCCTTCCCTCAGAGAGCTCCAAGTCTAGTGGTGGACACAGGCCAGGTGACAGCTATACTGCCACTGTGATGAAAAGAAAAGAGAAACAAAGAGCTGGGCCCAGCAGGGAGCAGGGCCCCTTCAGGGAGTGGGGTGGGCCCTGAGGGGGTGGGGTGGGGTTATGGAATAGACGTCTGAGCTGGGCTCTTGGCCAAAGACAGGCTGTGATCCCACAGGGCAGGACACCCTGAAGCAACACTGAGTAAAGGCATAGCATGGGGAAAAGGTGTGTGTCTGTTTAGGGATGGGTGACAGCTGCGTTCTTGGTGCTCAGAGTTAGAGGTGCCTTCTGTGTGTTGGCCCCTGGGTTGTTTGTTTCTTCACTGAAGGCAGAAACCTGTTAGTTCAAAAGCCCTCCTGTGCCGTACTGACATCCGATTATTTTTTTAACACTTATTTATTTTTGAGAGACAGAGAGAGACAGAGCATGAGCAAGGGAGAGGCAGAGAGAAGGAGACACAGAATCTGAAGCAGGCTCCAGGCTCTGATCTGTCAACACAGAGCCAGACGCGGGGCTTGAACCCATGAACTGTAAGAATATGACCTGAGCTGAAGTCAGAAGCTTAACCAACTGAGCCACCCAGATGCCCCTTAATTATTTTAAAAGTAGATTGGGGGCATCTGGGTGGCTCAGTCGGTTAAGCTTCCGACTTCGTCTCAGGTCATGATCTCACATTTCAGGAGTTGGAGCCCTGCATTGGGCTTTGTACCGGCAGCTCAGAGCCTGGAGCCTGCTTCAGATTCTGTGTCTCCCTCTCTTTCTCTGCCCCTCCCCTGCTCGTACTGTCTCTGTCTCTTTCTCTCTCAAAAATAAACATTAAAAAAAAATTTTTTAAATAGCCCAGACACATACATTTTTAGCCAGTTAGAGACTGCCTGGTTTACATTCCCCACAACACCCCACCCAACTGCTATTACTAAGATAGGGCTTGCTGTAGTCAAGCCCCACATTGCCAGAGCCCCTTTGGAGTTCTCTGACCCAGAGCCTTCCCACTGTGCTGGGCAACATCACCTGGACATGTGAGCCCCACCCTGATCCCCTTTCACCCCGAGATTTCCCTTGTCCCCTCTTCCTTCTCCCTACTATCTGGGTCTCTTGCTGTGAGCGAATAGCCTCTCCAGGAACCCTGCTTGAGCACCCCCACCCCCACCCCGCACTGAAGCTTGTGTTTGCTACTACCATCTCTTGGTTGTGGTTGTATCTTCTTTCCTTCACTCACCCCAAATCCACCAACCCCTGCAGAGAGGCAGACGGGAGCCTGCCATCAAAGGGGTGGGGGTGGGGGGGGCCCTTTCTCAGTGACCAGAAGACCACGAAGGGGCAAAACGCCTTTCATTTCAACCCCACGCTCTCCACATCAAGCTGGCTAACCTGTTTCTGGCTCCAGGTAGTCACTCACCTGAAAGCCCTAGAATTGGTCTCTGCATCTTGAGGCACAGCAAAAGCAGACGTGCGCCATGGCCACCAGCCTTGGGTGTCTGTTCAAGATGTGAGTCTTTGAAAATTCTAGCTCCCCCACTTGGGAGACAGAATGCAAACGTGTTGCCTTGCTTTTAGGAGCCCCTTACCGGCTCTATGCCAAAGTCTGTGGCTACTGGGAGTTATAGACACTTCCTGTCCAGATCTGGGAGCTGTAGAATGGCCAAGTCTTGCTACCTCAGATGGCACCTCCCCGCCCAGCTGCCTGCCTGCTTCAGGTCTTACGCGGCCTCTTTGTCATCAGGGTTCTCTGGCTCCTGATGGTCAGCTCTGGTCTTCTGCTGACCGCTGTAGGTGTTCTCTGGGGCTCGTCTCTCTCAGCCTGGCCTTATCCTATTTTGGTCCCATGAGGCCCTCTTAGGTCTAGCTGCTAAGGAATCAGAAAGAAGGCTCCATGGTCACCCTTTCACCCTGGCCACTGAATCTTCCTTTCTCTCCCCAAAACAAATAAGGAAGTATTTTCTGAGGATGTGCTCTGGACAAAGTCTTGTGCTAAAAGCTCAGGATCATCTGAGATGTCCAAGACTTGGCACCTGTTCAAGTATCTCAGTGCCTAGAGAGCACATACACACACACACACACACATACACACACACGGAAAATATGTACACACACAAGAAGTATAGTTCCCGCTGTGTGCTGCAGGCCAGATGAGAAGTCTTCATAGCTTCTCTGGCCTTGAGGTGCCACATATCACTGCTTCCCTCTGCTCCCTGGATTCCAGCGGTGGTTCTGTCTGGGGCACCGGGGGACGCCTCAGGCGCATACCCCACATGACTCTGGTTTATCACCCAGGGCCTACCCACAGCTCGAGCCCCCCAACCACCACAGGGGAACCCCTCAACAAAAGAGGGCAGGAGTGGGGTGATAAGTGCCCCGACATCCACCTTGGGTGGTACATACCTGTGAGGCATTCTCCACAGATCCTCAGAAGGCCCCCAGGTGGAAGGAGACCCAGTGGCCTGCAGTGGTAACCTTCCTCTAGCACATTCTTGTACTGGGTCCTCCTTGCTACTCTGCGCATCCCAAACTTCTGCTTCTGGGACCAGCTACCAAATAACCTAACTGCAGCCAAGTCCTCATAGCATGAGACCCTCCGTCATCTATCAAATGAAGGATTTGGACTAGACACTCCTTCAGGTCCCTTCCAGGCCTAGAAGCACCTCGGTTTTTAGACAAGAAGTGCATCCCAGGCAGTTCCACCCAAAGTCACCCAGCAAATTAATGGCCCATGGGGCAAGAACCTAACATGAAACTGTCTCGTTATGTCAGCTTTCCCAGAACCTTATCTATAAAGCCATTTCGAATAAAAGTCCCACATCACAATGCTTGGAAGCACTAAGTTAATAATGCTCAGCCTCTATCCAAGACACACGTCTTAGAACTTTACAGAAATGAGTTTATACTTGGAGGCAATTTTGGGCTCCTGGAGGCCTCGTCCAACCAACAGCTTCTCGGGAGGCATAAACTGAATCACATCTTTTTATTTTAATCTTTTCTTATTATCTCAGGGACTTCCCTATATAGGAAGCTATTCTTTTTATTAAATGAAATTTTCATCTATATTCTGAGAGACTGTTTGCCCAGTTTATATAAGGTAATCAAGATATCAGAAGGATGCTTTAGATAAAGACAAACATTCATGCCCATGTGTAATTTATGGAATATGTATGCATAAGTGTACTTGATGGATTTGCACCAAAATGCTGTTAGCAAACATAAAGGTGTGGATAGAGGCTGAAAAATGATGGAAATGGAGTGAAACTAGCCTCATGCTGTACTATTGCCTAGACAGCCAGGCTTGAAGGGCATATTGGTTGATTATGAGTGCTTTGATAAATTGGATTTTGGTAACAAATCATGATGTTATATGAAAAAAGTGCTGAACAAATAGATAGGAGATGGGGGGGGGTTGCTTTATCATTTCCAAAATAAACTAAAATATTTGTGATAGATGTTCATGCTCTAAAAGCCTATAATTCATCAATTTTGACCTGTTTGTGGGGAGGCGGTGAATCAAAGAGACTAAAAGCATAGACTCTGTATCCAGACAGAGTTCGAATGCCAGTACGACCACCAACGACCAACTCCGTGATTCTCCAAGACACCAAAGTTCAACAATTCAAATCGGTTCAGACACTAATTATCTGCAGTTAGTGCAGGCCCCACAGATTAAAAGCTCAGTCCCACAGGACTGCCTTCGCCCGATTTCCAAGGCCAATCACAAGTCCTGGGCCACCTATACCTCTGACTAACTGGCCACAAATTGTGAATTCCTAGAACCCCCTCTTCTCAGTTTTAATAATTGGCTAGAACAGCTCACAGAACTCAGGAACACTATTTACATTTGCTGATTTGTTATAAAGGATTTATCTCAGGAACGGCCAGAGTAGCCGGGTAGGGCAAAGCATAGGAAGACACAGCGTCCATGCTTTCTCAGGGTGTGCCACCCCCACCCCAGCTCCTCCTGCGTTTCCCAACTGGAGCTCTTCGAACATCAAACACTGTTATTCAAGGGTTTAGATACAACTCAATCTCTAGCCTTTCTCCTTTCTAGCTTCTTACTGTCTTGTTTATAACAAGCAGGGAGGGCCTGCCAAGGACAAGATCATTGTGCTCACATTTTTTCAACTGTGACTGGACGGTGGGCACTCAACTGTGGACTTCATGAAATGAAGTATAGTGTGCTGATTAAAGGAAGTGATGGTCCCACTATATGGGGCTCTGCAGACCTTTTCTGGACTGATTTTATCTAGTTCTGAACATCCTGTTTTAAATAAATCTGGAAAAGTGACCAGTGACCACTAGAGGGCAAGCCGACGATGAAGGGTCTGCAGTGCTTGGACCAATGTGAGATGTCTACCTGGAGAATGGTGAGACATGAGCCTCCAGATATTAGACCCAGTTTGTAAAGATCCGGAAACCAGCACTATGACCAATGGTAGCTATATCAGGAAGGATGACCGCTTTTAAACTCTTAATGGAAGCTCAGCACATATACAGGAAACTGCAAAAATCTTAAATTTTTTTAAATGTTTTATTTATTTCTGAGAGAGAGAGAGAGAGACAGCATGAGCAGGGGAGTATCAGAGAGAGAGAGGGAGACACAGAATCTGAAACAGGCTCCAGGCTCTGAGCTGGCTGTCAGCACAGAGCCTGACGTGGGGCTCGAACCCACGAACCGTGAGATCGTGACACGACCTGAGCCGAAGTCGGACGCCCAACCGAGCCACCCAGGCGCCCCAAAAACTGCAAAAATCCTAAACGTACAGCTTGAAGAACTTGCTTAAGGTGAACACACTGAATAACCACCACCCAAAAATCAAGAAACAGAACGTTAATACCCAGAAGTCCCTCTCCAGGCACTCTCCCCAAAAGGATAATCACCTGATTTCTAGTACCAAAACTTAGATTCACTTGCTTCTGAGCTTCTCATAAGGACTTATTTTGCTCATCATTAGGTCTATGATGCTCATCAATGTTGTTGCATGCAGCAAAGTTCATTCATTGTCATTGTGTATAGTTTTCCATTCTACTCTGGACGGGCATTTGAGCTATTTCCAATTTGGGCTATTATGACTAGTGCTGCTATGAACAATCTTTTTTCTTTTTTAATGTTTATTTATTTTGGGAGAGAAAGCAGAGTGGGAGCAGAGAGAGAAAGAGAATCCCAAGAAGGCTCTGTGCTGTCAGTGCAAAGCCTGATGCTGCGCTCGATCCCATTAACTGCAAGACCATGCCTTGAGCCGAAATCAAGTCAGACACTCAACCAGCTGAGCCCCCCAGGTGCCCCTAAAATTTATATATATATTTTAAATGTTTATTTTTGAGAGGGAGACAGAGCATGAGCAGAGGAAGGGGCAGAGAGAGGGAGACATAGAATCCAAAGCAGGGTCCAGGCTCTGAGCTGCCAGCACAAGAGCCCAATGCAGGGCTCAAATCCATGAACCATGAGTTCATGACCTGAGCTGAAGTCAGACGCTTAGCCGACTGAGCCACTCAAGCACCCTCTTAAAATTTATATTCTTTTTAAAAAATTTTTTAAATGTTTTATTTCTGAGAGACAGAGACAGAGAGAGAGAGAGACAGCATGAGCAAGGGAGGGTCAGAGAGAGAGGGAGACAGAATCTGAAACAGGCTCCAGGCTCTCAGCTGGCTGTCAGCACAGAGCCTGATGCTGGGCTCGAACCCACGAACCGTGAGATCATGACCTGAGCTGAAGTTGGACGCTTAACCAACTGATCCACCCCGGCACCCCTAAAATTTATATTCTTAACATCACCAGTGTATGAGAGTTCTGGTTGCTCGATATTCTCTCCAATACTTGTTTGCCTGTCATTTTCATTTTACCCATTTCGTTGAGTGTGTAGATTCACGGTGGTTTTAATTTCATGGTGAGTAATAACATTGAGCACCTCCCTGTTTATTGCCCATTTTCTTAATTCTCTTTGTGAAGTGTCAATACAAGTCTTCTGCCCATTTTTTCTACTGACTTATCTCTTTCTTATTGTAGCAATTGTTATATATATTCTGGAAATGAGTTCTTTGTTGGATATATGTTTTGCAAACACTTCCTTGGGGAGATAGATTCAGTCTGATATAAAGAACCTCCCTATTTTAATGGAAGAGTGCAAAGAGAGCAAGATGGCCACAGATGAGAGATTGAGGGAACCTTGAATGGGGGGGATGGGTCTGATACTAATACCCACGTGTGTGTAACACTCTATAGTTAATCAAATTACATACACATTCTAGACTCCATTTGAACTTTTATACAACCTGGCTAGATAACACTGATGTCTGCTCATTTTTAAAATTCCTGTTTTATTTTTAAGGCTGGCTTCCTAGGGGTGGCCCTAGGTCACCATAGCTTAGTGCTCAGTGAGTGATTAAGCTTATAAGGTGTCCACCTTTTGCTGATGGATCTGGATAAGGATTAGGGAACACACTCAAAGTTTAGGCCATTTGCAAATCTGCCCCAGCTTTTACCTGCTGTATGTGCAAGGCCTTACATTTGGCTAAGGATCCATAGACTACTCGGACCTACTCAGGTCTTTCATGAGCAAGCATGTAGCTTTATGCCTACACAGCCTTCCAGACTCCCAAGAATATATGGAAGCCCATCCAAACATCAAAGTCAGTATGGCTGGCATGTTCCCCAAATCTTCCTGTAAATTTCTGGCTGGTCTGTCTGTTGCTTGTCCCAATCAGTATCACAACCTCAGTTTAGCTGTGATGTGAGCCTTCCCTGACTGCCACTATAATTGCTATTATTTTGGGGCACCTGGGTGGCCCAGTCTGTTGAGTATCCAACTCCTCATTTCAGCTAAGGTCATGATCCCAGGGCCATGGGATTGAGCCCTATATCAGGCTCTGTGCTGACAGCATGGAGCCTGCTTAAGATTTTCTCTCTCTCTCTCTGCCTCTCTCCCCCACTTGCACTCTCTCTCCCTAAAAATTTTTAAAAAATCACTAATTATTTTTACCATGCCCCAAGTGTGGATTTTTCCAAATCCTCCTCCCAATCACATGAGCTGCAGCTGCAGTGAGGCTGGTCCTCACAAGCCACGTGGCCCTGGTGCCACTATTGCTTCACGTGCCTGAGGGGTTATGGCAGTGGCTCAAGGCCAAAATGCCATGGACGCCCACCATTCTTACCAGGGCTCAGTAGGTTCGCTTGGATAAATGCTTCTCAATCTGTTGTATGCCTTTGGTCAATTTCCAGTCCTGAAATGCTGTTTTTGACGATGGTTTCCATTCTATCATTGTCATTTTGAGAGAGGTTTTCCAGAGCTCCTTACTCAGCCATCCCAAAACTTCCTTCCTCTCCCTTTGAAGGAGACTCTCTAGAAGACCCTATAATACTGTGTCTGCAAGAGGGTCCAAGTACCCTATTTGTCACACAGGGTAGCCATGGTTCAGGGTGGAAGGAGACTACACGGGCAGAAATACAGGGGAGAGGATCATTAGGGGTCATCCTGGAGGCTGGCTACCGTGCTGGGTTATTGTGATCACTCCTTAACTGAGTCTGTTCTTGTCTATTTTGCCTAACGTCTCTTCTCAACACAGCAACCAGCAACCCTCTTACATCTTGTGTACTCTTCTGCTGAAAACCCTATTAACTGCTTTTCCAAGTAAAAGCCAGTCTTTACCATGGTTCCAAGGCCTTACATCACCCGGCCCTCACTGCCTTTCTGATTAGTCTTCTACCACTTACCACTCTCTCCTCACTCACTCCATTCTAGCACAAATGTTAGGTCTCAAATGCACTAAGCAGACTTCTGCCCCTGGGCCCTTGCACTGGCTCTTTCCTCTGCCTGGGATGTTTTCCTTCAGATAACCATATGGTTGGTTCATTCAAGTATCAACTACTCAAACTGATCTTTGAGCACTCTTGACATTTCCTGCTTTATAACACTTAACACACCGCCTCATTTCTTCCACCAGGACGTAAGCTCCACAAAAGCAAGGGGTTTGTTCCGTTCTTGCTAAAGTCTGGGATCCAGAATAGTGCCTGGCATATGGAAGGTAAATATTTGTGTAATATCTAAATAACTGGGCTAATGAAAGTGGCTCTTAGGCCCAGCTCCGCCCTGTTAATATGGTGAGTTATGTATATAAGACAAAAGAGAAAAGAGGCAAGAGGAAATGGGGGAAAGAAAGCATAGCTATTAATAAATGAACGAGAAATGGAGGGGTGGGGATAAGTCAGGAAAGTAACCGTGTGATATGAAATAGATCATTCAGACCTGTAAGTCTATAAAGCCTAAAAAAAAAAAAGGCATGAAGTTTAATTTGAAGGAATAGCATTGTGTGGAATTATGCAGACTCAGAGAAATAAAGGAAAGTTTATTTGTGAGTTGAAATACTGTAGTGAAAAACATTAAAAGACTGAGCAAAAATATATTAACATTTGTGAGACTACGGTGGGAGCTGATCCGGGCAGGCCCTCCGCATGGGATGGGTGTTTCGGGACAGCACGGGATGGACTGACAGGATCTCCCAGATCTTGTCCTGGCAAATCTTGTTTGCTGCCACTCCTGCTTCAAACTCTCTGCGCTCCTCTTCCTTCTCTGCTTCCCGGGCCTGCTGCTGGTACGACATCTGCATCTCAAGTTGCTTCCTGTATTCCCGGGCCAAACTGGAGCGTCTAAGATATTAGAAATGTCAAATTACAGAATTAACAAAGGTAAGCATTTGGATTCATTTAGGGCATTACAATTAAAATAGAATTTTTGAAGTCAAATTAAAATTCCAATTAAAATCAGGGTGAGAGGGGAAGAAAATAGATGGAAAATTCAATAATGTGTTTATTACACAATAATAATTAAGCTAAACAGAATATTGATTTGGCCCACTCAGAATATTTCCTGCTATCTGGAGTGAGTCCCTGGCCACTCTCCATCCCTTCTTCCACTCTTCCCCAAGGAAGAAGTGACTTTTCTTTTTTAATGTTTGTTTATTTATTTTGAGAGAGAGAAAGAGAAATAGACAGAGGCAGAGAGAGAGAGAGAGAGAGAGAGGAGAGAGAATCCCAAGGAGGCTCCACACCGTCAGCATGGAACCCAACACCTGGACTCCATCTCACGAACTATGAGATTATGACTTGAGCCGAAATCAAGAGTTGGACGTTTAAGGGGCGTCTGGGTGGCTTAGTCGGTTAAGCGTCCGACTTTCGCTTAGGTCATGATCTCGCGGTTCGTGGGTTCGAGCCCCGCGTCGGGCTCTGTGCTGACTGCCAGGTCAGAGCCTGGAGCCTGTTTCAGTCTGTGACTCCCTCTCTCTCTGACCCTCCCTGCTCATGATGTCTCTCTCTCTCTCTCTCTCTACTAGAAATAAATTTAAAAAAAAACAAAAAACAAAAAAAAAGAGTTGGACACTTAATTGACTGAGCCACCCAGGCACCCCAAGAAGTGACTTTCCTAATAGTAACACTGGAACAGCTAGCCTGCCTGTTTTCCACCCTGTCTGTCAAAGGGCCATGCACCTGCTGGAGACCTGCACTGGTCTGGCACTGGTGGTGGCTGGGTACATAAAGGTGCCTCAATCTGATCAGTATTAACTAGACAATTTCCTCCATATAAAAGCCACATTTTAAACATATAAACTACATTTTAAATTTTATAGTGTGAATGTAAAATTGACCATTTAACAATTTTTAAGTGTAATAGTTCAGACGTGTTAAGTACATTCACATTGTTGTGAATCAGATCTCTGGGATGTTTTCATCTGAAACTCTACACCCATTAAATAATAGCTCTTTCTTTCCCCCTCCCCTCAGCCTCTGGCAACCACCATTCTGTTTGCTGTGTCTAAGAGTTTGGATACTCTAAATATCTCATATAAAGGAAATCATAGTATTTGTCTTTTGGTGACTAGCTTATTTCACTTAGCATAGTGTCCTCAAGGTTCTCAACCATGCCGTGGCATCTGACAGGATTTTCTCCCATTTTAAGGCTGAATAATATTCCAGTGTATATATGTATCACATCTGGTTTATCCATTCGTCTGTTAATGGACCTTAGGGTTATTCCCACCTCCTGGCTATTGTGAACAGTGCTGCTATAAACATGGCTGTGCAAGTAGCTCTGCAAGGTCCTGCTTTCAATTATTTTGGATATATACCCACAAGTGAGATTGTTGGATCACAAGGTATTTCTATTTTCAATTTTTTGAGGAGACTTCATACTGTTTTCCATAGTGGTCATGCCATTTTACAATCTATAAGCCACATTTTTATTATCAGCTTTTATCAGAAATAAAGCTTTTATCATAAAATAAAGATGCATATGCCTCTGTAGCAGATCCCATTTTCTGATGGCCACAGTAATATCTCCCCTCCATCTGCTCTCCTGAAATGTGAACCTCTATTCCCCTTATCAACAGGTGGGGCTTATGTCTCCAACCTTTGAATCTGGATAGGCCCAGGGACTATTTTTATGACCAGTAGAATAGGACAAAAGTGATGCTATGTCAGTCCTAGGCGTAGCCCTTACCTGGCCTGGCAGCTTCCCCTCCTGCCCACTGGAATGCTCACTATCCGAACTCTCCCTGTCAGAACCAACCACCATACTGGGAGAAGCCCAAGCACATGGACAGGCCACATGAAAGTGCTCTGGGTGGTAGTACCGATGAGTTCCCTAACTACAGTCAGCATACACTGCCCAGTATATGAGAAGGTATCAGAGGAGATCAGGGCAGTTGAGCCTTCACATGAAGGCAGCGCCCGCCAACATCTGACTTGAACCACGGGAGGGACCCTAAGCAAGAACCACTCAGCTGAGCCTTGTTGACCAGAGAATCATGAGAGATAATCCTAACTCACTTTAAGCCAGAAATTTTGGGATATTTTGTTATTCACCAATAGGTAGCTGTGATTCCACACACACTTCTTTTTCTTCTCTCTCAGTTGATTCAGAGGTTGGGCAGTGAAGAAAGTTGCTACTTGTCAAGTCTCCCTCACATTTCCAATGATAAACTTTTTTTTAACACTGAGAAGACCTCCAGAGCAGAGGCAGTAGCAGGGAGTCAGTAAGGTAGGCCAGATATTAAAGCGAGTGCCCCCAAACTAACAATAGGCTCAGCTGCATAAACCATAGTCTTTCTAGAATGAAAAGAGCTTTTTTTCTATGCATCAGGTGAGTGTGAAAGTCAGGGAGAGGCGCAAGAGACAGGAAGGGTGACCAGCAAGTAGAAGAGCCAAGTCTTCCTCCGCCACACTGGTCGCCTGAGTTGGGTATCTCGGTCATCAGTGGGCAGGGAGTGCGATGGTCCAGGAAATGCTGCAAGGAGGCCTCTGCCTGTTTCCGCCACCAGAGCTTGATTGTGGTGATCAGAGGGACACTTAGCAGAGGAGGGCACTGGTGTTTCCTAAACCACTTAGAACATTTGTTTTCCCACCTGTGAAGCTGCAAAAATTCTCCTGAGGACATTTTGCATGAACTCCTGCCATTTCTGCTAATCCAGCTAATCAAGCCACACTGTGTTTCAGGGTTTTTTCATGGGGGAGGACAGTCTTCTTGTTATTTCATTAGGATTTGATATTGGGGCCTATTTTTAAAAAATTGTTTCTAATGTATTTTATTTTTTAAGATGTTTGTCCAGTTTAATACCTAATGTCTATAGTCACAATATATACAATAGCAAGACAATTTAATTTTACCAAGATGGTTGGTGCTTATTTTTATATGAAATTTTGTAAATTGACTTGAGCTTTTAAGACAAATGTAATACTGATGTTAAAAAATGTCAATAATGCATGAATAATGTCACATTGCCCTCTTTCTATGTTAAAAATCTGCCTTTTTTTTAGGTAGTAAACAATAAAGCAAACAAAAACATACCTTGCAAAATTCTCCTTCTCTTCACGGTTAAGTTCTTCAAGACCTTCATTTATACGTTCCTGTTCCATAGCACGCTCTTCCTGTTCTTTTGCCTTTCGTTGCACTGAGAAAGACAAAAGCAATTTTTGCTAAACGACCTTCTTCAGACAAGACTTGCTGCCATCCCTCTGGGCATCAATGCCATCCTCCCTTTAGAGAGGCAGAGCCTACAATCACTGACTGCATCTTAGGTCAATAAGGTAGAAGTCATCCTCTCCATCACGGGAACAAGAGGATTTAGGTTTGAATGTGCTGTGATCTACACAGATTTTTTTTAACGTTTTTCATTGCAAATCTTTGATCAGCCTTTTCAAGCCAGGTTGCCACTGTCAGAACACTTCTCACCCTTTTCTTCTTGAGGACAAACAGTTCTATTGTCATTTATGTTAATAAGAGACTTTATGACAAAATATTGGAAAAAGCCTTAGTATATAATTTATAAGGTTTTTGCAAATTAAATTTTAAAAAATTAAGCATCCAGTAAGGGGAAAAAACAACAAAGAAAACATTCACAAAAGAATAAATACAACTGAGAAATATACATCTGAAATGTATGTATCTTTGGTCCTAAAGTCCATTTACAGGAACTTATCTTAAATAATCATATATGAGCCAAAAAGAACTACATACAGAGACAGTAAACTGCAATGCTAAAGTAGTAGTAAAAAGATTCAAGACAATCTGAAGGTCCATTGACTGTGTTTAGGTAAAATAAATTATCCATTTTTATAACAGATTTCTAGGCAGCATTACAAATTTTGTAGTTGAAGAAATATGACCTGGAAAAATAGGTGGAAAAGGCTGGCTCTAAAACAATGTATTTAACATGATCCTAATTTGTGAGAGGAAATTATATACATAGTAAAAATACTGGAAGGAAATACACGAAGTTGGGAATAGTAGCTATTACTGGGTAGTAGAATTATGGTTGATTTTGTTTAAAAATGGCCCCAAACTTTCCCTGTAGCCTCAATAGCTTTTAAAACATTTATCATGGGTAAATACAGAAATCTTTTTAGCTTATAAGCTTTCTTCTAATTTTCTTACAACTCCACCCAACATGGGCTTAATAATTTTCAACAGCTGTTATAATTCTTGGAGTGGAGAATCAGTTAGTGGAACCAAGATGAGCTTTCTCCGCAAAGACAACCAGTGTGGAGTCTAATGGTACCCAATGGTAAATGTCTCCATCTACTGCTTCTCCGGTTCATTGGGCTGGACATGGAATGATGGAAACCTGGAGGTGGCAGTTCACCCTCTCAAGAGATATTTCCTTTTGTGACCAAGCACTGTTTGGAGCTGAGGGCATACAGAGGTATGCTAAGGCAGAGATTGAGCAAGCCACAGGGAGAGCCCCAGAAAGAGGATTTATTATGAATAAGGGGACATATTTGTGGAATGAGACATTTGAGCTGGCCTTGAAGGATCTCCAGTATTTCTCAAGATCAAAAGCATCATATAGGGAGGGAATTCTACCCAAGTAAAGGTCTACAGGTATGAAGGTACAGAGACACCTGCAGACAGAAAAGAGGGCCAGATAAAAGGGAGGAGGAGTATGTATGTGTGCTGTGCCCTACCTCCTCACTCCCCTTTATAATCACTCAGGCACACAGACCAACAGACATACTGCTCCTTTAACCTTGAAATATCTCCTATGTGACTGCTCAGAATCTGCTAGGATATAAAACTCTTCATATGCTTATATTCCATGTACTAAATTAGGTAAGTTCTCCAAGCCAGGGGTCTTAATCCTTCTTATATCCCTCATACCATTTTACATATAATACCTGCTTAGTAAATATTTTGGCTGCCATTAAGTTGAATTAAGGCCCAACTATAATACTAATTCATTTCCTTACATTTTTCTTGAACTTGAAGTTTTCTTGTACACATGACCTCATTCACAAGTTGTCTCCTTGCCTCCTTTTCAAGTCTTAGCTCCTTGTCCTTCTCAGCCAACTTCTTTTCCTTCTCTGCCTCTAATATTCTGTCCAATTGTTTCTCCTGAGCTCTTTCCTCCTCACGCCGCTGTGCCAAATACTGACGATATATCTCCTGTTCTCTTGCCATCTCTTCCTACACAACAGAGAGAATACCTCACATTGTTAAACATGTAGGTGCGATATGGTATGAGGATTAAGTTTTATTTTATTTATTTATTTGTTTTAATGTTTTATTTATTTCTAGGAGAGAGAAAGAGACAGCGTGAGCAGGGGAGGGTCAGAGAGAGAGGGAGTGACAGACTCTGAAACAGGCTCCAGGCTCTGAGCTAGCAGTCAGCACAGAGCCCGACGCGGGGCTCGAACCCACGAACCGCGAGATCATGACCTAAGCGAAAGTTGGACGCTTAACCGACTAAGCCACCCAGGTGCCCCGAGGATTAAGTTTTAAAACAATCTTTTAAAACTACAATCCCAATCTTTTAGAACTACATACTGACACATTTAGAGATGAAATATTATGTCGAGGGTTCATTTCAAAATATCTAGAGATGGTGGTAGGGAATGGGTGGGGCACAGATGAAATATAGAATGGCCGGTAGGTGGTGGTTATTGAAGGAAGTAAAAGGACACATTAGAGTTTTATTATACTATTCTTTGTACCGGTGCTTTAAAATACACTTTTTTTTTTTTTTAATGTTTTATTTATTTCTAGGAGAGAGAGAGAGAGAGACAGCGTGAGCAGGGGAGGGTCAGAGAGAGAGGGAGTCACAGACTGAAACAGGCTCCAGGCTCTGAGCTGGCAGTCAGCACAGAGCCCGATGCGGGGCTCGAACCCACGAACCGTGAGATCATGACCCAAGCGAAAGTTGGACGCTTAACCGACTAAGCCACCCAGGAGCCCCTAAAATACACTTTTAAATAAGTTACTTCAAACACATTCCCAAAGTCTTTTTCAAAGCAGTTCCCAGATAATTTTCAATTATACAGCTTTTCATTTAGGTAGATTATGAAACTGTAAGCTGATAAACAAAGTAAGCCATTACTACTATGATGGCATGGTCTCTGACTAAAAGCTGAGTCACTTGATGCTTTGTAGCAGACATTCTCAGTCTGAGCTATGCTTTGGAATCATCTGGGAGCTTTAAAAAGTACCAAGAACTGAATCTTACCCTGACAGATTCCTGTCTAATGAACAGCCTTCAAGTTCCCAAAGTGATTTTAATGTGCAGCTAAGGCTGCGAACTGGGCTTTCTAATGCTAGCATTTTTAGTCAGCTTCTCTGTTGTTCATGGTATTATATTTGTGCTGTGTCATCCAGTCTCTGGTTTGATCTCTTTTGAGAATATCATAAATCTGAGGGAGGACTAGCAAGGTATGAACTGTACCCTCAGAATGGCTTGCATTCATCCTCTCATACTTGGGAATAAATTTAACAAAAGAAGTACAATACTTATACTCTGAAAACTAAGACACCAAAATAATAAGTGGAAAGATATCCTACATTCATGGATCAGAAGGCAATATTGTTAAAATGGAAACTGTTCACATTTGGTCTACAGATTCAAAATAATCCCTATCAAAATCCCAAATAGATTCTACTCAGAAATCAACAAGCTGATTCTAAATTCCTACGGACATGCAAGAGACCCAGAAAAACCAAAACAATTTGAAAAAGAACAAAGTTGGAAGATTCACATTTACTGATCTCAAACCTACCACAAAAGCTACAGTGATCAAGACAAACAGATGTGTGATATTGGCATAAGGATGGACACATAGATTAGGAATAGAACTTAGAGTTCAGAGATAAACCCTCACATTCATTGTCAATTGATTTTGACAAGTGTACCAAGACAGTTCAATAGGGGAAGAATAGTCTCTTCAACAAATGGTGCTAGAACAATTGTATATCTACATGCAAAGGAATAAAGTCGGACCTCTGCCTCACACCATATACAAAATTTAACTCAAAATGGATCAAAGGCCATTTTGAGAGCTAAACCTATAAAACTCTTAAAAAGAAAACATAGAACCTCCGTCTTCTTGACCTTGGGGTAGGAACAGATTTTTAGATAGGACACCAAAGGCACAAGCAACAAAACAAAATATAGATGGACTTCAAGGGTTACCATCAAGAAAGTGAAACGACAACCCACAGAATAAAATATATATATATATAATTTATGTGTGAGGGACCTGTATCTAGAACATATAAAGAACAATTAAAACTCAATAATAAAGACAAATAAGCCAATTAAAAATTGGGGAAATGACTGGAATTGTTTTCTTGAAATTTCAAATGGATTCAAACAGATTTCTCCAGGAAGATATACAAATGGTCAATAAGCACAGAAAAAGAGGCTGAACATCATTGGTCATTAGAGAAATGCAACTCAAAGCCACAATACCAGATCACTTCAGACACACTAGATGGTTAAAACTGAAAAAAAAGACAGATAATAACAAGTGTTAACAAGCATGTGGAGAAATCAAAACCTTCCTACACTGCTAGTGAGAATGTAAAATGATAAAGCCCACTTTGGAAAACAATTTGGCAAGTACTCAAAAACTTAAACATAAAGTTACCCTAGGACTCATTAATTCTACTCCTAGGTATATAACCCAAGAGAAAAACAACAAAAACCCCCCAAAAAACCTATGTCCAAACAAAAATTTACATAAGAATACTCACAGTAGCATTATTCATAATAGCCCAAAACTGCAAACAAATCAAATGTCCATAGACTGACAAATGGATAAACGAAATGTGGTATATCCATACAATGGAGTACTATTCAGCCACATAAAAGGATTAAGTACTCATACATGTTACAACATGAATAAACCTTGAAACATGCTAAATGGAAGATGCCAGTCAAAAGGTCACAGAATATGTAATTCTACTCATATTAAAGTCCAGAATAACAAATCTATAGAGACAGAAAATATATTAGTAGTTGCTTAGGAATGGGGGTACAGAGTGGGGAAGAGGGAATAGTGAGATAATAAAAAATTCTAAAATTGCCTGTGGGAACGGTTGTACATATCTGTGAATATACCAAAAACCACTGAAATGTATGTTTTATATGGGTAAATTGTATATTAATTACCTTAATGAAGGTGTTAAAAAACAGAATAAAATGATCTATGGAGATCGAATGGAGAACAAAAATTCAAGAGCAAAATCAATCAATCAATCAATCAAATAATCCAATTAGAAAAGGGGCAAGAAATATGAGAAAACTCATCACTGAAGAGGATATACAGATGGCAAATGAGCACGTGAAAAGTTGATTGACATCACAGTTATTATGGAAATATAAAAGCAATGAGATATCACTATATATCTAATTTATTAGATGTAGTATATCTAATTTATTATGTAGTATATATTACTATACTACAGTATAGCTAAAGTAAAAAAACAATAGCACCACCAAATGTTGGTGACGATATAGAGAAACTGAATCATTCATTCACTGTTGGTAGGAATGCACAATATTTGTGGGATGGTAAAGCTACTCTGAAAAACAGTTTGACAGTTTCTTAAAAAACTAAAGAAATTTACCCAAGGGATATAGGAGAGCTGATGCAGAGGAGCACATATACCCCAATGTTCATAGCAGCACTCTCAACAATAGCCAAAACATGGAAAGAGCCTAAGTGGCCATCAACTGATGAATGGATCAAGAGGATGTGGTTTATCTATACAATGGAATACTACATGGCAATGAGAAACCATGAAATCTGGCCATGTGTAGCAACATGGATGGAACTTGAGGGTGTTATGCTGAGCGAAATGAGTCAGGCAGAGAAGGACAAATATCATATGTTTGCACGTATAGGAGGATTAGGAACAACTTAACGGAGGACCATGGGTGAGAAGAAGGGGAAAAATAGTTGGGGAGAGGGAGGGAGGCAAATCATGAGAGACTCTTGAATGCAGAGAACAAACAGGGCAGATGGTGTCGGCAGGAGGGGAAGGGGAGTGAGGGGCAGGGAGGAGGGCACTTGTGCGGATGAGCACTGGGTGTTATATGAAAACCAACTTGACAATAAACTATTAAAAAACATAATCTGCTATGGAAGAAAAACAAACATTAAAAAAAAAACAAAAACTAAACATGCTGGGGCGCCTGGGTGGCTCAGTCAGGTAAACAGCTGATTTCAGCTCAGGTCATGATTTTGAAGTTCATGAGTTTGAGCCCAGCATCGGGCTCAACTGCCCTTCAGGGCATTTTTCCCAGAGAAACAAAAATTTGTGCTCACACAAAAACCTGTACCTGAATGATTATAGCAGCTTTACTCATAATAGCCATGAGCTGGAAACAACCCAGATGACCTTTAACAGGTAAAGGGTAAAAACAGACTGCGGTGTAATCATAGCACAAATACTCCTCAACAATAAAAAATAAACACACCACTGATACTTGCAACAACCTGGATGAATCTCCAAAGTTAAGCTGAAAGAAAATGTCAATCCCAAAAGGTTACATACTATATGATTCCATTTACATAACACCCTTGAAATGACAACATTAGGGAAATGGAGAACAGATAAAAGGGAAACACAAGGACCCCTTGTGGTGATGGGGATGCTCCATATCCTGACAGTTCAGTGTCACTATCCTGGCTGTGATACTAGACTATAGTTTTGCAAGGCATCATTGAGAGACACTGAATAAAGGGTATGTGGCATCTCTCTGCATTATTTCTTTCAACTGCATGTGAATCTAAAATTATCCCCAAATAAAAAAGTATAATTTAAAAAATAGTAGCAGACTTCTGGTATTCAGTCTGGCATGTAAGGAGCTTAGCAGTTGCCATTCTGTTGTCCTAACATCAAGGAAAAAGCTAACAAACTTAAAAAATCAAGAACTAACCTTAGATCCATAAGAGAAGCAAGGTCACAGGGCAAACCACTGCCCCCCAATTGGAGAGAAAGGTAAATACAGAGAATCACAACTGACCACAGCAGAAACCCCTGAGCAGCCACTTCTGTGGGAACCAGTGCTGGGGTAGGAAAACCTGTAACTGATGCACTGCTGGAGGCTCAGTGCGGACACCTAAGAACACTAAGGGGGCCCATCATTGAGGAGTGCGGGAGACCACACTTTCCTGAGTTTCACCACCCAAAGCTCTACCAGGTTCTCATAGTGAAAATCAGAGAAAAAGCCTCCCATGTTTCTCGCAGAGGGAGGAGAAAAGGAATCATTTTGAAATTCACCAGAGCATTCTATTCTGAGGTTTGCTCCAGGAGAAATTATTTCACCAGAGCCTAATCTGCTGGGGTTTGATCCCAGCTTAACCGACCTGGGAGAAGGGAAATACCCAACTGCAGGGTCCATCTAGGCTTCCACGTGGAAAAAAAGGAAACACCATAATCAAGAATTCCAATGATGAGAGAGTCCAAACCCAAAGGCACCAGCTCTAAAGATCAAGGAAGAATCCCTTTCTTTGCTTGCTTGGATTTTTATGGCATGGAGCTGACCTCACCCTTCTATTGTACTTATTACCACAAAGGCTCAAAGCCAGTGGAACACCCTAGATGAGGCATGACTCCTTGGTAAGACTGGTATGATCCAACAGGTCTATCACTTCTCTAAACACAGCAACCCAGATCACCCAGATTTCATCTCCAATCATGAAGAGGCCCCAATTACCCCCAAATCCAGAGTATTCTTTTTATAAGGAGGCCTCCTCCAAAAGTACAAGGCCATGCTCCTCCACTTTATAGGGACCTCCCATACTATTCAGGAGTCACTGGAAGGAGCAGACTTGATAGCCACATTGTGAAAGAGACGCTTATCCAGACTATCAGATTTTACAGTACCAAGGCAGCACAGAGTCCCAAGGCCAGCCTTCAGGTGCCAGGCCCTGCAACCCCCTTCCTGCCTCCTGGTCCTGGAGCTCTCATGCCAAAGCTATTAGGAAACAACGTCTAGGACATTTCAAATAGCAGGGGGCCTTGTACTGGCAGCTCTACCAACTGGGGATCCCCAGTGATCTTATATTGCGACAACTGTGAAGTAAGCTCCTGTCTTTAAAACAAGTGACTGCCTCACTACAGAGACCCATCCTAATGGCTCAGAGGCCTTCTGAGAGTCCCAAGGCCCTCTCTCTCCCAAACAACTCCCCTGGCCTGCAGGCTCGGCAGTCTTCCAGAGAATTACACTACAGACTTGGCAGCTACTCAGAGCTCATCCCACCTGCACAATCACCCACTTACAACTCTGGTGGTCCACTGGGTCCACATCACACATTCCTGGCTCTATTAGACACAGAAGCCCAAGTCCAAGTCACAGTGATTCTAAGCTCAGTGGACACCCCGCATTCCTCTGCAAGGTGCACCCCTACTAACCCACTGGAGCTCACTGAGATCCGCTCAACTAGCAGTGGAGCTCATACTTGCAGCTCCGCCCTGAGCCAGACCTCTAGCGTGTATAGTTGACCCTGAACAACGTGGACATGCAAAATGGTACAGCCACTTTGGAAGACAATTTGGCAGTTTCTTACAAAACTAAACATACTTCTACCATATGACCCAGTAACTATGCTCCTTGGTTTACCCAAATGAGTTGAAAACTTACAGCCATACAAAAACCTGCAAACAAGCATGTACAACAGCAGCTTTAGTCACAATCAGTAAAACTTGGAAACCAAGGATATCTTCAGCAGGTGGCTGGAAAAACTGTGGTACGTCCACACAATGGAATGTTATTCAGAGCTAAAAGGAAATGAGCTATTGAGCCATGAAAAGATATGGAGGAAACTTAAATGCCTATTACATGGTGAAATAAGCAAATCTAAAAAGGCAATGTACTATGTGATTCCAACCTTATGACATTCTGGAAAAGGCAAAACTGTGGAGGCAGTACAAAGATCAGTAGTTTCCAAGGGTTTGCAGTCAGGAGAGGAATGAACAGGGGAAGCACAGAGGATTTGAAGGCTAGTGAAATTACTCTGCATGATACTTTTGTGGTAAATACATGTCCTCATTTGTTCACACCCGCAGAACATACAACACAAAGAGTAAACCTTAATGTAAACTACGGACTTTGGGGGACAATGATAGGTCAATATAGGTTCATTGATGATAACAAACATACTCTTCTGGTTGAGTGATAATGATATGGGAGGCTGTACCTATGTGGGAGAAGAGAGTACATGGGAAATTTCTGCATCTTCTGCTCAATTTTGCTCTGAACCTAAAACTAAAATTAAAATTTTTTTAAAGGAACAAAAAATAGTACCTATAGGAAAAGTACAACACCTCGAGGGTTCAATACAAATTTCAAAGAAACAGACAGCTGAATACATACTGGAATGCTTTTCTCTGCTCTCTGCCCAACCAAACTCTACATATCTTTTGAGGTCCCTTGAATGCCACTTTCTCAGTGATGTCCTCCCCAGCTTCCCAGCACGTCATTCATTTCCTTCACTCTCATCCTGCCAGCACCACGTTATAGGAGTTCTCTAAATTCAGTGAGCATCAGAATCCCCTGGCGGGGGCTTGTTAAAACAGATTTCTTGCCCCTGCCAAGATTTCAATTTGGAGATTCTAATTCTGGAGCCTATCAATTTCTCTTTCTAACAACCTCTCAGATGATGCTGATGCTGTTAAGTTTATGGACCACACTTAAAAGTAGCATGGTTGGTGCATGGGTACTTCAGTCGGTTGAGCATCTGACTTCAGCTCAGGTCATGATCTCACAGTTCAGGAGTTCGAGCTCCGAGTCGGGCTCTGTGCTGACAGCTCAGAGCCTGGAGCCCGCTTCAGATTCTGTGTCTCCTCTCTCTCTACCCCTTCCCCACTCACACTCTGTCTGTCTCTCTCATAAATAAATAAACATTAAAAAAAAAAGAGTAGCATGGTTATGCTTCATTCTACCTGTGGCTGGCTTCTGTAAGACTGAAAGCTCAGCAAGGAATCTCATCCAGTGAATAATGAATAAATAACTGAATAAATATCTTACCTTTTTTTGCTTCTTTTTATCAGCTTCATCCTGTAAGTCTTGAAGGGCCCTCTGCAGGAGCTTCATGTTCAAGTCCTGCTCTTCTCTGCATTCCTGCTGAATATGCTCTGTCTTCTCTAGGAGGGCTTTTTGCAGAGCAGCCCTAAGTTCCTGTTTTGTCTTCCATTTCTTTAGCTTATCCTGTTCATTCTCAAGTTTCACCTGTGCTTTGTCATTTTCCTAAGGTAAAACAATAATGAAGACAATGTATTGGTACAGTTGGACAAAACAAATACTTGCACGCATTTCACTTAAGAGATGAAAATCAAGGGTTTCTTGGAATTTAGAAGAACTGTAAGATAGAAAACTTGCCTTTTCATCTCTGAGTCAGCAATAAGGCTTTGTGTTGTATGTGATTATAAAATAATAAACAGTTATAGGGTTTAAAATGCAGAAAAATATAGAGAAATCACTTTTAACCTTGTACCCCTCCCCCACTACCACACTCAACATTTCAGTGTATTGGCTTTCTAGACTTTTCTTTGTATACCTGCAACATCTAGATATGGATCTATTATTAAACAGCAATAGGAGCTCAAAAATAGAAACGTGCACATCAGCTTAATATATATAAATTAAACTGTATGCATTTTGTCCTTTAAAAGTATTCTCCCCATTCCTCTTATTTTCTTATCTTTCTAACCCTCTGGGCTTAATTGCCTGGCCAATTCAAGCAGTTTTAACTGGGCACCAAGGCTGTTGGGCATCACGGGTTTGGTAGAACGTCTAGGTGTGGTAAAAACTGAAGCATCAGCCCTTCTGCCAGAGGCAGCTGAGCGGTCCTAGAGGGATAGATAAGTACTCGCTCAGCTAGAACAAGAGATGACGTGGCCATACGATAGTGTGCAATTCCCAATGTGATTTAACCGAGACTCAAAACAGCCATGATCGCCATGATCCCTGGTTTGTGAGAGAGAGTTATAGGCTAGACTTTCCCGGTAATGCCATGAACAGATAGCCCCAAACTGTGAGGGTCAAACGAAAATGTGAAAATGAGCTGCAGCACCTAAGGAAAAGCAATGGCTATCAAACATGAAAGCCAATGCAATAGTGGGACACACTTTTTTTTTTTTTTTTTTAAACAGTAAGCCTGATTACACGAGGAGGAAGCAATTAGCCAAATCCAGACTCTAAGATATGGGGGAAATGGGATGGGACAGGAGAAAACTGTTCAAGACTAAGAGATCTAAAACAATTTACCACGTCTTGGTTTCACTGGGGTGGTTCTGATGGTGCACCTATTGTGCAGATGTGATGCATTTATTGCTTTTCCATCTCAAATGCACCCTGGTTTGAATAAGAAACAATTACTCTTTCTAAAGAGATTCTGATCTAAATATCAAATAATTTAGACCATGATGGAAATCAGATGCTGATTATAGATCATAAAAAGGAATCACAGTTAATTTTTTTAGGTATGACAATGCCCTTTGTTGAAATGCACACTTGATACATATTTAAGGGGAAAATGACCTGCCTGGGATTTATGTTTTAAAACATAAAAACAGAGTGGGGTTGGGGGAGGTAGAAGAAACCAATGTGACCAAATTACAAAGCTGCTGAAACAGGGAGATGGGTAGATGAGGGTTCATTGTACTCTTGACTTCTGTGCATTTGAAAATGTTCATTTAAACATTAAAAGGGGTGGAATTTATATAACATTCTCAAAATTACAAAATGATAAAGATAAAGAATATATCAGTGGCTGCCAGGAGTTAGGGTCAAGAGAGGTTATGACTATAAAGGAGTAACTTTAAAGGAGTTTCTCTGAGGGGCACTTGGGTGGCTCAGTCGGTTAAGCATCCAACTCTTGATTTTGGCTCAGGTCATGATCTTGAGGTTTGTGAGCTGGAGCCCCGCATTGGGCTCTGTGCTGACAGTAAGCAAACTGCTTATGATTCTCTCTCTCCCTCTTTGCCCCTCCCCCAGTATCTCTCTGCTCCTCCCCCAACTTGCACATGTACTCTCTCTCAAAATAAATGAATAAAACTTAAAAAAAAGTTTCTTTGACTGGTGGAACAGTTCTGTATCCTGATTTGGGTAGTATTTACAAAAATCTATACATGTGATAAAATTTCATAGAACCATACCCCTTCCCCCAAAGAGTGCATGTAGAAACTGGTGAAAGCCAAAGGTTTTACTATGTTTAAATAAATAATAACTTTAAATGAAGGTATTATACCAATACTAATTTCCTGTTTTGTTTTTTCAAGTGCAACTTATTTTTGCATGTTTATTTTTTATCCTGAGACTTTACTGAATTTATTGATTAGACCTAACAGCTTTGGGGTAAAGTCTTTAGAATTTTTTCTATATAAAACTTTATCATCTGCAACAGAGACCATTTTATTGCTTCCTTCCCAATTCTGAAGTGCTCTGTTAAGGACTTCCAGTACTATGTTGCACAGGAGTGGTGATGTGGGTACCCTTGTTTTTTTCCTGATTTTATAGAAAAAGCTTCAAAGCTTTCACCATTGAGTGTGATGTTAGCTATGGGCTTGTCATATATTGTCATATGTTGAGATACCTCCTTCTATTCCTAATTTGTTGATATCTTAGAACACAGTTTCAATTTTCTTAGAGAAGCTAAAATATTTAGATATCTTCCATTAAACTCTCCAAAAGAAAACAGTCTCAAACCCAGGAAAGGTTTTTAGGGGCTCTGAAAAAGCTTACCTTTAACATTTCTTATGGTTCCAAATCTCAGTACTTGGGATTTCCCAGGAAAATATACCTTCTTCCTAAATTTGGTGGTATTAAAGTATCAGTTGCTAGAAGTTCTATATACATATAAAATTGCTACTTTTTTAATGTTTTCATATATTTTCAGTGACACCTCTCTCTCTTTTTTTTTTTTTCTTTTTGAGAGAGACAGAGACAGAGCATGAGCATGAGAGGGGCAGACAGAGAGGGAGATTCAGAATCCAAACCAGGCTCCAGGCTCTGAGCTGTCAGCACAGAGCCCCATGTGGGGCTTGAACTCATGGACCATGAGATCATGACCTGAGGCGAAGTCTGACACTCAACTGACTGAACCACCCAGGCGCCTCTCTAATTTCTATACAGTAGGGGCAGTGACCTTTTGAGATTACTGACTTTGGTGGCTGGGGTGGAAGGAGCCTCTGTAGCTATTGTATAGTGCTTTACATAGGACATGGGAACTATCGGTTAACCATATCAAAGAATGGGGGAATGTTGCCAAACTGCCACTAGCCCTCTATGGCACTGCCCATTTTTATCACATTTCATCCTCATAACAAAGACAAAGGCTTTTGCCTCATTTTAAATTTTTTAATTTTTAATTTTTTAATGGTTATTTTTGAGAGAGTGTGTGTGTGTATGCTAGCAGGGAAGGGGCAGAGAGAAAGGGACAGAGGATCAGAAGCAAGCTCTGCACTGACAGCAGCAAGCCTAAGGCAGGGCTCGAACTCATGAACTAGGAGATCATGATCTGAGCTGAAGTTGGACACTTAATCAACTGAGCTACCCAGGCGTTCCTGCCTCATATTTTTAAATAAAGAACCCAAGCCACACTAGTGAAGTCACTTGCCCTATGCAATGGGACAGCACTGTTAACGAGCTTGGAATCCCAGGCTCTAATCATGGTCTGCTGCCCTGTGAAGCAGCCAGGCCACTGGGCAAACTGCATGTCATGGGCCTGCAAACCGTGCACTACACACACTGAGTGAATCATCCCGTGACAAACACTGTAAAAGGCCCACCACAAAGCGTGCCTCCTCTTCCTTTAGTTGCTGCGCAGCCCGCCTTTGCGCCTTGATGCTGGTGATCTGGGCATCCAGCCCCAGGCGTGTGTTCTCCACCAGCTCTTTCTGCCTCCTCGCCTCTTCGGCTTCTCGCTTTTCCTTGGCTAATCGGTCTTCCTCCCAGAGCTTTGAGAACATCTGCTCTTCTATCAGTTTCTGTCTTTTCAGTTCCTCATTAAAAGCTATCTGTGCTTTCCGTTCCTCACACACCTTCTTCTGATGGACACAAAACAACTGAACACGGAGCTCCTCACAGCATTCCCTGAAAAGAGAATTTTTATTTTTTTTTAATTAAAAAAAATTTTTTTAATGTTTTATTTATTTCTGAAAGAGAGACAGAAAGAGACAACGTGAGCAGGGGAGGGCCAGAGAGAGAGGAAGACACAGAATCCGAAACAGGCTCCAGGCTCTGAGCTGGCTATTAGCACAGAGCCCAATGCAGGGCTCAAACCCATGAACCACGAGATCATGACCTGAGCCGAAGTCAACCACTCAACCAACTGAGCCACCCAGGTGCCCCGTGGAAGGAGAATTTTTAAAAGGTAAAACACAGCCTTCCATAAGACACTGGTCTATTTAGGCACGCATCTGCATAATCAGACACTGGAGTAAGAAAAGTGAAAGACCTAGATGTAGGCCACCAGAGCCCAAAAGACATGTGATGGGCAACAGGGAGGCAGGCACCAGGATGTCATAGACAAAACACTGGAGTCAGGCTGAGTAGGCTTTGAATCCAAGAGCTGACATTTCTGTGTGACTTTAGATCAAAAACTAGACCTATCTGAGCCTGTTTCTCTATCTGCAAAACAACTCGCTTTCAAGGCTCTGGTAAGGATCAGAGAAAATGGATGAAAATATCTGGTAGATAATAGAAGCTAAATACATGGTAACTATTATTACTACTATAGAGGAAACAGAAGAGGCATGGATCCCTGCAATATTACAGACAGATTAAGGCTTTGGTAGGAAGAGACCCTGCATGCCAGGGAAAGAGCTAAGGGTCGGCATTCATGGTAAAGTTGCCCCAATGCCCCTGGCTTCTTGGTGGGACACAGGTCACTGAAGGGGGTTCTGCCAGAGCTTGGAAAATAGCTCAAATGCTGCTTTTTCATACCCAGGCTTATGTCACCATTCCAGAAGAAATGCTCTTTTCAGTAAGTGTTTAGTCTTCATCCTTTCTTTCAGTCTTGGTAATTCCAGTTTCCTCAAAAGTTCTTCATTGAGCCCATTTTTAATTTAAGTGCTGTGATACTCAATACTATCTACACTTTAGAATTACATAGGGATATCTTTAAAGTCCTACTCTCCGTTTCTTCTCTCTGCTACTCCAAGACTAGTTAAATCAGAATATCTGGGGGTAGGACCCGGGCACCTCTATTTTTTCAGAACTCCTCAGAAACTTCTGGCATATAGCCAAGTTTGAGAACCTCTGATTCAAGGCAATGTTCATAAACATCAAGTCTTCCTGGTTTCATCAAATTTAGCACCAAGAAGCTAAATTTTGAGAATGGGCTCAACAAAGAACTTTGAAGAATTTTAGTTGCTAAGGCTGAAAGAAAGGATAATATTTAAAATTACAAGAGTGGTCAATACCACAGAAATTGACATTTATCAAATACTGCTGAGTATCATTCAACATTTGATCAGGACTAGTCCTATTTCCCTCACTAAAGGGGAATCTCTGTGAGGGCTGAGACTCAAGAATAGATTTCAGGAATATATGCCCCATACTACCTCCCCAGTGTCCAATAAATAATTGTTGGTTAAATTGATATATAGTCATGCTTATTAACAAAATAGTGATAACTAGCAGTTACCTACATCCTGCGGAAATCTGAAAAAGATTACAGAAGCTTAAATTGTTAACATTGTCCAAAAAAAACCCAAAACACTTTAATATTGAAAAATGAATTAATCTGTCTGAAATTCATCCATGAGATTCTATCAGAATTGGCCATGACAACTAACTAAAGTCCTTCCCAATCTTATGACTTACACCCCAGGAAAGTTATTCAATTAATGAAAATCTGAAGCCTAAGAATAACAAGTATGGCTTATGGTATTTTTTTTTCCTCAAAAGGAAAACGTCTTTCTAAGTATACAACTAACACACACAGAAAAACTGGAAAATATAGAAAAGTGTGAAGACACTAAAAATATGCTTAATCCCACTACTCAAAGACAACTGCTTTTAGCATAGTAACACATTTCTTCCCAGTCTTGTATATGTGTCCTTTACTACAATTAGGGTTATTCTGCATATCTACATACCTATATTGGTATCTCCTTATATTTTAATTTTTCACCTAACATTATACTGGGAATGTTTCTTCATGAAATCTTCTTAAAAGTAATTCCTAACCTCAAAACTTTATTATAGTTTACTTAGCTGTGGAATAGAGGCTGGAGCCTATAAATATATCAGTTTATTTAAACATTGCCTTGATGAACATATAGGTTACTTCTGACTTCTACTATGATGTTGCAATGAATATTCTTTTTTTATGTTTGTTTGTTTGTTTGTTTAGAGAGTGCAAACTGGGGAGGGGTGGAGAGACACAGAGAGAGAGAATCCCAAGCAGGTCCCGCACTGTCAGTGCAAATCCCAATGCAGGGCTCAATCTCATGAACTGTGAGATCATGACCTGAGCAGAAATTAAGTCAGACACTCAACGTACTGAGCCACTCAGGCACTCCTGTAATGAATATTCTTAAATGTAGCTCTTTCTGCTTACCTCTGATCATTTCCTTAAGGTAATTCCCTTCCCTAATACAAAATCAGAGTACAAAAATGTAAGGCACTTGAGGATGCATGCTGTCAAGAAAGCCTATTAACATACTGTATGAAGATGCCCATATCAAGTATTTCTTTAAGTCAATAGGTCTTCAAACTTTGATTATGTATTCCTTCAGTAAAAAAATTCTATGTACCTACAAACAGGTAGGATTATTACTTATAAATCATATGCAACTATTACTATGTTACTATATCAGATAAGTTATTAAATATATGCAAAAGTAAAAATGAAGGACAGATAGATTTAAACAAAAAACATCAAATATTTCCTCCCCACATCCTAATGATTCACCTATTCTCTTAACTTTGAGAACACTTGATTCAGGGATGGTCACTTTAATCTACAGATAGATAGCATATTTATATTAATGATAATAATAATCGATAAGAGAAAAATTTAAAAAAAAATTTATTTCTAAGAAAGAGAGAGAGACAGCGTGAGCAGGGGAGGGTCAGAGAGAGGGAGACACAGAATCTGAAGCAGACTCCAGGCTCTGAGCTAGCTGTCAGCACAGAGCCCGACACAGGGCTCAAACTCACAAACTGTAAGATCATGACCTGAGCCTAAGTCAGACGCTCAAGTGACTAAGCCACCCAGGCACCCCAAGAGAAAAACTTTTTATGAGTTCTTTATATAGTACTTTCACAGTAAAATCTTATTTTTTTTAAATACAGAAAGCCAGACTGAAACTTTTTAAATTTCTTTAATGTCTTATTTATTCTTTTTTTTTTTTAATTTTTTTTTTTAATGTTTTATTTATTTCTAGGAGAGCGAGAGAGAGACAGCATGAGCAGGGGAGGGTCAGAGAGAGAGGGAGTCACAGACTGAAACAGGCTCCAGGCTCTGAGCTGGCAGTCAGCATAGAGCCCGACGCGGGGCTCGAACCCACGAACCGCGAGATCATGACCTAAGCGAAAGTCGGACGCTTAACCGACTAAGCCACCCAGGCGCCCCATGTCTTATTTATTCTTGAAAGAGAAAGAGAGAGAGAGAGAGCGCGCGCAAGCATGAGCAGGAGAGGGGCAGAGAGAAAGGGAGACACAGAATCTGAAGCAGGATCCAGGCTCTGAGCTGTCAGCACAGAGCCCAATGCAGAGCTGAAAACCACGAACTGTGAGATCATGACCTCAGCAGAAGTTGGACACTTAACTGAGCCACCCAGGTGCCCCTCACAGTAAAATATTATTTTATCCTCACATGTGTCTTATAACTTAGATGGAGCAGCAAATATTATCCCCATTTTAGAGTTAAAGCAATTGAAACCCAGGAAACCTTAGGGTTTTCCCAAACCACATAGTTGGTAGTTGTAATATTATTACAACAGGGGTAACTGTTAACAGTTACTGAGTGCTTATTATTTACCAGGCACTGTTCTAAGCACTTGACATGTGTGAACTCTTCTATCTTCATAACAACCAATGTTGCAATTAACATTATTGCAATTTCATTATTATTATTATTATCCCCAGTTTACAGATAAAACAGAAGCACTGAGCAGTTAAGCAACCTAGGTAAGTGCATACGTTTCATACACGGTGGAGCTGGGACTGAAGATCTGGCAGTCTGGCCCTGGAGTCTGAGATCTTTGGTACTTCATTCTGTCACCTCTATCAGTAATTAACAGAGGCAAGACTATCCTCAAGTGTTCTGACAACATATCCTAGGGTATTCACTTCATAAAAACACTCCAAAACGAAACCAAAAAATGCCTACCTTAATCTGGGATCCAATCACTAATTGTATATAAATATAGGACACTTAAAAACAAAGTTCATGATACATCAAAAGTATGATTCATAAAAGAAATATTGATAGGGGCGCCTTGGTGGCTCAGTCAGCTGAACATCCTACTCCGGCTCAGGTCATGATCTCATGGTTCATGGGTTCAGGCCCCGCATCGGGCTTTGGTGCTGACAGCTCAGAGCCTGGAGCCTGCTTCAGCTTCTGTGTTTCCCTCTCTCTCTGTCTTTCCCCTGCTTGTGTTCTATCTCTCACTCTCTCTCTCTCAAAATAAACATTAAATTTTTTAAAAAAGAAATATTGATAGACAAGATATCATCAAATTTAAAAACTCTCTCTTTGTGAAAGACCCTGTTAAGAGGATGAAAAACAAACTACAAACTAGGAAGAAAAATATTTCCAAAGCACATATCCTACACAAAGGACTCATATGTAGAATATATGAAGAACTCTAAAAATTTAATAGGTAATCCAGTTAGAAAATGGGCATAAGACATGAAGAGACATTTTACCAAAGAGGATACACAGATAGCAAATAAGCACATAAAAAGTTATTCAACATAATCAGTCATTAGGGAAATGCCAATTAAGACCACGATGAGATATCACTGCATACCTCTGTTCTATAGTGACAGTATAAAAATCTTGGCAAGAATATGGAAAAACTTGTCTTTTATATATTACTGGTGCAAATATAAAATGGAACAGCCACTCTGGAAAACACTTTGGCAGTTTAAAAACTAAACATACATATAAAGACCCAGTGGGCTGCCTGGGTGGCTCAGTCGGTGAAGCAGTGAAGCATCCAATTTCAGCTCAGGTCATGATCTTACTGTCCATGAGTTCAAGCCCTGCATCAGTCTCTGTGCTGACAGCTCAGAGTCTGGAGCCTGATTCAGATTCTGTGTCTGTCTCTCTGCCTCCCCCTCCCCCCAAAATAAATAAACATTACAAAAAAATTGTAAGATCCAGCAATAGCACAGGACAACGATCCAGGAGAAATGAAAATTCGTGGTCACACAAAACTCTGTATACAAATGTTAATATGAGATTCATTTATAATAGCTAAAAAGTAGAAACAACCAAAATGTCCTTCAGTAGTGAATGGCTTACACAAACCTAAGTACATTCATACAAGGAAACAAAGGACAAACTACTGATACATGCAGCAACCTGGATGGACCTTACAAAGAGACTATGTTAAATTAAAAAAAAGCCAATCTCAAAAGCTCACATATTGTGTGATTCCGTGCATGTAACATTCTTGAAATGGTGAAATGAAAAAGGCGGACAAGAGATTAGTGGTTGCCAGAGGCTGAGAATGACAGGGGTGAGAGGGGTGGGTGTGTCTACAAAGGGGTAACATGAGGAATATCTCCGTATCTTGATTGTGGTGGTGAGTTAGATGGACCTACACGTGTGATAAAGGGACACAGAACTGCGTACACATGTTGCACCACTGTCAATTTTCCTAATATTGTGGCTATAATTATGTAAGAGATAACCACGGGGAGAAACTCAGATGAGGGTGCATGGCACCTCTGTATATGTGTAATTATTTTGAAATTGAAAGTTGAAAAAAAAAGAGAAATCACTGGCTATCTTATTATTATTATTCATTTCATTTAATTATTACTCAAAATAAGTTATCTGTCTGGAAGAGTAAGAACATTAAAAATGACCCAATGCAGGTACCAAATGTCCTAGGTACCTGACAGCAATGAATGCACATGCCCACTAAGGACATGTCAAGCACGTTCATAGCAGCTCTATTAATAAGAGTCCCAAATCGGAAATAACTGAAATGCCCATCATCTGGAAAATGAATAAATAAGTTGTGGCATATTCATACATCTTGCTCTATATATGTTTTAAAGCCCCAGTTATATTTTCGATAATGGGGCCTGATTTATCATCCTTAGTCAAAATTTAACCCTGACTCTTCATTCTCTTAATGAATTAAAAACTATGTGATGCTCTGTATTGAAGAGTTGGTAGTATTACATTAAAAACACAACAAACAATTTGTTTTCAGATAAATTATAATGCTATAGGATATAACTGTTTCTTCAAAAAGATAACAACTTATCTAACTAGCAAGTTATACAACTTCCCTGTGAAGCTGTATACTCGGTTATACAAGATTTATCTATGAAATCTGTAAAATGTTACCAAATAGGTATTTTAAGAACCCAAATCACTTTTGAGTTTCATTTTCCTTACTGTGTTGAGAAACATTCACCAGGGAGTGGAAAATATATGAATGATCCGTTGAAATTCATTTGCTAGTGTCCCCTTTGTCCCTCCCTGCAATTTCCCCTTCAGCAACCAGTAGGGAGTGTCCGAGTCCTAGCAAGGACAAGGGGTGAGACTGTACCAGGCTAGAAAATCTAAGTCTAATCCTGTCTTGTTTACTACAAGCTTGAAGACTCAGGAAAATTAGTACCTGTGGAACTCAAGTTACCCATATGCCCGATGAGGAACGTGGCAAGTCCCTTCTGGCCACATGCATTACTGCTACTCTGGTTTTTTTCACTGCTGTCCTTCAGCAGTTCCCCAACCCAGGGAACTTGATTTTCCCTCCACTCTGAGTGGTCTAATTTACTCTGTTAGCACAGATGCATCTGCAATCTGTATGCACTCCTCACTGAAATAGCTTACTTGTCCTCTGGGCCTCTACCAGGAGGCTTTAGAGTGGCCTATGTGATTAAGAGCAACTTCATGGCAGAGAGAGAGGAGGTGGCAAAAGCCTTGCCTCTGACACCATGTTCTGATCCTTCTACGTGCCTGGTTTTGCTGCTTTCTCACACCTGTTGACCTTTGGATTTCTCATCTACTCCAATTTTGCATGCTGTGAAAAATGAACTCTTGTATTCCTTCTGAATTGTGCTAGACTTTAACTCAGGGTTTACATTAACTTTGTTATGTTACTTTGTTATATTACTCTGTTCCTGAATCCCGAGTAACATGATACACAAGCTTCCCTACTCACATTTGGTGACTCCATAGCCCAAATGCAGGTGGCTGGCCAGCATGCACAGAAAGCCCGCCCAACTCTGTAGGACTGAGAGGAGGTACACAAATTTAAGTATTTTGGGGTACCATACTAGGAAAAACAAATGGGAGGCTCTCAGCACCTGGCCTGGCTTTGCAGGCTAAAAGAAAGAACAAAAAGTATGGACCAAGCACACCTGTAAAAAGGTCTGAGAAAGCCTCAGAATTCCTAGCTGGTTTGGCCTGTGAAGGTATGCCTCTCCTGAAGCAATCCAGTAAAGAATGGAGGAGGTAACTGCTTCTTCAGATGTGAAAAGAGCCACAAGAGACTTCAAGGAACACACAAATAAAAAACAAGACAACATGACACCATCAAAGGAACACAATAGTGTTTCAGTAACCAATCCTAAAGACAAAAAAATTCAGAATAATTGTTTTAAAGCTCGGTGAGCTACAAGAGAACATAGACAATCAACAAAATCAAAAAAACAATACATGAACAAAATGAGAGTTTCAACAGAGAGACAGAAATCATAAAAAAAGAACCAAACAGAATTTCTGGAGCTAAAGAATATAATGGATGAAATGAAAAATGCAAGAGAGTGCATCAACACCAGATTTGATCAAGTGGAATAAAATATCTGAGAACTGAAAGACAGGAAATTTGAAAGTATTCAGAGTGGCTGAACAGAAGGAAAACAAGATCAAAGTATATGCTGCTTGCAAAACACTCACTTCAGCTTTAAGGACACATAAAGGCTGAAAGTGAAGGAATGGAAAAAGGTATTCCATGCAAGTAGAAACAAAAAGAGAAGAGGTGGCTATACTTCTAACAGACAAGATAAATTTTAACTCAAAAGCTGTAAAAAAAAAAAAAAAAGACAAAGAAGGTCCTTACATACCAAAAGAATATAACAATTGTAAATATATATGCACGTAACACCTAAATATATTAAGCAAATATTTACAGGTCTGAAGGGAGAAATTGCAGCAATGCAGCAAAATAGTAAGAGACTTCAATACTCCACTTTCAACAGTGCATAGATCATCCAGACATAAAATCAATAAGGAAACATGGGACTTAAGTACACTTTAGATCAAATGGAACTCACAGACATACAGAACAGTCTATCCAACAGCAGCAGAATACACACTCTTCTCAAGCACACATGGAACATTCTCTAGGATATATCATACCCTAGGTCACAAAAAATGTCTCAGCAAATTTAAGAAGACTGAAATCTTATCAAGCATCTTTTTTTTTTAACCACAATAGTATGAAGCTAGAAATTAATAACAGGAAGAAAGCTAGAAAACTAACAAATAAATGTGGAAACTAAACAACACACTTCTGAACAAACAACCAATGAGTCAAAGAAGAAATCAAAAAGAAAATCAAAAAGTATCTTGAAACAAATGAAAATAGAAACACAACATACCAGACCTACAGGATATGCAAAAACAGTTTTAAGAGGGAATTTAAGAGCAATAAACACCTATATTAAGAAAAAACAAAAGTCTCAAGTAAACAATGCAACTTTACTTCAAGGAACTAGAAAAACAACAAAATGCCCAAAGTTAGCAGATGAAAGGAAATAACAAAGATCACAGCAAAAGTAAATAAACTAGAGACTTGCATAATGACAGGAAAAAAAAAATCAATGAAACTAAGATTTGGTTTCTTGAAAAAATAAACAAAATCAACAAGCCTTTAGCCTAAGAAAAAAAGAGAGAAGACTCAAATAAATAAAATCAGATATGAAAGAGGAGACATTACAACTGATACTACAAAAACACAAAGGATCATGGAAGACTACTATGAACAATACCAAACCAACAAATTAGATAGCCTGGGAAAAATAGATAGATTCCCAGACACATAAACCTATCAAGACTGAACCATGAAGAAATACAAAATCTGAAAAGATCAATAATGAGTTAGGGGATTAAATCACTAATCTAAAGTCTTCCGGTAAAGAAAATCCCAGGACTAGATGACTTCATTGGCAAATTCTACCAAACATTTAAAGAAGAATTAATACCAATCCTTCTCAAAAGGTTCCAAAAAAATTGAAGAAGAGAGAACACTTCCAAATCCATTTTATGAGGCCAGTATTACCCTGCCACCAAAGCCACACATGGACACTACAAGAAAAGGAAATTACAGGTCAATATCCCTGATAAACATAGATGCAAAAATTCTCAACGAAATACTAGTAAACTAAATTTAACAGCACATTAAAAGGATCATACAGTGGGGCACCTGGATAGCTAAGCCGGTTAAGCATCCAACTCTTGATTTCGGCTCAGGTCATGATCTCATGGTCCGTGGGATCGAGCCCTGTGTCAGGCTCTTCTTGGGATTCTCTCTCTCCCCCTCTCTCTGCTCTTCTCCCTTCCTCTCTCTTGCCCTCTCTCTCTCTCTCTCTCTCTGTCTCAAAATAAATACGTTAACTTAAAAAAGGATCATACACCATGATCAAGTGGGATTTATCCCTAGGATGTAAGGATGGTTCAATATACACAAATCAATAAGTATGATGCACCACATTAACAAAATGAAGGATTAAAATTATAAGATCATCACAATAGCTGCAGAAAAAGCATCTGACCAAATTCAACATGTTTTCATGATAAAAACTTTCAACAAACTAGGTACAGAAAGAATGTAGCCCACTACAATAAAGGCCATATATGAGAAGTGCCCTGCTCACTTCATACTCAATGGTAGAAAGTTGAAGGCTCTTCCTCTGAAATTAGGAATGAGATAAGGGTGCCCAGTCTTGCCACTTTTATTCAACTTAGTACTGGAGGTCCTAGCTAGAGCAATTAGGCAAGAAAAAGAAATAAAAGGCATTCAAAATGGAAAAGAAGTAAAACTGTCTGCACATGACATGATCTTATATATACAAAACGCTAAAGACTCAACCAAAAAACTGTTAGAACTAATCAAATTCAGTAATGTTGCAGGATATGAAAACATACAGAAATTAGTTGCAATTTCTATACACCTAAAATGAACTATCTGAAAGAGAAATTAAGAAAACAATTCCACTTGCAAAAAGCAACAAAAACAACACAATATTTAGGAAAATATTTAACCAAGAAGTTTAAGATTAATACACTGAAAATTGTAAGATACTGATAAAAATAATTGAAGACACAAATAGGTGGAAAGATATCATTTGTCCTTGATTAAAGAATCAATACTGTTAAAATGTCCATGCTATGCAATGGTCTACAGAGTCAATGCAATCCCACCAAAATTACAATGAATTTTTCACAGAAGTAGAAAAAACAGTCCAAAAATTCAGATGGAACCACAAAAGACTCCAAATAGCCAAAGCAATCTTGGTAAAAAAGAACAAAGCTGGAAGCATCACACACTTGATTTCAAACTATTTCACAAAGTTACAGTTATTAAATCAGTATAGTACTGGCATAATAATAGATATATAGGTCAATGAAATACAATACAGGGCCCAGAAATAAACTCACTCATATATAATCAGCTTATCTTTTAAAAGGAGGCAAAGAACACACAATGGGGGAAAGAATAGTCTCTTCAATAAATAGTCTTGGGAAAACTGGATATCCTCATGAAAAAGAATAAAATTGAACAATTATATATACCATTCATAAAAATGAACTCAAAATGAATTAAAGACTTAAACATAAAACTGTAAACTATAAAACATATAGGCAAAAACATAGGAAAAAAATCACCCTGACATTGGTCTTGGCATGATTTTTTGGATATGACACCTACAGGAACGGTAACAAAAGCAAAAATAAGCAAGTGGGACCACATCAAACTAAAAAGCTTCTGAAAAGAAAACAACCAACAAGATGAAAAGGCAATCATGGGATATTTTCAAACTACATGTCTGTTAAAGGATTGATAACTAAAATATATAAAGATGGGGCATCTGGGTCGCTCAGTCGGTTAAGCATCTGACTCTTGATTTTGGCTCAAGTCATGAGCTCAAGGTTAGTAATTTTGAGCCCCATGTCAAGCTCCATGCTGACAGTGTGGCTCCTGCTTCTGATTCTCTCTCTCCCCTTCCCTCTCTGCCCCTTCCCTGCTTGCACTCAGTCTCTCTCTCCTAAAATAAAAACCTTAAAAAATACATAAAAATAAAATAAAATTACAAGGAACTCAAACAGCTCAGTAGTCCCCCAAAAATCTGATTAAAAAATGAGCAAAGAATCTGAATAGACATTTTTCAAGAGAAGACATACAAATGATGATTAAGAAGTACATGGAAAGGTACTTAACATCACTAATCACCAGGGCAATGCAAACGTACATCACAATGAGATATCACCTCACATTTGTTAAGATAGCTATTATCAAAAAGACAAGAGATGACAAATGTTGGCAAGGGCATAAAGAAATGGAAACCTTTGTACACTACTGGCAGGAATATACATTTGTACAGCTATTGTGAAAAACAGTATAGAGATTCCTAAAAAACTAAAAATAGAATTACCATATGATCCAGCGATCCCACTTCTGGGCATATATCCAAAGGAAATAAAATCAGTATCTCGATATCTGCACTCTCATGTTCATTGAAGCATTATTTAGAATAGTCAAGATATGGAAATATCCTAAGTGTCTAGTGATATGTGAATGGATAAAGAAAATGTATGACATGTATACCATAATACATGTATATGTATACATATATATGAAATGGAATATTGCCACTTGAGACAACATAGATGAACCTGGACGACACTATTCAGTGGGTTAAGTCAGAGAAAGACAAATACTGTATTCTCAATAAAAAAAAAAAAAAAAAAATTTGAATGCATAGAGACATAGAGTAGAATGGTGGTTCCCAGGGAGTGGAGGTGGGAAAAATGAGGAAATATTGATCAAAGGACACAAGTTTTCAGTTATAAGATGAATAAATAAGTTCTGAGGACCTAATGTACACTATTGTGACTATAGACAATAATACTATATTGAATACTTAAAATTTGCTCACATAGTAGGTCCTAAGCATTCTCACTACAAAACAACAGCAAACCCTCAGTGCCTGTATTATCCAATGATATGTATAATTACCAAGACTTAGGGGCACATCTACCATGTACACCATCTTAAGGCCATAGTTTGCTATAAATTAGCATTCCTAAATCAGTTTTTCATACACCAACTTCAGATTCGGTGTGTGTGTGTTTCTGTATCATTACCTGAATTGCTGGTCTAATTTTTCAGCCACAAAATCCTGTCTCTCTTTTTCTTTCTTCTCTTTCAATAATCTGGTTTTATCTTTCATTCTATCTTTTTTCTCCTCAATTGTTTCTTCTTTCAACTGCATTTCAGTAAAATACCCATTTTCTTCTGATGCTAAAAGTTCACGTAGCCTGGAAAAAAAAATCACAAAAAAATTTAAACTGTCATGCCACAGGGACCATTTTACCAACTGATTTTTATTTATTTAATTACCAAAGCACATGTTTAGTCATAAATTTTGCAAGGCAAAGATCATTGCAGTTTTCTACAAAATAAGACTAGTCACCATTTAAAGCAACAGATTGACATGTGCCATATTTTATTTGATCACATACAAATTAGATACATAATGTACATCTTTAACAAAATAAAAACAGACTTTAAAGTAACAAAATATTGATATATTCTTTTGTTTTCTATCAAATATGGGCTATCACAAGTAAAAATACAAACAAGCAGTAGCTATTGATTTGGTAGAGATATGAATATCTCAGCCATGATCCTTGCTTTAAAAATTCACTTGATTTTTGGTCAAGCTCATGTTAGAGTTTTAGAATTGTTTTATAGTCTGAAGCACCACGCTTGTGAACCTTACTTATTTCGTCTTTCCTCAGTGTTGATGATAAAACCTTGCATGGCATCCTTGATTCTCGCTTTCACAAGACTGTCCACAAACTTGTGATCACTGTGCTGGTCCCAGTCAACTTTCAAGCGATCCCGCTCCTTTGACTTAATGGAAGCCAAGATAGCATGACGTTTCTGATGGCTGCGTTGGATTCTTTGCAGATTTTGCTCAGCCCCTTGAGCTTTGGGAGGCTTAGCTCTCTGAAAACAAATAATTATCACTCACAATCGATCAAAAATCAATTGCATATTTTCAATTAATCATGACCTGCACCAATACTAGATAAAATTGGTTGTATCAAAGTAATACAACCTGCGACAACCACAAAGAGTTTAAGTTCCTAAGGTTTAATTTGACTCTTTGAGCCTATCCTAAAATGTCATCAATCAGTCTCAAAAATTTCTTAAAAGCTGTTTGAGTAAAAGTTCATGGAATTATGAAGTTAAAACTTTGAGCAGGACTCTATTTATTTATTTAGTCAAACTCAGAAACATTAAGTGATTTAATAGTCTTTAAACATTAAGTGATTTAATAGTCTTTAAATACTAGATAGAATAAGAATTAGAGGTCTTCTAATTCCTGACCTTCATCGTGCCCCCACTATCTTATATTGTTTTTCAGGGGTAGACAACATAGCTACCATCAAAATACTCAACTAGAAGAGGCTGCTCTCTCTAATGAGTTGTAACAAAAACAACAACAACAACAACAACAACACTCTCCACTAAGAAGAAAGGAAGGTAAGGAAGGAGGGAAGCAGAAAAAGGAAGAGAAAAGGGTTGGGGGTTGGGGGGACTGATGGTAAAGCTTTATTCTTATCTCTATTGTGCCCAATATAAGCACAGTACTACTGACATTTTGGAATAACTTAAATTTCTATATTCTTTTTACACAAACTTACACTAAAAAAGTTGGAAATACAGACATCATTTTGAAAACATATTGATACATTAATAAAATCACATGGACTATCTTTCTCATTTCTGTATTCCTAGCTTTGAGCACAATGCCTCACCACCATTGGTTCTCCATGTGAAAGAATGAAAGAAAGGAGGGAGGGAGGAAGAAAACATTTCTGGGTGGGCTTGATGCAATTTCTGCTTCTCCTGGGGCCATCATGAAATCCACTGTTGTGAGCTTTGTATTTTTAGCCAGATTTATCAAGTCCACCTTAGATGGACAGACACTGGGATGCTGATTTACAATTAACAAAATTCTTAACTTATTGGAGAAAGTCAATCTGCTAATTTACACTTAGAACATCACTGTCATGATTACCAGAATACTAGTGTTAGGTCTTAGTAAAGGAGTCTCCTGAGAAAAGAAAATCAACATTTGCAGATAGCTTGATGAAAAGATTCAGGGTTCAAAGTACACATACAAGTACCTAAATTTAGTTGAACAAGATGAGACAGGTCTGAGATGGGTTGGAGACAGATGATGTTGGAGGTTATATGGTAGGTAGCTAATCCATATCAGAATTACTTAGAGCCTAGAGCTACTTAATTAGCAAACTACTGTTCTCTAATATATATGGCATTTTATGAATGCAGATTCAGTGATAATAGAATCGAGTCAAGACTATACCTTGGGCAAGATATACACAGAAACTCAAGCTCCCAGTAGATTTATGGGCTGAGAACCCAGCACCAAAGTCATCAAGAATCAATTATCTTGAGTTGTTAGAGCAGGAGCCTGGCTCTGAAGTACATTTTGACTTTAAGAGGAGAATGGAAGTGAAGGGTGGTGAGAAACACCCTTAGCAGTAGCCAGGGATCAGGAAGTCTTGCAAGGCTTGGGGTATCCTGAACAGATCTCTGCAGTCCAGGAAGGGCCTGGTGTCTAGATGAGTAAGATATGACCTGGAGTTCTCTAACAAGGTGACAGCAATCCACGCAGTCTCAGCATTACTCAATATTCATGCGTTTAACAGAACTAGGACGTAAAACAAATCTATAGTTCAACATTTTCTAGTAGCTGCATTTTAGAAAGTAAAAAGAAACGGGAAATTAATTTTAATAATATATTTTATTTAACCAATATATTCAAAATATTGTCATTTCAACATGTGACTCTAGGCACACTTCAAGTGCTTAAAAGCAATCTGTGGCTAGTGGCTACCATATTGGGCACTGCAACTCTAAACCATGCTAAAGGCAGAACATACTGTTTAATTACCTTGTGTTTCCAAGATCACTGAAATCTTTTACTGTAACATGTTAAATTACAGTTTCTAACAATGGAGTTTATAGTTTATATTTCTTAAAGAACAATGTTTTACAGTCTAAGTTTGATTCTAGCCTCTACACAATATAACTATGAATTTGAACAAGGTACTTACTCTGAGCCTCAGTTTTCTCACCTGTCAAAATGAGCAAATCAAACGTGCTCCTAAGAAACTATTTTGAGAATTAAGTAATTTGGTCCCTAAGCAGCACTCACCAAATAAATGTTCCTTTACTTCTTCTTTACTTCAGGTGTTATGTCACTTACGGCTTTCTCCTGGAGGAATTGTTTAGCACCAAGTCTCATCTCTGGTGGCTTTAATCTTCTGCCACCGAATCTCTGCAATCTCCAACACCCACACTTCTTATCACACTCTGACATCTGAGATGCACAACTCTGATTTTTCCCTTTTCCTCTTTATTCTTCTATAAGCTCAAAGTATTCAATAGGTCTGCTTCTCTGGTTTGGTGGTAAAATTTTTTTTTCTGTTCCTTATTGGTTCCCATCACAAGGAATGGCACTTGAACAGTAGCCCAGCCCCTGATCTCTGTTTTGGGATAGAACCCAGGGTAGATCAGTTTCTGTCCATGAAATATGTAATTATCACCTTGAACCCTACAGTCTGTAGAAGCCTCCAATCTATTGACTTCCCAACCAAGAACCTATAGCCCTTGGATCTAGAGAAAAGGGAGCAGGTCTATAAGTGGACTGGGACACTCTATGTGCTCTGTGGTGCATAGTAAAACTGCATACTTCATTATTCCTGATATTTCTTCCATAAACTACCATCACAGACAATATAGCACATGACTATCCACCGTGTTAGCCTTTAATGGTTTTATGAATGAACAAATTGTTTCTGCAATTAGAAAAGCAGCAACAGGAAGGCAGGGATCAGACTTTTAATGAAGAATAAACCTCCCCGGGTCATCATATTTACCCCTGTATCTCTCACAGTGCTGTGAACACAGCAGGGGCTCAAGAATATACCTCTATCATTGCCAATTACACAAGAAGGCTTTCTAGCCTGTAGAGACTAGATTGTAGGAACAAAGGAATCCAGGTGCATAGACCAAGTGTCTGGGGTTCTGAGCAAGACCCATCAAATTCTGCAGCACACAGCATTCGCCTAGCCTCCTATCACCACCCCAGCTTAGAGGCAACCAACCATCCTATTTCCAGGCCTGCAGGGACACTTCTGTCACAGCTGAGTTGGTATAGGAAGGGCACCATAACCGCTCACAACCCTCACAGCCCAATCCCCTTTCTTATACCATCTCATCAGGGAATGCCAGGACCAGCCTAAGATCATACAGCTGAATCACCACCAGCCCAGACCCGATTTTCTGCCCTTCCCCAGCCCAGCACCCTTCCAGTGACAGACGCCACATCACAAGGGGACAGACCTTCCTTTGGGTGTCTTGGAGCCTGAAAAAGTCTCAGTATCCCAAGTGGTGATTCTACAAATACAGAATCTAAATATAACTGGTGCGAGGGCGGTAAAGGGTAAGGGTTGAGGGACAGAGTACAGGAGCTAGGTGAATGACCTATCTTCCCTTCTTTCAAATTCAACCCCCACTGCAACAGGCACCTGCTCCCCTTGTGAGAGCCGCGGCTGGGGCCAGGATGGGCTCGGCTGGCCTTGAAGTGCAGGGAAATGCAGAAAGCGGTAGGGTCCCGCACACACATCCCGTGCTTACCACGATCACCACCTTGGGAGTGGGGCCCTTAACCTCCCGCTGTGTGATGCCAAATCGCTGGCTGTACATTTTCGAGTCCCTCGGGATGGGGGCGGCGTCCGCCGCGGTTTCCCAACTGTGGAGACCAGTGAGACCAGCTTCCGCAATGCAGAGGTCTGGTTGCCATGGTGCGCCCGGCAGGGTGAGGGGCAGATGGGAGGGGCCCAAGTCGGTCCCGTCACCATGGTGACCATAGACGCTGGTGTTCGCAACTTCCTCCCGGAGCCGAGGAGCTGAGTCTGCGCGGTCCTCACCCCGCCCTCGGCCAGGCCTCCAGCAACCGCGCTCCCTTCCTCTAGGGTTCATCAGAATAACAGAGATAAGCCTCCTTAACCCGAAGTGAAGGCGAAGGTCTAATTACATTCCAAATGACTTTGCTATTTATATACTGTAATCAGCCTAAAAGCATGAGAAAAGTTAGTGGATATTTTATGGGAAGGTTAAATTTTGCGGCCATTTCTAACTGAATCTTGATGATGGTAGTAATCATCACAGGACAACAACCTTATATTTGTGTAGTTCTTTAAGGTAATTTGCAAGGTACTTTCATACATAAAACCTTTGGACCTCACAGATACTTCAGAGGGTTGATGGGAACAGCAGGTATTATCCTCATTTTCCAGCCAAGACAATCAAGGCCTAAGGAGCCTGTCTTGTCAGCCCACCCACACCAGTAATGATAAATCTGTTTTTAATAAAATCTTCCTACTGCACTGGGCAGAAGCCAGACCTGTCTCAGGGTGCCTTAGGATGGGGGGAGGGAGCAGATCAGATGGGCTAGGAGGGCATGACATGACCTGGCTGGGCAAAATAAAGAGTCTGAGTTAGGGGTCCCAGTAAACCAGTCAGGACGTGGGTAAGAAGGGCAGGTAATGAGGCCTCAGAATCTGTATCCCAGGAAAGGGAACAGGCAACACCGATCAGGGAACCTAGAAGGGGCCCTCAGCACAGGTGGAGACCACAGCTGTACTTCTGGTCAAAAGCAAGGTGGTAGTAACTAAAAGTAACTAAAAGTCGGTTAAGAAAGAATGACACTTTGGTACTCTCCTTCTAAAGCAGGATGAGCACAGCACACTAGAGCACAGAAACAAATCAGAACCTAGTCACTGACATCTAACAACCAAAGTACAACTACTGTGTATACCGTCGCAAGGCTGCAATTTACTGTAAATTAGCATTCCTTAATCATTTGTAATCCACCCACTTCAGATTTTGTATGCGGTACGTTTTTAGATTTGGATTCCGTTTCCTGAATTGCTGGTTCAGCTTTTCAGCCACAAAATAATGTCTTTTCTCTTTTTAATAATCTCTTTTAATAATTCTCTTTTTGTCTTTTTTCTCCTATAATGTTTCTTCTTTCAATTGCAGTTCGGTAAAATACTCATTTTCATTTACTGCTAAGAGTTTATGTAGCCTGAAACAAACAAAAAAGAAAGAAATTAGAGGTCGTCTCTGTTCCCTGTACTGAGTCCTGTGGGTCAGTTCCTTGATCTTCAAGTCCCAGGGACGACTGGCCCGCCGGTTGATCTGGGTGGAACCACCCCTCACACTACACCCTTGGGAAAAAAGGGAGGCAATGAAAAGGCCCTCAGTCAGGCACGGGGGTTGGGATGAGCAGCGCAGTTAACAGGAGAGCCCGTCGGACACCCCTAGAGGTCGTACAGCCCGAAGGATCCCGTCGAAAGGAGTTCCGCGACGGGGTAAGACGACCCTTGGCGATACTTTGCTGCCCTCGAACGTCCCAGCGTCGGTCCAGAGCTCGTGGTGCCGCACCCTCACCCCGGGCGCGCCCCATAAGTTAACTCCAGTGCGGTTCTGCCTGTTTTACCACCACATGAAGGACAGTCGGCTTTTCTCCCGGTCCCGCCAACGATCGGCGTCCGAGCCAGGCAGAGGCCACGCCCCTGGGCCGCCCAGGCCTGGGGTGGGGGGCAGCGTCTCCCGAGCCCTGGTGGGATGACCGCGGCCCCGGCGCCCCCTGGCGGGCCTATTCGGAGGGTGGCCGGGCGGGGCCAGGACCAGAGCCCAGCTAGCCCTCGCTAGCCTCCGCTTTCAGCCAAGCTGCCCCAAGGCCTAGAGAAGTGATTTGTCCTAAGACAGAACCTGACCTAGATCTTGCCACCCACCATCCCACTTTCTCGGAGTTAACAGTTACCACCACCAAGACACTCCCCAAATAAACACTAAGTGTATAAAACAGTAAACAGGACAATAAAAGTCATTTTAAAATAATTTTAAAATAGAACAGCTCAGAGATAAAAACTATTTATATTATTTCCAATTCCTATTGTGCCCCAACAAGGTTCACGCAAGGGCTGTCCTCCTGACAGTTTCCTGAACTCTAGATTTTCACCATGAAATTCCATGATAAAGTTGGATATCCATTCACCACTGGTAATACATATTGATGTATTTAATAAAATTGCATGGACTATATCTTTTTCATTTCTGTATCCCAGTATCAAGTACAGTGCCTACCATGGGCCAGGTTCTCAATACTTGAATGAATGATACAAAAATAGCCGAGACCAGCAAGTTTTTTCTGGGTGGGCTTGACAGAATTTCTGTACTTGCTGGGGTCACCATGAAATCCATGGTCTTCAACTTTGCATTTTCAGCAACGTAGCTTTATCAAGTTATCCTCAGGTGAGCAGTGAGACCCTTGGGAGCTGATTCATGGCAGGGTGGCTTTGTAATGTGTCACCTTGACTAGGCTACGTTTCCCAGAACTCCCTTCCCCGTATGCTTCCGGTTAGGATGGGCCACAAGAGACATTTTGCATGGTAACTGGAGGGCAGAAGTCAAGCAGCAGCACACCGTTTTTACACTCGGAAGGTTGGTGTGCGGCACCAGGCACTGTTGCAGTTCACACATGTTGTCACTTATCTGCTGGCTCACCTCGTTGGTGTGGGGCAGCAGTCAGGCCTGCAGTCAGGCCTGCAGCTGCTCCACTTTCCCTGGGATCTTCCTTCAGCGTCTCTAATTCCTGGGTCAGATGAGTATTTAACTCTGTGATGAAGGGCACCAGCTTCTTCTGCAGGACACCCACATTATCGAAGTTGGAGGTGGTGAGAGACTGACATGGGTTCTAGGCCATCCTCGCCGGTTCCGGTTCCAGCTCGTGCTCGTGCTCCTACGCGCCAAAGTGTCCTCCGTCTCCCACACTTTACATCCATCTTCCCTTCCCGATTGCGATTGCCTGCCCTGCAGACTTCAAGCTCCAGCATTAGATGTAAAGACAACAGCCTTACAGAGACTGTTTAACCAGCTCCCACTACTATGTAAGGTCAAATCCCTACAAGTCCCTCAATATACATATATATACATATACATACATATACATATATATATAATCTCTATATTAATGGTGCTGCTTTTCCAATCCTACTGTGATACACACTGTAACCAGACTCTTAGGAGTCTGAATGCCCATCAAATAAATTTCATTTAGGACAGTACAGAATACTAGGGTTGGGTGGCTGGGTCCTGGGGAGAGCAAAACAGTATCAGTAAATTATCCAGTCTTGACTCTGGCTCAGGTAGGTAAGGCAAAGGAAGCAGCCGAGGAGGGCAGCAGAAAGGGTTATGGGTAGGGAAATATCTAATCTTCATATGAATTATCTAAAGCTGCAGGGCAGGGACTAGAGTAAGGCAGGGGAAAACAGAAAGCTACAAAACTTAAGGAGGCATGCACTCGGTCACAGCCCTGTAAAGCTGGCTAAGTAACAAACTGCAGGCCTATATTTTTTGGCACTTTATGAAAAACTGGGAAATGAGGCAGGGCTGAGCCAAGACTGGCCCTTATGCAGGACTTGGAAGCAGGAATTCATACTCCTAGCAGAGAGGGGCCAAAAGCAGAAACCAAGCACAAAAGTCGTCACTGGGCAAGGGAGGTACGTTGTCAGCAAAGATGAGCCAAGCTGGCAGCTGTACTTCTGAAGACTGCTGTAGCCGAGGAGGAGGGTAACAAGCGAAATGAACAGTGACCACCAGGGAAGGACGTCCTTTAGTGTTTGCGGAATATTATACAACACCCAAGTCCTGGGAAGAACCCAGTCTCTTGGATGCCAGGGTGTTGAGACAAGGTGACACCATCCAAAAAGCCTCAGCACTTCCTAAACCACACTAGAGGCAGCAGTGTAAAGGATTTGTTCTGTTTAGAGTAATCCACCTTGTTTTCAAGGTCACTAAAAACTTCTGTCACTATAATATTACACAATATCGAATATAGTATTACAGCTTATAGTTCGGTGGCTTAAACAAGGTTTTTACGACCTGGGTCTGATTCTAGGCTTATTGATACTAGCTGTTTGACACTGGACAAGTTATTTAACTTCTTTGAGTTTGTTTTCCCATATGCAAAAATGGGCAAAAATCATTGTCTTCCTAAAAAGATTTCAGAATTAAATAAAATAGATCAGTAGGAGGAACTAACCAAATAGCAGTTCCTTTCCTCATTTATTCACATTATATTTTCAAATGCTGTCTCTCTGTGGAAATGGAAATGTTCAGAAACACTGCCAGGTCTCATCCAGAAGCCACTGAAAAATTATTTATGAAGATGGCTTGTATAGGCTGTTTTGTGGTGGCCTTTACATCCCCTCTCTACCCCAGATTCTCCCATCCATAATATCCGCACTTCTGGTCACAGTCAAGCTCCTGAGATTTGCACCAGTTGGAGCAGCTGCAACAACTTTCTATTCTTTCTCTTTCTTTCCTCCTTACTTCCTCTATAAGCTCAAAGTACTGAACAGGCCGGCCTGATTCTCTGGTTTGGTGGTAGGTTTTTCCAGTTCCTACTGAATCCTACATATGCCCCTCGGTCTATGGTCCAGCTCTGAGTAGATCAGTGTTGTCTGTCATAAAGCCAGTCTGTAAATTATCACCTTGAATCCTACAGTCTGCAGAAGCCTCCAGTCTACTGCTTTCTAGCTCCAGGTTTTTTAAGGTCCTTGGACCTAGAGAAGAGGGAGCAGGACTGTATGTTGAATGAGGTTCGCTCTTTGCAAAATGGAGCATCACAAGACCATTTCCTAGTATTGTGTGCCTGGAATCCATTTCCCCATAATTATCCCTTATCTCTTATCTCTCTGCTAAAATATTCCATTACAAACACCTGAACTGTTAGTTCTCCGTTAACATATAATGATTTTACACACAAGGAAACAGGTTTCCTTACTTAGATGGTAAGCTCCCTAAAGGCAGGAATCCATGTCTCCTGAAGGAGAAGCCTTCCAGGGTCACTGTGTTCACCATGGTATCTCTCACACTGCAGCATACCCAGGCAGGTACTCAATCAGTACCTCTATAATTGCCCAAGACAGATGGAGTTTCTGGCCTGCAGAAGCTAGCTTGGAGGAACAAAGGAATCTAGGTGCCTAGGCCAACAGTTTATGTTGCCTGTATCTGGAACCCTATGTACAGCCTGAGAACATTCTTTAGGAGGTAGGATTCCTGTCCTCCTCCCACCAGCCCTGTCCTTAGGGGAAGCTATCTTTCATACTATTGCCAGGCCTGCAGGGACAGTTCTGTGAAGCAGCTGAAACTCTTAATAACCTCAACAGGCTCCGGAAAGGTTCAAGAAATGCAGCCCAACCCTGTCCACAGAGGACAATCCAGGAGGTGCAGGAGCAGCCTAAGATTGCACAGTTGCACATCTCAGGGCCCAGATCCACCCACCCACCGTCCAGCCCACCTGTCATCTCTTGGAGACTCCAAACACCTTCAAAACCCCAAATGATGATTCACGGAATAAGAATTTATATATTAAACCTGAACCCTTCTGGATTTTCTTAGGGAGATGTGGATCAGGCTTTTATCCTTTTCTTCCATATCTCATCATAGGGCATCAAATCCTTAACCACCACTGACCCCTGTCTCTCTATGGCACCCCCACACACCCAAGGAAAGCCCTAACCTGAACCTCAGGAAAAAGTCTCTAGGGTCCTACACATAACCTCTCACTGACCATGATCAGCACAGTGATATAAGCTACCTCCCACTGCCATTATGCCAAATTGCTGGCTCTATTTTTAACACTCAGGGCCCATATCTGACCAGCACCAACCCCATACCACCCCTCACTGTGTGGGGCACACCTTGGCAACCAGACTGCTGTGTCCCGGAGGCGGGTTCCACCCAGGCTGAAAATCTCCGTGATCTGGGGAAGAATTAACATCATGGGTCATCATGGCCAGTGGGGCTAAAGCAGGGTCAGGGGAGGGTGAAATGTCCCCCAGCACTGACCACGGGTGTGCCAGCCCCTCCTGCCTCCTCCTCTGGGGCCGAGTCAGAGGCGGAGTCATCCTTGCTCTCTTCCTCTTTGTCCTCCTCAGGGTCCAGTGGCTCTTGCTTCACACGTGGCAAGTCTGGGTCCACTGCCTGGGAGAGGTAGGAAACAGGCAGCAGTCAGAAGGACAGGGTTGGCCTGAGAAGAGAGTCTCTTATCAGCAAGCCTGTCAGCATACTAACAAATCCCACTTCTGTCACATTTCAGCCCAGAAAATCCATCTCTCTGCCTACAAACCTTTCCCATTCCTCAGAGTTCCATTTTGTTAGCTGGGCAGCAAGCAGGCAAAGTTAGTTGCCTGGGGAAGGTGGGGCATCTGTCAGACAGGTGGGGTAATTTTGTGGTGAGGCTGCAATCAGCACATCTGTTGCTCTGCTCAAGAACCACCATCATGGCTCACCATCACTCTGCTCACAGACCACCCATCACCGACCCCCACCTTGCTGGGGCAGCCAGGCCGCAATACAGGAGAAGTCAGGATGGCTGTGCCCGGTGTCCAGTCTTCCTGGGCATCCGCCTTCTCTTGCTTCACCTGGGGTAAGGCCACAACCCAACTCAGGCCAGGGCACTGGGCCTCCTGTGTGAAGGAGGATTGCAGCAGTCTTGGTCCCAGCTTCCTGGCACAAGGCTGGGTAGGACTGGGAAGGGCAAGCCAAGATGGGATCCTCACCTGCAACAGGGCTTCTGTGGAAGCTGCGGCAGGGCCAGGCACCTGCACGGGACTGCTTGCACCTTCCCGTAAGAACACAAGGTCAGTGCCAGGTGGGGGCAGCACAAAGCCACTGCCTGTTTCTTGTTTCATTGGAGTCTGGGCATGGCCTGGTCGGGCCGTAGGTGCGGTCAAGGAGGTCTTCAATATCTGACCCGGACGGGGCCTTCGAGTAGAGCCAGGTCTCTTTCGACGAGAGTGTGGGGGTGGCCCTGCCCCATCCTCAGATCCTGCCCAGACACTAGGCAGCAGCCGCTTCTGAACAAAGACAGGGTATTATGGCCACCTGACACAATGATCGACCACCCTGCCCTGATCAACATGCCTGCTAATCCACATTAACTGCGGCACAGAAGCTGCTTTCATATGAGGCCCCCCTCATTGAGCCTGTTAGTCTCCTGCCAGTGCCACTTCGATTCGTTCACCCCGGCACAATGTTTGCTACTCATTAGCTGAACCCATCATCCCATCCATTCTTCTGAAAATGCAGAACCCATCTGGCCCACCCCACCCACGAGGCCTGCCCACCATTCCCAGACAGTGGGGGCCCTGAGTTAACTCATCCCACCCGCCTGACTCCTCTGCATCACCCACCATGGCAAACTGCAGGCATTGGCGCCAACGACACTTCTGGCGCTTTTGGTTGCTGCCCCCAAATTTAGGCTTGTCACAGCAGAAGTCGCAGTGACCACAGTCCATCCGCCGCAGGCAGGCTGCACAGGCTCCACACTTGCGGTTCTGCCGGCGGTTGGTGTAAGGCTGCTGGGGGATAGGCAAGGGCGGGGGTGCGGTTACTGGTAATATTCAAGTGCTGTTCTTCTTGTCCCTTCACTAGCCCCATCAGAGGGAAGTGGCTGTGCACTGGTCTTAGTCACACCTCAGCATCTGCTAGTCCTATACCAGGCACTATCACCATACCGGACAGTGCCTGATAGCATTAGGACTGTGGCTGCTCCAATGCAGTATCCGTGACTTCATCTGCTAGACCAATGGTTGCCAAGACAACGTCTTTGACCCCCACCTCCAGCAGCGTTTTCCTGACCCTCTATAGCTACCGGCACCGTGCCTGCTGAATCTGCTCATCCTGTGTGAACTCCATTCCCTACACTAGCTTTTCCTATACTAGCCCCACCAGAGTGTTGATTCATCTGACATTAAGTACTCTATCACTGCACCTGTCGATCCCATGTTAGTCCCTCCCCTGCTGTCTGCTTATTCCCTGCTAGTACCCATTACTCTGTCTTGCTGTTCCCCTATTAGGCCCATTGCAGCAGCTGCTCCTTTGCAATTAACCAAGTGCCCTGGGAGGGTCTAGGCTTGTCCAGGTAGGGTGGGGCCACTCACTAGCTCGTCCTCGTCTACACAGTAATAGATGAATTCGGCAGGTGGCGAGGGGACCAGGGCTCTGGGGTGCTGCAGAGGCAAACGGGGTGGGGTCAGGGCAGGTGCTGGGCAAAGTTATAGTTGTGCCTTCCCCCTGCCCACCAGGGCCTCACCAGCTCTGGGGACTCTGGAGGCTGTGATGGGGGAACTGGAGGCAATGGCTGGGTTCGGGGGGGGCGCCGCCGGGCAGCCATCTTGGAGTCACAGCCCCCTCTGCGGCGGCTACGTTTACCCTGGGAGAAAGCCAGAACAGAAGTTCAGGCCTGGTGGAACCAGGCCGACCCAGGACCCCCACATCTACCCCCCACCCTCAAAAGGAGTACAGAAAGCATGCGTGGGACAGACAGAGGGTAGGGTGTGGCACTCACAGCAGGGGGAGCCACAGCCAGGGGAGGGCGTCGTTGACATCGCTGATGGTGGCGACGGAGACGGTGGGCAAGGTGCTGGCAGATAGGGGCAGGTAGGTGAGGCCAGGGAGGTGAGCATAGGGTGGGGAAGAAAAGAAGACATGAGGTGGGCAAGGCTGGGAAGAAGCAGCAGTAGCAGTAGCAACTTTAACAGCAGAATGTGCTCTGCCCCAGCCCTGGCCCCCTCATCCTGACTCACCCGTAGGCAGCGCCGCTGGACACACCTCCACTGGCGCCTGAGACCAGGGCGAGGCGGGCGAAGGCAGACTCGGCAACGGCCACAGTCCTCTCGGGTCTGACAGCCCCGGCACACTCCACACCCTCGGCTCTGTCAAGGAGGCCAGAGGCATGATGCATGGGGCCAGGGCTCTGACAGCCAGGGGATAGGGTGAGCCTTGGGCCCACCCTACCTGCCCAACTCACCCTTTCCACAATCCGGAGGCACCGTCTCCGCTCACACTTGCAGAACAGCCCCGAGGCCACATCATGGGGCAGCTGCAGAAGGCAGGTGGAGCAGGCCCCGCAGTCCTCGGTTACCCGGCAGGCCTCGCACTCCCCACAGCCCACACGCTGCCAGGAATGGGTGGGGCGAGGTCACAGGCCCAGACAGAGTAGCTCCAAGTATGTTGCCCCTTATGTGTCTGTTTTCAGCCCCCATTGCCACGTCTAGGAGTCCACCATATGCCTCATCACTATAGCTGACTACTAATAAGCCATCATCAGAGTCCATCCCCAATGTCTCCAGGTGCCTGGTTAACCTCATCACTGTGTCTACTGACACCCCATTAACACATTACTGTCTGCTGGCCGTAGCTGGCTCCCTACAAAATGATTCTGACACCCTGTGGATCCATCATCATTCCTTCAGACCTTCTTACCGGCCCCCATCACATCCTGCTCCCACCACACACTTGTGAGGAGGAGGCAGGTCGTGCTTACCTTAAACATCCTCTGTTCCCGATTGAAAGCAATTCTCTGCGCTGGGGAAAGGGAGGGGGAAGAAGAGAAGTGGACAAGGAGCATCAGATATCTAACCTCATCCAACATTCAACCTGAAGCCTGACAGCGGTGTCCCAGCCTGACATCAGGCCTGCTCCACTTCTATCTCCCAGGGCTCTGGGGCCACTCACCTCGGCAGTCCTTGCATAATGTCTTGAGCCGCTGCCTCCGGGTACCATCGCCTGAGAAGCTGATTCCACAGTTCTCACAGCACCTGGGATGGGAAACATGGGTGTGGGGACCTGAGTGTGCCCCCAACCACAACCCTCACCCTCTTGGCTCACTTTAGGCCAACACTCACCCAGGTGCAGGGAGTGAAGCTGGGGCTGTGTCAGCATTAGCCTTGGTCTCATCTCTTGGGGCTTCCTTCCTGACCTCACCCTTTTGGGGTCCAACCTGACGTTTTCGAGTCTTGGCTGGCCGTGAAGGCTTCTTCCGCTTCCTGCTAGGCACAGCTAAAGGTTGGGCCTGCAAATGAGAAAGAAAGCGGGAAGAGACCTGTGGGTGGGTGTTAGGTGGCTCAGTCACCCCTGCCTGGGTACCCCACACTGTGTAGTACCTTGGGGGCCGGATAGCACAGAATGCCTTGTTTGAAGTCGAAGAGGGTAAGGTCGCACGCAGGGCCCAGGTATCGGGTCAGCTCAACTTTGCTTCGGATCCTGTCTCCTGTGGGGCTGGGAATGGGCCAGGATGGGTTGGTACACCAGTGCAGCCGTGGCCACTCCACCCTCACAACCCTCCCAATGGGAGGGTTCTGGGCTGGCAGGAGATCAAGGGCTGGCAGCCTGGGATTGGCCTGTGAGCCCTGACCAGGTCTTACCCCAACTAAGCTCGCATAGCAGAAACACAAAATGTGTTTAGATACCAGCATATACACAAACGAGCAATATAAACATAAATAGATAACACGTCCATTAATAACACATACTACTACTTGCAGTCTGTTTAAGTAAATAAACGTAAACACAGACAGAAATTCAAACTTGTTGAGTAATATATAAACGCGTTAAAGTTAAAATACTAAATACGTAAAAAAGAAAAAAATACAAGAAGCACCCATTCAAAAATATACGCGTGAATAAACGAACATACATATATGTATATAAAAACATGTACGAAGAAACAAATGCAACTACATATAAAACTAAGTAGGAGTAATTAATATTCTCGGAGGGAATACCCAAAAGGTCTCTAGCATTTCCGCATGTCTTGCAAGAGAGGCACTGATAGTTCTTTGTTATGAACTATCTTTTCAAGGATGTTTGTACAGCAAACAGCCTTGGAAGATAAGAGATAAGTTCTCCTTTCAGAGCAAAGGGAAGGCATCCTTACTGTCCTAACGTTACAAAAGATTGGATTCCTTAAGCTCAGGACTCCTTTCCTACAACCTAATGCATGGGCAGAAGCTAGTCAGTCCTCTTCAGGTCACGCTATGGGAAATGGCATTTGGGGAACTGGCACAAAATTAATGACATTCTGGATACTGCTGTTACTGTGAGTAATAAACTATCTTTCATCTCTGACCCAGGAGTCTCGTATATCCTACCAGCATTCACAAAATTGTGACATGCTTGTTATCTTACCCTAATTAAGATAAATCCTGCTCCTTTATAGGTCTAGACAACAGCATTTAAATTTTTAAATTTTGGCAGTTTCACACAAGTTGTGAATATGGATAAACATACAGTTAAGTATAAGCAAATATAATTGTATTTATGACTTTATTCCTCCAGAAAAACAGCAACTTAGACCAAAAAAAAAAAAAAAAGTTCAGGAAGAATGCAGAAAATTCATTAATTACCTTAGATCCTTAAAATGTGAACTGCATATAAACATATACATTTGTGCATTTATAGTCGATTCCCACTATTCCTGGCATGTCTTACAGGGTCACGCTGAGCACTGCATAAATGAATACAGAACCTCTGCTCTTGTGGAACTACAGTTTAGGGTACTGTGAGCCTCAGGTGACATTTCTGTCAACTAATCAATGCATAACCTTGTTTTATGTGTGCTCCTGTTTAAAGACACTCTACTTAATACATTCTTACAAGTGACCGACAGCATGGCCTTTGAATGACGTAAAGCCAGGAGCTTCAGAGGCCATCTGAACCTTTACCACGGTCCTTGTAAAACAAGTCAGTCATCAGTGAAACCTATTTTTCTGCATGACGTTTTTCCCATGTAACACTTACCAAGTATTTTTAAAATTCCTCTGCAAACTCTTGATCTGTAGAACCTGCCTTGTATGCAAATTTAACATCTTTCAGGATGTATCACCTTTTGAAATGTGTGAGCCAGTCAGCACTAGCTGAGATGCGTTTAACATACTCCTAATCAGGAGTAACAAAACCATCAATGTCCTTGGCTTTCAGCTTCTTGCACTATCCACTACATTTTATTTTCCTAAGTATTGTCTTATGGATCTTCAAGTTTAGCTATTTTCCCACCTTTCCCCTAGCTTCATCATGTACTATACATGTTACTTTAGTGTTTTCCAGAGCAGACTTGTGTACAAATTAGAAAATTTCCTTTTGTTTTTCTAGACGTACCACATTTTTGATTCATTAACATTGCACTCACACCTAACCATACTGCAACTCACAACTGAAATTTATTTAACATGTAATTTCTTCTTATAACACATCACAGACTTCTTGCACTTAAAACACTAGACAGCACTTCGGCACTATACTTGGGGTGGGAGCACTGTAAATACCAAAACCACCAATAAAAAGTGCAAAAACGTGAAAAACATGGCACTTAGTAGACCACAAAAGGGCACTTGTTTACGGTACATGAAGTAAAATAAGAAGGCCTCATTCAATCTCAGCTGGGAATGAGTGTATCGGGGAAATTAAATCTTTTGCTGTTCTGTGCATGTCTATAAATGACTGTGAAAGTACACTGAATATTGACTTTGAGAGTACAAATATTAGTGAGTAGGCTAATTTGCAAGTATAGAATCTGTAAATAATAAGAATCAACTATATTTGCATAATTTTAACCCATGCACAAATTAACCACACCCCCTGATTTCAGCCCTACCCATGATTCTGTCCAACAACCCACCCAGTACCTCTGGTAATAGGTGTCTGAGCGTCCACAGGTGGCACCTGACTTTCGAAAGACCTCGCGGCGCTTCCAGCCGGGGCCCAAGGCTGGGCAGTCCAGCCAGTCCTCAGCCATGGGGGCCACAGGAAGGAGCAACGGCCTGCAACATGGAGGGGGCAAGGGGGAAAACTGAGGCTCTAGGAGAGGACACATTGTGCCCTAACCACACAGACCGCCGGTATTTAGTAATGCTTGTCCAAGACCGGGGACCTACCACAGGCAACTGGCCAATATATGAAAGAGAAAAATCCCCTTTCCCACCTCACTCTTCCCTGTCCTGGGCCGAGGTGCTTGTCATTCCTACCCCTTCTTGACCAGGCAGCCCTATCTTCAACTTTAAGGTCCCCATCCTCAACCCAAAGATCCTCGTTTCTTACTCAATGAACTGATCCCCAATTCTTCCCCGTCCTCAGCCTGAGAGGTCATCACTTCTCCCCACTGTCAATCCAGGACCCTGTCATTCCTCACAGGAGACATCCTCTGTCTTTGACCTACCGGCCCCTTTTCCTCCCCTTTATCACCCTGAAACCTCCATACTCCCCTCCCCATCATCAGCCTGAGAGAGCCCATTCCTCCCACAGTCAGCCCAAGAGGCCCCATTCTGCTCATCCTCAGACCTAGGTCCCAGCACTCTGCCTCAGTATTCTGACCTCCCATTCGCTCCCTTCCTTGACCCAGGAGTCCTCAATTTCTCTTTCAGTCTTTCAGCCTTCCCATTCCTTCCCTTTCTGATGTCCCGTTACCTGCTGCCTCGGTGTTACTGCCTCAACTTCCTCTGTGTCCTCTGCCAGACAGCCCCCAGCTGCTCCACACCTCTACCCTGAACAGCCCCTCACACCTTCTGCTCCTCAGCCTGAAAGCCTCCTCCTCATTTCCCCTGTCAGTGTCCTGAGCCACAAGTCCTCCCCAATCTCAGTCCCCATGCCTTATTCCTCTCATCTTCAGCTAAAAAGTTTCTTCATCCCATCCCTTCCCTTCAGCGTCCCCTATCCTCTCCCGCTCATCACCCGGAGACCCTGACTTCTCTCGTCAGCATTCTCAGCCAAACCCCATCCCTCCCCGTTCTTGTCCCAAGACCATGCCCACCCCTAACTCAGCATTCTGAACCCCTGTTACTTCTCGTTCTCCAGACGAAGCCCCGGTCGCTCCCTTTCAACATCCCAACGCCTCCGTCTCTCCCCGTCATCAACCTGAGAACCCCTCACTTCTCCCTCTCAGCGTTCTGAACCCCCATTCCTCTCCCCTTAACCTGAGAGGCCCCGAGATCTCTCCTCAAGCGTTTAGAACCTTCCCCATTCCTCTCCGTCCTCGTCCAGGCTCCCGACACGTCCACCTGTCAGCGTTCTGCGCCCCCTTCCTCCCCGTCCGCCGCCAAAACCTCTCCATTCCTCCTTTCAATATTCCGACGCCGCCATTCCTCCCCCTCATCGGCCTGAGGGCCCTTCATTCCTCTCCGTCAGCGTTGTGAGCCTCAATTCTTCCCCATCCTACGCCTGAGCGCTCTCCATTTCCACCCTCACGACTGTCTCACCAGCTCGGCACCGGGCCGGTAGCTTCCGCTGCTCTAGGTCCGCGGACCCATGGCGAGGGTCCCGCCTGTGACTCCCGCCTTGCCCCGTTCTTCTTCCTCCTCCGCAGACGCTTCCTCTGAAGCGATAGCTGTCGCTGCCGCGGCCGTTCGTTGCTCCCGGAACCGGAAACCCGCCGCCCGCCTCTAGGGCTCCGCTCCCGGCAAGACGCCTGCGCCCTAATGCCCCGCCAGCATTTGCCCTTAGTGGGGAGGGCCCCGCGCCTGCGTGCTCAGCCCCACAGCGGCGCGCGCCTCTTGCCCGGCCCTACTGCGCTTGCGCTCTGACATCCAACTACGGCTCGTACCCGATCGGAGACCTGCAACGCTTGAGCTCCTCACCTCGCCAACCGGCGCCTTCGCCCCACTCCGCCCACCTGGCTTGCGCCTGCGCTCTGCTAACCTAAGGAGGCGAGGAGGGTCGGGGACGGCCCTGTGATGTTTCCCGGGCGGTCTCCACCAGGGGTACCCAGGAGGGAAGGGCGGCGAGGCCTAAGGTTGTGCCGGAGCCCTCCTCTCCCACCTCTCGCTTACGCCGCGTCTGTGCTATCCGGCTCCCCGAACATCTGCCCCAGGACTGTTGTGTTTCGCTCTCTTCGGCCCGCCGAACGGCCGCGGGAGCGCGCGGGGACTGGTGCGGCCGCACACTGAGCCCGGCTCCTTCCGCGGGAACTGGAGAAGGGGGCGTGCCGCGCAGCAGGTAAACAGAAGGTCCGTGCACCCGAGTAGGGCGGGTCCGTTCTGGAAAGGTAGTGCCGTGGGGACTGCTGGACTGACATCGAGAGGGCGGGATGGAGTTCCCGGGCTTCTGTTACATACGTGTCCCAAAAGAGGGTTGTGGGTAAACAAGGGACCCGGTTACATCTAGCATACGTCTAGTTTGGAGAATCTCAGTGCTGACCCAGAACCGGTAAATCAGCCACACACTAAATTAGTGCTGACTGGATACCCATTGTTTCAAAACGGGCTGAGAATGTAGGTGATTGGGCTCTCCCGCAGGAAGTCAGACCCAACGCACACGGGGGCGCCTGCAGAGCACAGAGTAAGCGCCAACAGTGTACTCGAAGCTGTATACAGCCACGCCTGCTGAGGTACAGGTGTGCCACAGCCCATCTACCCCAGGGCTTTGGAAATGCAGTCGCAGCTGGATAAAGTGTGGAAACCATCAGTAGTAATCTTAGTTCTTCAAAATTTTATTAACAAAACGAGGAAGAGGGGGCAGGAGTGAGCAGATTCCACAGTCCTACCCAGGCACAGAGAACAGAGAGACAAAGGAATAGACAAGAACAGGAAAAAGTTCTGAGACCCTCTGGTAACAACAGCCGGGCAGTCAAATGGTGGATCGGCACAGGGAGAAACTCGGGACCGCTGGAGAAACATACGAAGGGCAGACCAGACAAATGGGGGATTCTGGGCAGCTCCCCAGCCTGGAATGCAGCGTGTGACAACTTCTGGGCCATTGTGCGGCTCAGCGGTCAGCACTAGAGCGCAGGTCGGTAGTGAGTGGGTCATGCTGGATCGTTTGGTGTAGCATCAGGGCCAGTAACCCTGCACGGTTAGTCATGGCTGTGCGTACGTTGCGCTCCTGCTCAAACAGCTCGTCCAGCTTGTACCACTGACAGGAGAGTAGAGAAGAGCCATGAGAAGGAGCTCCAGAAGCCCCGCCTGACCCCAGCCACACCCAGCATCAAAACCTACCACGCGCACACGCTCCAGGTCCACTTCAGCACGCCGCAACTTCTCCCAGCAGTAGTGGCGGTTACACTGGCGCTTGGGCAGACGGCAAAAGTCACCTGTGAGCTCAAAGACGTCACGTACAAGGGGACACCCGCATACCTCGTCAGCTGGCACCTGCAGAGAGACCAGAGTCGGGGATGAATGGGGGTGGTGAGGCAGGAAAGAAGGCAGGCATGGGGAGTGATCAGGGAGGTAGGAAGGAAGGAAGGAACGGAGAGTTCAGGGAGAGGAGAGGAATGGAGAAGGGGAGGAACAGGAGGTGAGAGGAAAAAGGAATGAAGGATGATGAGGCAGGCAAAGCAGGGGTTACAGAAGTGGTCAAGTATAGTGGAAAGGGGACAGTCAAGAAGTGGAAAAGGGAAGGAAAGAGGGGACAGAAGAGAGCAAGGGATGAACGTGGGCCATGAGGAGGAAGGACAGAATGGGGGTGGCTGAGGGGGACGGTTAAGGGAAAACCTTACTTTGGGGTCCCGTGAGTGCTCGGGGCACAGCACCTGGAGCCGCTTACAGTAAGTCTTGCTCTGAGGATTGTAGACATCACAGAAGAGTCGGGTAGCTCTGGGGGTTTAGAATAAAGAGAGGGTAGTGGAGGGAGACCCACCTGTCCTTGCCGGTGCCCACAGCCTGCCCCAACATGCCACTTCTGACCCCAGCTTTAACCTCCCTGCTCTAACTCCACGTAGCGCCCGCACTCACCCCTCAATGCGTGTGGGGTACATGGACCCAAAGGACGTCTGGCTCTCATACTGGAGGGATGAGCACAAATGGAGGGAACTGTGGATGTGGCTGCATCCCAAGACAACCCCCAGACAACACGTCTGTCCCCCACAGACCCCATGACGTTCCCCCTCAGGCTGACACCCTGACCTTGGCGTAGCAGCGCTCCATGTGGCGCAAGGCAACACGTGGGTTGATGGGGTGCCCGCAAGAGACGCAGAAGATCTGCAGGTCCGTGTCGTCGCTGTCACCCTCGTTGCTCTGCGTGGAGCAGAAGGAACGATGAGGCCAGTCAGGACCAGGTACTGGGCCCCGTGCCGCTGGGCCCGTGCTTTGCTCACCTCCTCATCCTCACGGACAGCCTGCTGCTTGGCACGAAGGATGATGGCCTCAAGTTCATGGAATCGGCGCTCCATTTCCTGAAGGCGGGTGCGGGCACTCTGCTGCTCGCGGCGGATACGTTCGAGCAGCTTCTTCCCATGCTCCTCAGCAATGCAGGGACTCTGCTGCCACTGCTGGATGCGCTGGGGGAGGATCTCGTAGATGCGGCTGCAGGCAGGGAAGGGCAAGCAGGGCAATTGGTTAGGTGCAGGCAGGGAAGGGCAAGCAACAAAATAAGTGGGGGGATCCAAGAATGGTAGGATGCGTGGGTGACCAAATGGCAAATGAGCGACTAAGTGGTAGATAAATAGGCAGACGAGCGCCTGAATGGGAGATGGGTGAGGGCTGGATAGCTGGGTGCTTCATGGACTGAACAGGGTGCAGGTGACTGATGGGAAGACAGTCCCTATACTGTCTACTCCCCTATACTGCCTACTCCCCTATACTGCCTACCCTATACTCCCTGACTCCCATGAAGCCTCTAGGAATGACTCACTTGGCTGCCAGCTTCATGCCACAGTCATCTGAGCAATACTTGGAGCCGGGCTGGGCAGGGCGCACACAGCCAGGTCCCAGGCACTGCGGTAGCGATGCAGGGTCCTTGGCATCGGCACGTTCTGGGTGTTTCCATTTGTCCTTGTGCTTCTGCTTCTGCCGATGCCGCTTGTATCTCTCTTCCTTCTATGCGACGAAGCAGGTCGGGTCAGGGTGGAGGTGAAGTCAGCCCTGAGTGCCTGTCTCCCCCTGTATTCCACCCCCTTCTGCTTCTTGCCCCATCCAGCCTCTGACCTTTGCCTCTCCCTCCCCTCCCTGACCTCTGCTTTCGCACACCCACTTCACCCTCTCCATCACCTTCTTCTCAGACTTCTTCTCCCGACGCTTCACGTGCTTCACTTTCACTGCCCTCTTCCGCAGGGCAGGGTCCAGGAACGGGGACTCCTCTGTGTCGCTCATCCAGGGCTGCAAGTGAGGCATACGCTGACCCACCTGCCCTACCCGTGACTACCCCACCACGTCCTCAGTTCCAGATCAGCTTTCCATACCCTGCCTTCTCTCTCATCGTGAAAACTCGGCTTCTGTAACCTCCACCCTTCCACCACGGGACACTCCACCTGCTCACCAGGCCATGGTCGTCAAAGGCCCCTGCACAGAAGTCCTGGTACAGGTCAGGATCCAGCGGTAGGTCCTCGTCGGAAAGTGGCTCAGGAGTGGCCGTAGCTTCTGGTGGCTCCTTGACCGCTGATGACGCCACTGCCCCCTCGTCCTCTCGGATGCGCCCCAGCTTCTGTGACGGCTGTGGCTGCTGCTGGGTGGGCAGTGGCCTGCGAGGCCTTGGCAGGGACTCTGAGGGCGTCACTGGCGAGAGCTGCAGGGCAGAATCTCAGGACTGGCCCTGACCGCCCTGCCCGCATGCCCCGCCCCGCCCTGGGGGGCTGGACTCACCGAGGAAGGGAAGTACTTGTACGATTCCTGTGCCGGCAGGAGGAAGGCCCAGGTCAGCCCCAAGTGGATGGAGGGTGGCCCTGCCCTAGCCCCTCCCACAAGAGCCTAGCCCCACCAACTAACCCTGCCTTGCCTCCCCAGAAACACACCCACTGCTCCTACTTCTCGTCACCAGGACATGCTCAACCCTGTCCCACCTGGCCTGACACGCCTGACCGCCTTGAAACATCTGGCTCTAGCCTGCCCATCTGGGGTTGGAGGTGCCCCTGCTAGCCCCGCACACCTGATCACGCCCCATTCATCTGCACAGGCCGGGCTCCTTCCCACCTGTCTGTATGCAGTTAGGCCCCACCTCACCTGGCCCACCCCTCCTAGCCTCCATGAGCTCTTCCTGGACATACATCCCCACCTGGCCCTGCCCAGCTCTCCCCATGCTCACCCGGGCCCGCAGCTGGCACTGACGCAGCCGGCACTTCTGCCGGATCTTGTTGGGGCCCCCAAACTTCTTCATGTCCCGACAGAAATCACAGTGGCCACAGTCCTCTGTGCGCCGGCAGGCCTCGCACTCGCCACACATGCGGGCTGACCGTTTGATCTGTTGCTGCTGCTGCTGGTGATGCTGAAGGGAGGGGCCCGGAACAGAAATCAGGAACCCAAGTAGGGCCTGTCATAGGATCACCCTACCTATCCCAGCCGTGGCAGCCACTCACCTGGCTGGGTGTGGCCACCAAGGGCTGTGGAGAGGATTTGTGGGGCGAAGCAGAGCCCCGAGCAAGCATCGCCCCAACCCCTGTCCCTGACCCCGCCCGGCGCTGCAGATCTGGATCCGGAGCAGGCCTCTTGCGCCCTCCACCCTCATCCCGAGGCTCACTGCCGTCTCGTTCATTGCTGTCCCGCTCCCGTGACTTCTTGTGCCGATAACGGATTTCCAGTTTGGGGTCTTTTTCTGTGGGGCAGACAGTGGGGCCGGGATGGATTGACAGTGAGGGATTTGGAAGGTTCCAGAACTCTTTCTTCCTCTTCTTTTTGGTCCCACTCACCTGCTCTGTCCACTTACTCCAGGGCAGGCTAACCCCTCCAGTGGGACCCTGTATTTAGGCTCACAATGGAGTGTCCATTGCAACTCAACCACAAACCAACAATCGCCCACAGACATAGATCACTACACTCCAAGACCCACCCGCCCTTTATGGCTTCTTCCTCAAGGGAGGCGGACCTGCCTGCCCTGTCCAGGCACACCCCCTCACCTCGGCAATCCCGACAGTACCACTCCCGGATGGCCTTGGCCATCTTCTCAGTGATCCGGATGCAGTCCCCATGGAACCACTCATTGCAGTTGTCACACCCGCTGCAGAGGATGGGGTGAGTGGTGCAGATGTGAGGGGCCGGACCCATCAGCCTCACCCAACCTTGCAGGTGTCAGCCCCACCCGCCTCTCCCCGGCTCACATCATGAAGCAGTTGATGTCTGGTTTGCGGCAGATGCAGTAGATGGGCGCATTCTCCCCGTTCTCTGACTTGCTGTCCTCTCCAGCATCTGGAGGCTCTGGGTCTGAACCATCACCCTCCTGTGGGATACCCCCCCATCATGGTTCCTTAGAGAACCCCTATCACAATGCCTCATTCCTTGTTACAGCTCCATCGTGGCTCACCACAAACCCCAACATTCTGCCAATAAACTTTCCATCACGGTCACAACAAGCTCCCATCACTCACCCCTAACGCCCCAGTACCATGCTTTTAAATCCCATCATTCTGTCTCAGACCTTCCATCACTTCTAACACTCCATCAGTCTATCTACACACTCATAACGTTAGTTACAAACACCCCACCGCTCAACACATAGTGCCCCCATCGCTTCTCACAGACACCACGGGATATATATCCTACAGACTTCCCAACACCGTTCCCCAGTGGCCCCCGTTATTAACCCCACAGGCAAGCCCGCCCCCCATGACGGTTCCCCTCGAGTCCCTTGACACAGACTCATCACGGCTCACTACACACCGCCTGGTGCGGCTCATCGCAAACCCCTGAGCACTGCCCAATCTCCCATACGGACTGCCACGGAACTACCTAGCGAAAGAGACCCCCGCCAAACTTCCATTACGGACCCGTACAATGGCTCATCACAAAGCTCCCAGATGGCTCACACATCAGAAAAATTTCAGAACACCAGACCCCCAACATTCTACCCACAGACGTCTGTTAAGGCTCACCACAGGCGCCCACCATACTGCCCAGACTCTCCTTACTGTTCACCACAGACCCCCATGCCTCTGCCCCCGGCCCCCGCCTCTACCAATCCCACTGACCTCTACCGCCGACCCCCTCCCCGGACCCGTACTCACCATCTCTCCGCTCTCGGCGCACCCCTCCGCTGCCCCCGCCAGCGACCCGCGAACCTGCACAGACCTCCCGCTGGCGTCCACGGCCGTTGTAAAGGCGCCCACAACTACTTCCGCTTTGGTCGCGCCTCCCGGGCACCGTACTCTTATTGCGCAGGCCCAATGCGTCGGCTCCGCTGCAAACAAGTAGATCCGGCGCCCAGAGCCGCTACAGTCTCTCAGGCGCCACCATCTTGACTATTGACTACTGGGACCGTACGGCGGCCGAATCCATACGTTTGCAGGAAACACGGCCACACCTGCGTCGCTGCCTTCCTGAGATCACTGCCACCCCGTCGGCCGAGGCCGTACTGTGACTCCTTGTACGGACGCAACGTTACGGGCAACATGGCCGCGCCTGTGCGCGACTTCCACGCAGATGCCGTCATCTTGGAATCTGATTCCGTAAGATGGCCGAGTCCGTACGTTTACAGACAATACATGGCAGCGTCCTAATTGCGGCTTCCACAAGGGCGCCGCCATTTTGACCATCGATACCGTAGGCCGGTGGTTTGTCCTGCTGAGAAGTTCACAGAAAAAGTGTCCGCTTCCGAAACACGACCTGTATCAAGTTACACACATTCTTCCATTCAATCACTTTTCCGTTTCACATGTAAAAACGGGACGCCAGAAGACTGGGTGTCGTGCGCTGCGAAAGAAACCATTACCCCTGTTACATTTGCGACGTTACCTCCCGCGACTCTCCCGCTCTCTTCCCCCTTCCAGTTCCTCAGCCGGGCCTGGCACGGTTCAGCCTCTGGGCTTTTGCAGGAGTGCTCTCGCCCCTCAGAATTATTCCCAAGCAACAGCGGAAGGCCATGAACGGTGTGGACTGACCGCCTCTGGTGAGAAGTGGCCGAACCAAAGTAGGTTTTGAAATCTGTGACAACTGGCTTCACCAAGTCTTTCTCTGACCTGTGAATTTGCCCGGTTCCTGGTGACGTCCACTTTGGTTCTCTTGTTTCATACACATTCCGTTCTCTCCTATACAGTTAATTTTAACATTTTATTTAAATTAGATTAAGTACAATAAAAAAAAACCACTCTGGACAGATCAGAGAACTAGACCTCTCGGGGTAATGATCTAACTCTGGCAACCAGGGAGGTCAAATGACCTACAATAGTTCAGTGCCGCCACCACCCCAAATTCCACTGGGTGCGCGACTCATGACCGTCTAAGTGTCCACATGCCCACATTCAAAGTCAAAACGACTCGATTCGGGTTGAGGAGCGGGGTCTGGGGAAAATGAAAAGTGTTCAACTCTTTGCTAACATTTGTTCTGGGTTTCTTGGCTCCGGACGTAGCAACTGCTTTGCTACTGATGGTTCTCCTGGGTGTGTTTTCAGAGGTCTAGGGTTTTGTGGGGGGTTTTCACCTTTGCTAAACGTTTTTACTCGTTGTCCCCTCCACACCATTACAGATGCCAAAGACACAGAAGTCACAACACGGATTCTGTGACCCTCTCTTCCTAAAACAGGTTTTTAATCCCAAAACGGACCTTCAGACTTGCCTCCATTTTAAAATTAATACTGAGTTATCTTAATTTGATTGTAATTTATTTTAGCAAATAACTTAATTCATCAAATTAATTGTTCATTTAATGTATTAACTTCAGTTAGTATAGATGAATATGTATTGGTAAGGTACTCAGATAAATTTATTTTAGTATCAATTAGTGAATTTCATATAATTCAATTTTAATTACAATTTGACCTATGAAAATAAGTTTAAGGGAGTATAGTTCAAGTATAACTTAAATGTAATTACTCAAATTTAACATTACTGACTTCTGATTTACTCAATTTAGTTCAAAATAATTTAATATTAATTCAATGTATTCAGTGCAATGTTCTGTATCATTTAATTTCTTTTTTTTAATTTAAAAATGTTTTATTTATTTCTGAGAGAGAGAGAGAGAGAGCAGGGGAGGATCAGAGAGAAAGGGAGATACAGATTCTGAGCAGGCCCCAGGCTCTGAACTGTCAGCACAGATCCCGATGCGGGACTCCAGCGCAGAAGAGTGAGATAATGATCTGAGCCGAAGTCAGTCGCTTAACCCGACTGAGCCACCCAGGCGCTCCTGTATCATTTAATTTCAATGTAATTGTTGCTTACTTTGATATTTTACATTTCACTTAATATGGTTTAATTTAATTCAGTTTCAGTTTAACACATTTAAACTTTAGGGGTGCCAGGGTGGCTCAGTCGGTTAAGCCCCGACTTCGACTCAGGTTAGGATCTCATGGTTTGTGAGTTCGAGCCCCACATCCGGCTCTGTGCTGAGAGCTCAGAGCCTGAAGCCTGCTTGGGATTCTGTGCCTCCCTCTCTCCCTCTGCCCCTCCCCCTGCTCATGCTGCCTGTCTCTCTCTCTCAAAAATAAATGTTTAAAAATAAATAAATAAATTTTAATTCAGATTCACCTAATTCATTACATTTTAATGTTACATACATAAATTGAATGATTTAAATTTATATTCAATTATTATAATATTTAATTATAATTTATTAAATTAAATATGATTTATTCAGTTAAGAAAAAACATTGAGAAAACACAAATTGGTCACCTCATAAATGCAAAAAGAGCCATCAGTACAGATCTTACAGATATTAAAAAATATTATTCACACATTTATACCAACCTAGTGCAATATATTTGACTACTTAGCTAAAATGGACAAATTCATTGAAAAAGACAACTTACCAAAACTAACACATGAAGAAATAGAAATTTCGAATAGCCAAGCAGCTAGAAGATTATTTTAATTTCTAATTAAAAACTCTTCCACAGAGAAAACCCCAAGCCCAAATAGCTTCACTAATAAATTCCATCAAATATTTAAGGAGGAAAAAAGACCAATCCTATACAAAGTCTTTGAGATAATAGAAGAAGGAATACTTCCCAATTCATTTTCAGAGTCATTTCCCTGATACCAGACTAGACAAAGATAAGAAAAGAAAATGGCAGGCCAACATACCCCATGAGCATAAATGCTACAAGCTTTGAGGAACAGTCTCCAAAAGACTGTTTTTACTTTTGACATCACTATAGAATTTAGAGTTCTCCCAGATCATGCTTACTTCTGACACTAATTGCAAGTTCAGGAGTCCCCAACTAATTTGCTAGAAGGACTCAGAACTTACTGCAAGTTGTACTCACAGGCATCACAGGGAAAGGATCAAAATTTGCCATAGAACAGGGTTTGGAAGGGTTTCAAATACAGAGCTTTGAGTAATCCTGTCCCTTAGGAATCATAGTTAGCTGCTCTCAGGGGCAATGTGTGACAACGCACATGGAGAATTGTCGACCAGGGAAGCTCACCTGACCCTTGCTGTCCAATGGAGTTCCATGACTTAGGCACTATTGACTGCCCATGTGCCTGATCTGTTCCCTCAAGAGGTGGAGCTGATACCATGTGACTCAGAGTCCTCACCCTAAGTCACATTAGACTGTCCAGTGACTAAGTCGGCAAAGACATTTCAGTTGGGAATGACATTAAAGGACTTAGAGATTATCTCCCAGAAGCCAAGGAGACTAAAGGCAGACCTCTCTTTAGGCAAGGTTAAATTCTTTACCACATAGATGCAAAGTTATCAACAAAATATAAGCAAATTGCATCTAGCAATTTATAAAAATAATTCGCTCTGAAGAAGTGTATTTATTCCAGGAATGATCCCCCAAATTCAAGACTGGTTTAATGTTTGAAATACTGCAAGCGACTAGCTGTACCACGACACTCTGTTTACCTTATACATCTCCATACAGGCCAAGTAGGCAAAATTTAATAGCAGTCTGAGTCTTGGTGGAACGCCCTGGATTTCCCCAAAACCAAGGGAGAGAAGTAGCCTTATGAGAAATAGCATAAGGCCATTTCTCATCCATCTCCCCAGCTACATTTGATCACAAGACTTAACCACTTCACCTCTCCTTTGGAAATGACTGCTGGTTATAGAAGCACCTGACTCAAGTTTAGAGCTGATTCTTCAGCAGAAAAGCAATCACTACTGGTAATACCCATATGGCTCCTCTGATTTACTGGTTGTTTTTTCCTGAGACTAGGGATGCAGGAAATTGATACCATGGTGACCTTGTAATAAACTGTCTGAACGTGTTTGAGCTTGCACTGAGTCTGTGGAAGAATGGCAAGCCATGCTGAGCGGCTGTAGTGGTGATACACGTAGCCTTATTAGCGACCACACTACTGCTTAAGGACTGCTTGTCCACTTGACAGTTTAAGGCAGTGAACGTTAAAACTCACTGGGATCCAGTAGCAAATGCTCTTGCCTAAGTGGTGGATGAGTAACCACTGTCCAATCTGTTAATAGATGATAACCCATTGGTTGAAGAGTCAAAACTTCAGTGTCAATGTCCTAAAGCATTATCACATGCTGCCCACAGGACTGACTGATAAACCAGCTCCCAAATTTAGGGGCTGATTTGCTAAGTTTTTTGGGTTTATGTGCTTAGCTGCATAATCACCCTGACCATCAAGAAAAACTGTTCTTTCTTCCCCAGATAGAATGTGCCTTACAAGACAGGTGTTGCCGAATGCAATTGAGCTAGCTCTATGGTTGTCCTGGTTTTGCTTGAAAGGGTGTAAGCTACTCTATTACCTCTCTTAAACCTCACTGCCAGCTGTAAATCAAAAGCGGTGTTAGGGCGCCTGGCTGGCTCAGTTGGTTGAGTATCCAACTTCAGTTCAGGTCATGATCTCGTGGTCTGGTCCATGGGTTTGAGCCCCACATTGGCTTTGTGCTGACAGCTCAAAGCCTGGAACCTGCTTTTGATTCTGTGTCTCCCTCTCTTTCCCTGCTCCCTCCACCAACCCTCCCCCCATGCTGTCTCTCTCTTTCTCTCTCAAAAAATAAATAAACATAAAAAAAAAAGCAGGTATGATTACTGTGCTATGTGGGAAGAAGCCAGCACACAGCCCCAGCCAATATTCCCCTTCATGAAGCTTTTTTTTTTTTGGTTGGTTGGTTTTGGGGTTTTTTTTTTAATTGACTCTTGGGTTGTTTGGTCTGCCACTTTTAGAGTATAACAGAGTCCTGAGAACAAAAAGTTAAAAACTCCCATCTTAAAATATATTAATTACAGTTGACCTTTGAACAGAGTGGGGGTTGGGGCATTGAGCACCACGCAGTTGAAAATTGACAACTTTTGACTCTCCCACAACTTAACTAGTAGCCTACTATTGACTGGAAAGCTTACTGATAACATAGTCTATTAATATGTATTTCATGTGTTTATCTGTATCATACACTGTATTCTTACAATAAAACTAGAGAAGAGAAAATGTTATTAAGGAAGTCACAAGCAAGAAAAAATACATTTTTAGTACTCTACTGTGTTTATCGAAAAAAATCTGCATGTAAATTTAAACATGTGTTGTTCAAGGGTCAACTGTATAGTTTGGAGAAACTGCCTGGATTTGTGCTAAAGTGTCTCCAGATTTACCAACACGCTTTTACCCCATTGGTGCAACTCTGAATACAGTGAGAAGGGGAGAGGCCTTAATATTATGAAACGGTTTTGTAGCAGGATTCTCGCAGAGAGTCGTGACACCAAGGCTTCTTTTTTTTTTTCCAGGAAGCACCGTTATCCCTGCCAGCACTGTTCAGTTGGGTTCATGCCAGAAGAACTGAGCCCTGAACGCCACGTGGTGTAGTTTTTTATATATTTTCCACTTCTTTGTCTCCCATATATGGTAACATACAAACATGTAGTCCGATTAAGTGGTCTCATGTTACATGGTCATGAGGGATGTTGTCACGTACGCATATAACCTTGAGGTTTTGTTTGTTTGGTTTTTTTTTTCCTTAGGGATGGGACCCTACCACAGTTTGATTCTGTACCACCCGAAATCATCTCAGGAATCCCCAGGGATCCACAGACAACACTTTGAGAACTAATTTTCTATACCATAAAAATTACGATTGATCAAATACTGACGAATATTATTGACTGATTGACATATATTATTCTCATTGCACTAACTAAACTGGAACCTCTTTGAAGTCAGGGGCACATATTTTTTACTGTTTTTTAGTATGCAGTGCACCATCTATCTGATGCCTCATAGGTAAATGTCGGTTACTTAATACATAATCATGCTCATTAAGATCTTAAAAATAATCAGCAGCTACCTTTCTGTAGATGACTCAGGAAGAGAACACAAAAAGTGGCTAGATAGCAACAAAAATGTTCTGAAATGTGAAGAGAAATTATGTTTTAAATACACCAGTGGGCCAGGGGATAAAGAAATACACCAGTGAAATTCTATCAGAAGAGAAAGTAACTTTTCAAGGTCTTTTTATTTATTTATTTATTTTGAGGAGGGGAGGGGCAGAGGGAGAAAGAGACTCTTTAACAGCTTCCACATCGCACAGACCTGGACGAATGGTGAGATCATTACGTGAGACGAGCCAATCAAGGAGATCAGGAGTCTAAAGCTTAACCAACTGAGCCACCCAGGTGCCCCTCAAGGTCTTTCTAAACTAGATTTTTATTGTAGCAAAACACTGTAATGTAGTAAAGTCCTAAAACTTACAAGGAAAAGAAAGTATGATTTGTGATATTTTTCCTTTACCTGTCTTCTAATTATAATATTAACACACTGAAGAAAAACTAGAAAATCTAGGAATGTGTGGAACAAAACCCACCAATAATCCTACCACTGAGAAGCATTGTTAACTTGCTAATGTATTTACATATGTACATATAGGTATGTAAACATTAAAAAATAGATTTGGGGTTCTATAGTATTGGCAGCCCTGTATTTTAATGTTTTGGTCTAATGTCTTTTGAGGAATACTTTTCCATTATCCATAATTTTGAAAAATAATTCTTAAACTAATTTCAAAAGGTGTTTTTTGAATCCCTGCAAGTTAGGATTGTTATCCCCACTCTATCGTGGAAGCAATTAAGTCTTAGGGGGCCTAAGTCTCTTGCCAGGCCACAGAGCCAGCAATAACAAATCTGATGTTATTAATAACACTCTTCCTGCTTTGTGCGCTGCTCATGGGCTGAAATCAGGGCATAGACTAAGGGAAGCCCAGCATGGAAGCAGCTACATGAAAAGGCTGATGGGGGAGCCACAGAATGGAGCAGGCTCTGAAAGCCGAGGAACACAGTGAACCTAAGTCAGGAAATGGATCAGTAGTCCCCAAGATCAGACTCTAGGGATTAGGCTTTTAGTCCGGAAACAAGCAATGTGAAACAAAGAGGAGCAGTCTCTGGATGTCAACATACTCTATGGTCTGTTCGTGTCAGGGTCATCAAAAAAGACATACATACAGAGGCACTAGATAAAACAATGCTTTACTCACATAGAGAAGGGACAAAGCAAGATCAGTCTCACCAGTGGGTATTGGTCCTCATCGCCAGTGGGGCTCTTACTGCATTGTGTGGGAACATCTTTGTTTCTGACTCAATGTATGGTTCTTTGTTCTGTTTAAGCATCGTATAGCACCTGGCCAACTCCACTACTATATCCCACCAGGAATGGGGTCCTTCACCTGATGCACAAGATGATGCTTGCAGACCATCACCCTGCTAAGGATAAACATAGAGGTTTATGAAGCATGTAACCAGAAACGAATCACTGGGTCATACGGTAACGCTATGTTTGACTATTTGAAGAAATTGTCAGACTGTTTTCCAAAGCGCCTTCACCATTTTTCACTCCTACCAGTAGTGTTTGCAGATTCTAATTTCTCCAACTCCTCAATAACATTTGTGATCTGTCTTTTGGCTTGTAGCCATCCTCGTGGGTATGAAGTGGTATCACACTGTGGGTTTGATTTGCATTTCCCTAATGGCTAATGATGTTGAGCATATTTCCATGCATATATTGGCCATTTTAATATTTTCTTTGGAGAAATATCTAATCAGATTCTTTGCCTATTTTTCATTGTGTTAAATACTTACCTGTAATAGTTCTATAAATATTCTAGATACATCTCTTATTAGATATGGGATTTGCAAACATTTTCTTCCATTCTGTTAATTAAGTCTTCACTTTCTTGATGGTGTTCTTTGAAGCACAAAAGTTTTTAATCAACAAAACGAAAAGAAAACCTACTGAATGGGAGAAGATACTTGCAAAGGACATATCTAATAAAGGGTTAGTATCCAGAATATGTAAATAACTTTTACAATGTAACACCAAAATAACAAATAGTCCAATTAAAAGGGGGCAGAAGACATGAACAGACATTTCACCAAAGAAGACATGCAAATGGCCAACAGACACCTGAAAAGATTCTCAACACCACTCACCATCAGAGAAATGCAATCAAAACCACAATATCACCTCACACCTGTCAGAATGGCTAATATCAAAAACTCAAAAAAAACAACAAGTGTTGGCAAGGATGTGGAGAAAAAGGAACCAAGTGCACTGTTGCTAGGGATGCAAACTGGTGCAGCCACTGTGGAAGACCGTATGGAGGTTCCTCAAAATAAAAATAGAACTACCCTATGATCCAGTAATCATACTACTGGGTAGTTAGCCCCCAAAAATGAAAACACTATATTTTGAAAGGGTATATGCACCACTATGTTTACTGCAGCATTATTCACAATAGTCAAATTATGGAAGCCACCCAAATGTCCATCAAGAGAAGAATGGAAAAAGAAGATGGAGTTTATGTATATACGATGGAATATTATGCAGCCATAAAAAAGAATTAAATCTTGCTATTTGCAATGACATGGATGGTGCTACAGAGCATGATGCTTAGTGAAATAAGTCAGTCAGAGAAACACAAATACCGTATGATTTCACTCATATGTGGAATTTAAGAAACAAAACAAATGAACAAAGGAAAAGAAAAAAGAGACAAACCAAAAAAAATCAGGCTCTTAACTGTAGAGAACAAATAGATGATTACCAGAGGGGAGGTGGATGGAGGGATGGGAAAGGAAAAAAAGTTTTTAAGTTTTATGATGTCTAGTTTATCTATTTTTTCTTTTGTTGTGCTTTTGGGGTCATATCTAAGAAACTATTGCTTGATCCAAGATTACAGAGATTTATACCTCTGTTGTCTTCAAAAAAGTTTTATAGTTTAAGCTCTTACATTTAGGTTTTTGGTCCATTCTGAGTTAAAAGATCCATTCTGAGTTTTCTATATATGGATATACAGTTGTCCTGGCAATGCCTGTTGACTATTCTTTCCTCAAATGAATAGTTATGGCATCCTTGTGAAAATCAACGGACAAGAAATACGAAGGTTCATTTCTGGACTCTCAATTCTATTCTATTGATCTACACATCTATCCTGATGCTGATACCGTATTCTATATGTCTTGATGACTGTAGCTTTGTAGTAAGTTTTAAATTCAGGAAGTGTGAGTCTCTTATTCTTTTAGCGGGGCACCTGGGTGGCTCAGTTGGTTAAGCATCCGACTTCAGCTCAGGTCATGATCTCACGGTTCGGGGGTTCGAGCCCCGTGTCAGGCTCTGTGCTGACAGCTAGCTCAGAGCCTGGAGCCTGCTTCAGATTCTGTGTCTCCCTCTCTCTCTGACCCTCCCCTGCTCACACTGTCTCTCTCTCTCAGAAATAAATAAAAACATTAAAAAAATAAAATAAAATATTGTTTTAGCTCTTCTGGTTTCCTTAAATGTTCCTAAAGTTTTATGGTCAGCTTGTCTCATTTTTCAAAGGAGTCAGCTGGGGTTTTGATAGGGTTTGTTTGAATCTGTAGATCAGCTTGGGAGTAGTCCTAACAGTAGCAATATCAAGTCTTCCAATTCACAAACATGAGATGTCATGTCCTTTTCCTCTTAATAGGAGGAGCCCTGACTGCGTGTCCAGTTGGGCTGGGCTGGGCCTAGGAATTGGGGGCAGCCTGGACAAGTTTCTAGGGTCTAGGGTACAGGTCATTGACACCCTTTCCTCCCCTCACTCCTACCCCCTCCAAGTCCCCTCCCCTCCTACCCTTCAATTGCCACCGTTACCACCACAATCAAGTAGCAGGTGTGAGGCCTTCCACTTCCTCCAGCTCCATGATACCAGACAGGTGTCTTTAAGTTTCAGGGCCTCTGGTACCAGCAGCTGCCCCTTAGAGGGAGGATCCCACAAATCAGAATGACTAGTGTAAGGACTGCTTTAAGGTGCGGCATTTGGATTGCCCCCGACTACCCACTCCCTGAGGAGGGTGGTTGTGCGTGTGTTTGCTCCTGCTAGAGTGGGCGGAGTCACCATGGGAACTGAGGACGCCAAAACGAGCTATTTTCTCTTGGCTCTGAGAAGCTGAGTCTCTGTGCTGTTCTCTCCTCCCAGACTGGCTCACCGGATATTACACCCTTCTGCCTGGAAGGCAAATTCCTAGTACATCTTTCCTTTGGTAAGGCCGAAGGTCTAAATACAACTCCAATTTACACAGCGAATTGTATCCTATAACAGAAATAAAGGTATGGTTCACTCTTATCTGGCTCCAAAAGTGTCCAGTTTGGGAAGAGTTTTGTTATTTTGCTATTTACTGCACAGGCTGAAAATGGGAGTCAGTGGACAAGAATGCCCTCTCAGAAAAGGCTGGGATGAGCCGAAGTGACGGTGGCCGCCACCGTGCACACATCCCCTCCACTGCCAGTCCCTCGGCGGCCGCAGCTCTGCCTGGTCCCCTCCAGCGCCGTTGGTAGGTGCTTTCTACCGGTGGTATCCGCGGGAGAGGCCCCACCCGGAGGCCATGGGCGCTCCAAGAGCGCTGCATCTTGCAAATGAACCCACCAGAAATTAAGTCCTGCGTGGGGTCCGTGGGGCCTCTGCGGGTTTGTCCAACCTCTAAACCTGCTTGTCCAAGGTTTGATTTCCATAATAAAAATCACATCCCCAGGGGGCAGGTGCACCTGGAGCAGGAGGAGCCTCAGCTCAGCAACTGAGGGGTCCCGGGCTGTCCCTGAGGCTGGCACTGTCCCTGTAGATGCTGCCCATGGTCAGGATGGCCCCCAGCAGAGCCACGATCCCAGTGGTGGCTGCGTGCCTTCCTAGGCCATGGTCTGCAGCAGCCGTTTGGCAGGCTTTCTATGGAGAGTTTAGCTAAGCTACTCCATGGTATTGCCATCCCCACCACCCGTTCTGTTTGGCCCAGGGGCTTGCAAGGGTCTCTAACTGACACCAGCCCCCTCGTGCAAGCGCAGGCCCAAGAGAGCAGCCACAGAGTCACAAGCAAATGTATTTTCCAGGTATGACTTTGCCCAAGAGAGCAGCCACAGAGTCACAAGCAAATGTATTTTCCAGGTATGACTTTCCCAACAGCCCTTGTGATCAACAATCTCCCCTGCCTCTCCAAGCCATATGCACTACTTAGGTAAGACCTCCTGGGACTTACCAAGACCCCTCTCTTTGGTTTGAATTGATCAGTTCAGCCCAGGAACCCCAAAGCACTTCACCTAGGGACCCTAATTAAGGCATGTGCCCCAAGTCCCAACTCCCTATCTGTGCTCTGCCTCCACCTCTCCACCCCTGGAGGAAAGCAGGGTACTTCCCTCAGGACCTGTGAGTAATCAACTTCTCTATTGCAATTTGTCTCGACGTCTGTTGTTGAAATTGGGCTGAGAGCAGGGGGCTCACCACCCAGCACCCTGTGCTCCGCTTAACAAATGGTAATTTGGGGACACCTGGGTGGCTCAGTCTGTTAAGCCCCTGACTTCAGCTCAGGTCATGATCTCACGGTTGGTGAGTTCGAGCCCCATGTCGGGCTCTGTGCTGACAGCTCAGAAGCCTGGAGCCTGCTTCGGATTCTGTGCCTCCCCTCTCTCTGCCTCTCACCCGCTCACACTCTGTCTCTTTCAAAAAAAACAATAAATAGATATTTTAAAAAAATTTTTTAATGTTAATTTTACGAAGTCCTAGGACAGTGGCATGAGACGGGAACCCATGGCCAAGCCACTTTTAACCGCATCAAGGACTCAAGCCTCTGTCCCCATGTGGTGAGATCACAGAGACCAAACCCAGATAGCTCAGGTCTGGGGACAGATGGCACAAGAAGGTCTCTGTATGGGAACAGGGTTGACTTTTTGGAGGCCAGGAAGTATATCATGGCCTCAGGGGAGCATGACACAATGGGGGGCAGAAGGCAGAGAAAACCCGCCTCGTCACAGGCTGGCATCTGCAGCCCTGCAGGGATCTGGCTCTTTGGAGCAGGGGACCCGAGGCTGTTTGCCCTGGAATATGCCTGCCTCAGCGCCTGTCCTCCCTACTAGGGAGTACTTGAGTACCTTGAGTACTAGAATAGGAGGGGACCCTTCACAAAGCGGGAGATGGGCTGGAGTCTGCTCTGGAAAACTGCTGTTCTCTCCCAGGCAGCGCCTTTCATACCACAACCGAAGTAAAATGATCACTCTTTGCCAACTTGGTTTTTCTAGCCCTGTGATAGGACTTTGTCCTCTGCTGTGTCTCCTGACTTAACTCTTGCGTCTGATGATTTAGGAAGATGCAACAAGCACTCACTTCGGCAGGACATACACTAAAACAGGAAAAGAAAGCTTTGCCGTTTTCAGAACCCTCAAGACAAGCTGCCGTGTTATGTCTTTGCTTTTTGCGCTGTTTTAAAAACTGTTATTGTTCTAATATTCTTTTGATCTCAAGCATAGCAGGGAATTCTCTGAAAAGAAAACAAAGAACAAAAAAAATTGTTCTTGCGTAACTTCTTGGCAATAGTTTGGGATGGTTTTTAGTGTTTTCGTATGGACTAGTTTTGTTCACGTTTCAAAACACGAATGCAGCTCTAAGATGTATTGTTTGTTCTTAAATGTATTATTTGATGGAATCCTATACAAATTTACAATCTATGTGCTTAAATTTGCTCATGATATCAAAGATTTTTAGAAATCTTCATAATACTACAAAGAAGTGTGACAAATATAAATATATTTATATAAATATAAAAACCAATGCTTTCCTTTAATCAAACAAAAATAGGAGAAGAAGGAAGTCACCGGTTTTCTTTTTTTTTTTATTGCTCTGGTGTTTCCTTTTCACATTTAAAGTTAGCTTTTACTAAACGCAGTATCACATTCATACATTCCCTGTTTCTTGGCACCACTGCCAAAGGAAGACAGCAGTATTTACAACCAGTATCAAAGTCAGAAAGCAGGAAGGGTAGAGACAGCTGTGAACTAAAGCCTCTCAAAGCTCAGGCAGATTCTATTTCCTTCCCTAATGACTATTACCATCCAGGCTGTGCTGCCATAAGAGTCCCACCGTAACCCTTCTAGATCCTATTAAGAGAAACAGGCTTTGACTAGAGGCAGGTGCCCTGGTGATGTAGGAATCTTAGTGCCAAGGAAGCAGGAACCTCTCCTCCACTTACTGGCTTCAACAGGAGGAGAATGGGAAAATGCCTGGGCCAAGAAGCTTCATTTTCACAGCTTGTTTTTTTTTTTTTTAACTATAATATCATTTTTGATTGAGGCAAAGGAGTCCTAGTGTTACTGGAAAAGACATACTTCTTCAGCACAAGTTTTCACTGGCAGGGTGGTGATGTTGGCCATGCATTTTCCTTCCACGTGTTAAGCTAGGAAACCCAAGAAGACATTCCCAGGGCAGCCGACGCCGGAGACATAGACCCCCTGAGGACCTGTGATAGAACCTTGTAGATATCACAGCATCATAGGTCTGAATCCAGGTCATAGGGGTTGTCAGAGCCAAACTCCTTCTGCACATCTGAAGGGTATTTGCCTCACATCTCTGGTCTGCCATTGCCTCTTTCCTTTTCCCTGAGGCTGTCCTATTCATCAGAGCCTCTGGAATCTTCAGCTCCGGCACTGTTCGCCTCCTGTGGTCACCCACAGTGCCAGGTATTCTCACTGTTCTCATCATTTTCATCTTCGTAAATGTCCTGTGGTTGCTGGCCCTCACCCACCAGCTCCCACTTCTGGCTCTAGGGCTGCACAGAGGAATTCCTCACTCCCTCCTGGAGCAGCGTCTCCAAGTGGTAACTGTCACACACATAATTGTCCTTCTGTTCCTCCTGGTGCCCAGCTCTTGATCCATCTGTCCTTGGATACAGTCAACTGCTCACGGATCAACTCTATGGAATTGCCGAGGATTACATCTGGGTCAGATCTTTTTCAGGAGCCGCTGGAGGTGTCTCCCTACTTGTGGACCAGGTCAACAGCTCAAAGCAGGCATCCTTAGCAGCTTCTGGGTTTCCCATGCATCATCAGACTCCAGGCCACTGGAGGGAATCCCCAGGATTAGGGTCTAGGGACCACCCTGCAGTGGCCTTCCAGCCAGATCTCCTGAGGCAAAGCACAGAGGTTGTGCTGGATGTGCCACTGTGTGCCCGGAATAGTGCGGGTGGCTCACAGGAGTGGCTGGATTGGCTGATCTCCTCCTGAGAGCACATTGGGGCCACCACCTGGAAGATGTTATCCTCTACTGCTCTCTCCAGATCTTTGGGGACATCTCTTGGGCCACTGCTGGACTGCAAGTTTCCGAGGTCTTCACAAGTAAAGACAGAGCTTTGGCAGACTCCCTACTGCACTCTGGTTTCACACAGGGTACACCTGTCCTGCCTGCCTCCAGGACCGCTGTCACCAACCCTCTTACTTCTGTACTATTTTAAGATTACAGTCGACCCTTGAACAGCAGGGATTTGAGCTCCACCAGTCAGTCCACTTAAACATGATTAAAAATAAATACAGTATAGAATCTAATATAGTATATGATAAATACAATATAGTATTTTATGATTTTCTTTTCTCTAACTTACTTTGTTGTAAGAATACAATATAGAATACATATAACATATAAAATATATGTTAGCCAACTGTTTATGGTATCCACAAGTCTTCTGGTCAACAGCAGGCTATTGGTGGTTAAGTTTTGGGGGAATCAAAACTTATATGTGGATTTTCGACTTCACACAGGACTGATACTGCTAACCACTATGTTGTTCAAGAGTCTGCCATTCTTACAACTCCTCCTTAACAAGGTAAGTGATTTTCATGTCAGCACTTCACAAGCAGATGCCTCAATCCATCGGGAAGAATCTTTGGGCCAGACCCATGCTTTTAGGGTGTTCAGAACATGTTAACAATTCCACTATTTGTCAGAGCGAGCCACACAACAAGTGCCAGGTTAAAATCTGCATGGATTATGTAAAACAACACAAATAAGAATTGCAGACCTAAAAAGAATTGCAGACCTAACAGCTGAGCAAAGCAGCCACCATCATGTGTATTACCTAAAAACTAGATCTAGTCCCTAACTACATGCTGAGATCCTGCAGACTCTTTGCTGGCTGGCTTTAGATAAGTCCCCCTGTCTGGCAGTGGGAACAATGTAGGCGTTTCTTGCTAGGAGGACAATTGGAACTAAATCTTTTCTTCTGGCCTTGAAGAGGAAAAAAGGGCCCCTATAATCTGTTCTCCTCTCCTTAATAAACTGAATTTTTTAAAATATGTCATTTGTCTTTCTTATTTATTTATTTATTTGGAGAGAGAGCGCACCAGCAGGGGGGAGAGAGAGAGAGAGAGAGAGAGAATCTCAATCAGGCTCCACGCTCAACACCTAGCTGGACAGGGGGCTGTATCCCACAACCCTGGGATCATGACCTGAGCCAAAATCAAGGCAGTTGCTCCACCGACTGAGTCACCCCCCATGCCCCTCACTTGTCTTTCTTGTGACGAGGTTTCACTCTCCTTTAGTTATGTCTGAAAATTGCTGTCACATCTCTCTCTCTAGCTCGTCAGCCCCACCTCTGTAGTTGCTGCATCCGGGCCTTACAAGACCACATGCTGGTCTCACAGATGTCCCAGAGTCTCCTTTACTGACCGCTTTCTGAGAGGGCAGACAAACCTTCCCAACCTGACCCCAACTCACATTTCATTTTCCTAGCTTTTTACCAACCCTCCCTACACATCAGGATGTGAGCTGTACTCACACTGAAAGTAACTCTGAAAATCCTTGTTCTATCTCTAAAAATGCTGCACTATCCCAATGACAAAACTAAATGTATTTTTAAAGTTTATTTATCCATTTTGAGAGAGAGAGAAGGGGAGGGGGGATGAAAGCAAGCACGTGCAGACAGGGGAGGGGCAGAGAGAAGGAGAGACAGAATCCCAAGCAGGCTCCACACCATCAGCACAGAGCCCGATGCGGGGCTCCACACCCACGAACCGTAAGATCATGACCTGAGCTGAGATCAAGAGTCAGATGCGTAACTGACTGTGCCACGCAGGCTCCCCTGTATTTTTTTTTTTAAGTCCACATCTTTTAGTTTACATAGGATAAAATTCATTCCTTTTCTGTACAGTTCCATGAATTTTTACAATTGCACAGTCATATGTACACAACCACCACAATCAAGGTACAGAACTCTCTCACCACCTCCCAGAAATTTCCTTGGTGCTACCCCATTGTAGTCAACCTCTCCTCACTTCCTTACCACCTGGAAACCACTGATCTGTTTTCTGCGCCTATAATTTTGCCTTTTCCAAAATGTCATATAAAAGGAACGCTTTACTTAGGCCTCTTTCACTTGGATGGATGTTTTTGAAATTCTAAGTTGTTGCATGTATCAGTTATTCCTTGTCTTTAATTGCGGTAGATGTGTGCAGAGGTACCATGTTTTAACTATCTATTGAAAGGCCTTAGGTTTTGGTAGTTATGAATAAACCCACTACAAGTATTTGCTTATAATTTTTTTGTGTGTGAACATAAATTTTCATTTTTCTTTGAGTAGATACCTATGTTGGATTGCAGGGTGATAATGATAAGAGTATGTTTAATTTTTTTAAACTGCCAAGCTTTTCCAAGGTGGCTGTACCAGTTTTACCAACAATGTATTTTATTTTATCTCACTGTTTTTTAAAAAAAAAACAATTTTATTGAGATAAAACTCACAAGTTAGAGAATTTACCCATCTAAAATGTGCAATTCAATGGTTTTTAGTATAATCACATAATTGTGCAAAGATTACCACAATCAGCTTAGGAATTTTCATCAGCTCAAAAAAGAAACTTTGTATCCATTAGCAGATACTCCTCACTTCTCCCCAACTTCTCCAGCCCCAGGCAATCAAAATTGACTTTTTGTTTCTGAAGATTTGCTTAGACTAGACATTTCATATTTATGGAATCATACAGTATTAGCATTTTGTGACTGGTTTATTAGCACAATTTCAAGATTTCTTCTTGTGGTAGCATATATCCGTATTTCATTCCTTGTTATGGCCAAATAATATCCCAGTGTTTGGATATAACACATTCCATCCATCCATTTGTTGATGGACATTTGGGCTGTTTTCCACTTTTTTGGCAATTATGAATAATGCTGCTATGAACATGTGTGGATGAGCCTTTGCATGGACATGTGTTTTCATTACTATTGGGAATTACTACCTGGGAATGAAATCCCTGGATCATACGGTAACTCTATATTTAATAATTCAATGAACTGCAAGGCTGTTTTCCAAAGTAGGTGCATCATTTTACATCCCCACCAGTAATGCCTGGAATAGGTGTGACCACCAGGGTCTTCCATCGTGCTGCACACGGTGCAGGAGCTAAGCCAGTATCTCCGTGATTGCATGAGTGTGGATGGAGTAGTGTCTGGAGTATTGTACTGGCTTGGCAGACAAAGGAATTAGAGTGCTTATGGCAACAGTCTACAGCAGAACGCAGAACCTAGCAATATTCTATGGTGAGCAGCATTCCCTTGGTCTTCTACGCAACTACAGTCTTTCCAGTCCCCCATCCTTCCTCCACCGTCCAGGTCTGCAGGGTGGGTTCAGCTAGGCCACTAGCAGGGTCGAACTGGTCACATAAAGTGATGGTGGATGGCAGGAGAAGACTGAGAGACGAAGGCATGACTCTCACAGCTCCATCAGATTCCACAGCCCATGCTCCATGAGATGAAAAATTCATTCCATATCTCAAGCTGGTTAATGGCCAGCTCCATGCCCAGATCATCTGCTTCCCAGCCCTCCATCTCCCCTGGGGCATACACACCCCATCACAAGGTGACAGCCCTCCCGGGTTTCAATGTCATGGAGACTGAAGGGCCTTCAATCCCACAAATGATGATTTTCCAGAGACATTATTTATATTTTAAAGCTGACTCATGGGGGTTATTTCTTGGTGATGGGTTAAGTGGTGAACGCATCTGTCAAGTCTCGCTAGCTGCTCCTATGGCACTGATGCTGGGCAAGAGGGGTGGTTGCGGAGGCTAGTGAGGCAGCAGGAGCCAGGTCAACAGTAGAACTGTGGGTCATGCCAAGGAACCTGGGCTTTCCTTTGAAGCTGATGGCCACGAAGACATTTTTGTCCAGGAAGCATGGAGTCCTGCCACAGTCACCCCTGCTCACCCCTGACCATATGTCTCAAGCCATTTCTGACCTGGTTCCCCTCCTGAGAACTGGAGCGGGGAGCGAATCTTGAGCAGAGGTATTCACACAGAATGCTGGGAATGGTCCCCGCTCTAGCCATTTTATCCTTGGGAGCAAGACCTCCAGCTTTTTGCTTCTAATAGGTAGAATGGTGAGTTTTAATTGTGTTCTCTACACTCTTCAACGTTTAAGACTTGCGGTTAAAAACATGTGCTAGTTTTATAAAAGAAGAAGCAAATCCATGGAGGAGAAGAAGGGGGAAATGGTGGGGGAGAGGGAGGGAGGCAAACCATGAGAGACTCTTGAATGCTGAGAACAAACTGAGGACTGATGGTTGGGGGGGAAGGGGGCCGATGGGCATGGAGGAGGGCACTTGGGGTGAGCACGGGGTGTTACATGGAAACCAACTTGGCAAACTATTGTAAAAAAAAAAAAGTAGAGTCCAAAAAAAGAAAAAAAAAGAAGCGAGTGCAAGAAAGAATGTAGTGAAGTGTATGAAGATAAACTGAAAAGTAACTAAAACTAAACTTTTTAGTTTGTATTTGCAAACTTTTCCCACAGTCCCCTGAGTCTGCATCTTGTTTACGCTGTGCCCTCAGGAAGAACGCTGCTGGCCTGCCATCTAGTGGCGACACGGCAAACGCACCTTCCCACCAGCATTTGAATAAAGTAAACATTTGTTTTACCAACTCTGAAGAAGACAGCAAATATACGTTGTTCTGGGTAAAACTTTGATTTGGTTGAAGCCTCATGGATACCAAACATAGGCCGAGCAATCTGTTTTATGGTAAAATCTCGTCCTTTTGGCGTCATCAAGGAACAAAACTTCTCCACTCAAAGCTTAACTCTTAAGGAGCTCCATAAAAATTAAATGAACACTCTCACCGTTTCTTAAACAGAATATATTGAACAAAGCAACGTTTCTTTTAGAGCTCATGTTTTTTAAAAAAGACGGTATCACCTGGATGAGCCTGGTTTCGTCATACTTAATCAGTAAATCCAGAGCCCGGGGTAGCAGTATATGCTACATTGGTTTTGCTGGGCCTGCTATAACAAAGTGCCACAGACTGGGTGACCTAAATAACAGAAATTTGTTGTCTCACAGTTCTGGAGGCTGGAAGTCCACGATCAAGGTGTTGGCAGCATTGGTACCTTCTCAGAGCTGTGAGGGAAGGATCTGTCCCTTGCTTCATTCTCTTTGGTTTGTAGATGTCCACGTACTCCCTGCACCTCTTTACCTTCACATGTGTCTCTGTATCCAAGTATCCCCTTTTTAATGAAGGCACCAGTCATAATGGATTAGTCCTCACCTATTGGCCTCAGTTTAACTTGATTAGCCCTTTAAAGACCCCATCTCCATATGAAGTCACATTCTGAGGCAGTGGCGGTTAGGACTTTCGACGTATGAATTGGGGGAGGGGTCAGTGCACAGCTGATTCTAGAAAATTTGGCAAGCATCGCTCCTCTCTACCTCAAGAACTGGAAACTTCCCAGTTTATATACACCGATATAACAATGTCCTTTAAGTGTTTAATGTTTTGGGAAAAGTCTCTGTCAAAAGATATGGTTTTCATGTTTATAATACTTGGTCTCAAATATTATGCATAAAATACTGATGCCTGTTCTAAAAATGTTTTACCAAATTCACAAAGTACATCAATATGTGAAAGCCGCAACCTCAGTATGTGTTGGTTGTCTTCTCCTCAAGTTTCACTCCCCGTGATTTTCCACCCAGTCCTGGACTGAGGGCGCCTGACCTATATGGACTGCTTCAGGATTTCCCTTTGCCTCCTGGCTTCAAGATGGGTCCAGCCAATGGGAGTAGGGGGTTATCAGAAGACCCGCAGGTGGGGGGAGAAAAGAGGCAGATATTTATTCTCCTAGCTTCCTTCCTGTTGAGTTTCTGACAGGGGTGCTCTGATCCTAACCAGAGGCCAGAGCTGTTTCCCCAAACTCCTGTGACTTTTAGTCTTCATGCTTAGAGATAATAACTGTTCCCTAAGATCATCAACCCCAGGGAACTGCATCATCAATTGTTACCTTCTGAAAACTCTGCCACCTATTTTAAGCAGTCCCTTTTATTAAATTCTCCTCAAATCACCCAGGTTTTTTCCATCTTATTTTTGTCAAGGTATTGATATAGTATGTTTACTCTTTCCTTTGTGTGAACTAAGCATATGGCAGAAAACACGAACATACAATCTCTGTGAAAAACTGGAGAGACTTTGTACTACAAAGCTGCTGCTCTATTAATACATCTCTTCTTCCTTTTCTTTTAGTAGAAACTAGTGCTCCAATTTCTAGTCAGCGCCGAGTCTCTCTTGAGGTCAGCATCCCACAGTTGGTCAGGATTCAAGGGGTTATTTATACCTTGTTATTGTTTGGGTTGGACATTACATGCCCCCAAGTGCAACAACCATCCCCTAGAATATGTGAGGTAAAAGACAGAAATATTTTCTTCTTATTATTATTGAAAAAATATTAAGTAGGTTTTTCATTTGTGTCCTTGCCCCTTATCCTTAATCGGCAGCTGAATTTCTCACCTTTTTCTTTTATTACATGTACGCATTCTGTTGCATTAAAATGCTAGACTCCAGAAGCCAGAGACGTAATAAGTCAGCCTCTCATAGTTGAAAATGTGTGTGTTTCTACAATTTAGTGAGTCGTGTCCCTTCAAAATTCATATATTAAAGCCCTAACTGAACAATGTGACTCTATTTGAAGATATGACTTTTAAGAGTTTAATTCCATTATAGTCTAAAAATATACCTCGTATTACTTGTATGCAAGCTTGAGGAGAATATGTATTTTGCTGTTGTTTAATAGAATATTCCGTAAATGTAAATTAGATCAGTTTATAGTGTTGTTCTGTCAAGCTATATCGTAAACGATTTTTCTGCCTGCTTGATCTATTAGTTATTGATAGGCGGATGTTGGATCTCCAACTGTAATAGTGCATTTGTCTATTTTTCTTTTATTTCTATCAGGTTTTGCCTCACGTATTATGATGCTCTGTTGTTAGGTGCATACATGTTTAAGAATGTATGACCTCTTGGAGCCTGACCCCTCTATTATTCTGTAGTGTCTCCTTTTGTCCCTGATAATTTTCCTTGTTCTGAAGTCTACTTTGTCCAAAAAAAAAAAAAAAAACTACCTTAGTTTTCTTTTGATTAGCATTGTCATTGTTATCTTTCTCCATGCCTTTAGTTGTTGTTGTTGTTTTTAAGTGTTTTCTTAATTTTTGAGAGAGAGAGAGAGAGAGACAGCATGAGCAGGGGAGGGTCAGAGAGAGAGGGAGTCACAGAATCTGAAGACAGGCTCGAAGCTCTGAGCGGTCAGCACAGAGCCTGACGCGGGGCTCGAACCCACGAACCGCGAGGTCATGACCTGAGCTGAGATTGGATGCCTAACTGACTGAGTCACCCAGGCGCCCCTCCATGCCTTTTATTGGATTCTGTATATTTAAAGTGGTTTTCTTGTAGACAACTTTTGGTGGGTCTTACTTTTTTTTTTTTATCCACTCTAACAATCACCGTCTTTTAATTGGTGTCATTAGACCCATTCACATTTAAAGGGATTATTGAGCACTGAGTGAGCACTGAGTGTTATATGTAAATGATGAATCACTAAATTCTACTCCTAAAATCATTATTACACTGTATGTTAACTAAGCTGGATTTAAATAAGACCAAAAATATTTTTTAAAAAGCTATACTCAAAAAAAAATAAAGTGACTATTCATATATTTGGGTTAATATCAAGCATGCTTGTATTTTCTACTTGTTGCCAGAGGCTTCTTCTTCTCCTTTCTTTGAGTTTAGTTGAGCATGTTTTTTTTAAGTTTATTTATTTATTTTGAGAGACAGAGAGAGAGAGACAGAGAGAGAGAGGGAGAGAAAGCGAGGAAGGGGCAGAGAGAGAGGGAAAGAGAGAATCCCAAGCAGACTCTGGCACTGGCAGCACAGAGCCTGATGCAAGCCTTGATTTCATGAACTGTGAGATCATAACCTGAGCCGAAATCAAATGTCAGACACTTACCGGACTGAGCTACCCAGGCACCCTGAGCATTTTTTATTAGTAAAGAATTATACTTCTTTTATAAAAAAAATTAGTGGTTTCCCTAGTATTTGCAATACACTATGATATTTGTGGAGTTAAAACATTTTTTTAGTGTTTTTTTATTTTTGAGAGACAGAGAGACAGCGCACAAGTGGGTGAAGGGGAGAGAGAGGAAGACACAGAATCCGAAGCAGACTCCATATTTGTGGAATTTTAAAACCACCACTATGTATATACAGATAAATAGGAAGGAAACAACTGCAAAATGTTTAAATTTGAAGAATTTCAGTGAAGGGTAGATGAGTGCTTGTTGTTCAACTCTTTCCATTTTTATGTATGGTTGAAATTAAAAAAAAAAGTTGGGGAGAGGATGTTACTATATCACTGTTGGAGGCCAGCCAGCCTGATTCTTTTTTCTTTCTTGTAGTCAATTTGCTTTTCACCTGTATGCTTGGAGTAGTCTTTCTTTATCCTTAAAGTTGAATAACTTAACTTGGGTATTTATAGTTGTAAAATGTCCCTTAATAAATTTTCCTGGAATGCAGTGTGCATCTCCACCTAGATGCTCAATTTTTTTTCTTGAGTAATCACCTTTATTAAATCTTCTGGCCCATTGTGGGGGTCGTTTTGTATTTAGGACACAAATTATGCTCACGTTGGATCATTTCTACTGTTTCTGTGAGCTTCTCTCTGTTTTCTTTTTTTTTTTCAACTGCCTGTCCTCTGATCACCTTAAGCTTTTCTCTTAACTTGATTTTCAAAGGTGTCTCTTCTATTCCTTGCTGTTTGTAATTCAGTGCATTAATTCTGTGGTGGTGTTTTTGGCCCTTCAATTTATATGTATATACATATATTTTTTATTTAGAGAGCAAGGGAGAGGCAAAGGGAGAGGGAGAGAAAGAATCCCAAGCAGGTTCCATGATCAGGGCAAAGCCTGACAGGGGCTCAGTTCCACTTGTGTGAGATCATGACCTGAGCCTAAATCAAGAGTTGGTTCCTTAACCGACTTAGCCACCCAGGTGTCCCTTCCATATATATATGTATGTATGTATATATATGTGTGTGTGTGTGTGTGTGTGTATTTTAAGTTTATTTGTTTATTTGAGAGAGAGAGAGAGCACACAAACAGGGGAGGCACAGAGAGAGAGGGAGACACAAAATCCGAAGCAGGATCCAGGCTCTGAGTTGTCAGAACTGAGCCAGATGTGGGGCTTGAATTCACTAACCATGAGATCGTGACCTGAACCAAAGTCAGGCACTTAACAAAGTGACCCACCCAGGTGCCTGTCAATTTATATTTTTTAGTCTGATGCTCTCCTTTTTATCTCTCTCTTTTGTTTCTGTTTACTCTCTTCTTGATGAAGTCTTATTTTTAATTAATATACATACAATTCACATAGATATAAAATTTCTTGCTATTCCTTTGTGTATTCCTGTAGATCATTTTCTTTATCATTCTTTGCATGATTTCCTCCTTCCTTTCCTCCCCCCACTTTTTCATTTTCACTGTTAAATGCACCGAACTGCTGTTCTGATTTTCACAATTTCAATGAGTAGTGCCTCCCTTTGAGGAATACTCTCAACCTTTAGGTCATTTCCCAATGGGAAACTGGACTCAATTAGAGACGGGGTGATTGCCAAGAAGAACAGGGGGAAAAGAAAGGCTATTCTTCAGTTGGTAATCTTCAGGTTTCCTTCAATTCTTAGCTGTGTGGGTTTCCCCAATATGATTTCAGGGTGGTGGTGTGGTTAGGAACCAGGCTTCTGCCTCTCCCCTCTGCTCCAGAATCTTCTGCTTCCCTCCTTGACATCAGTTTTCGAAGTTTATTACCTTAGATTATCTGTTTATTGCCAATTATTAATGATTTTTTTCAGGGAGGAAAGGATTTAAAAAAACTTATTTGGGGGACATTTGTTAAGATGTAGGGAAAGGAAAAATCTGTGGGACAGTCTTCATTCTCCCTTTTAACTTAAAAGTCACTCTCCACCCAGTGATGTTTATATTTAAAAGCAGGTCACAGGAAGAGGGAATTCCTTTTTTTTTCTTTTTGAGAGAGAGAAAGAACACATGTATGCGAGTGGAGAGAGGCAGAGGAAGAAGGAGAGAGAAAATTTTAAGTAGGCTCCATGCCCAGTGCAGAGCTAGACTCAGGGCTCGATCCCATGACCATGAGGTCATGACCTGAGCTGAAACCAAGAGTAGAGTATTTAACTGGCTGAGCCACCCAGGCACTGCAGGAAATACTTCTCAAAAGGGAAAAACCTTAATGCATTGAGTTAGGCATCATATCAGAAGTCATCTACTCCTTAAGTTCACAGAGCTAGTTAATGACNTCTCACTAATGGGTGGAATTCTGGACATCAGAGAGAGAAGCATGTGTGTAGTTTTCATGCTGGTGACTTTCCTTTCCTGCCTCTAATCATACTACATACCCCTGAGTCTTTATTAAATGCACTCTGGTGGTGCAGAAATTGGGGCTCTAACTATAACACTAAAAAAAGCACACTCTGGATAAAGACTTCATAAAATGAGGAGAGAACACTAGGGGAAAAGTATAAGTTTTTTTCTTTCTCCTCTCTAGTTACAAAAAAAGAAAAAGAAGAAAAAAGAAAGAAAGAAAAACCCCTCAGCCAACCAACCAAACAAAACCAAAAAATTCCAGCAAGAGGCATAAATCATTTTAGGGTATGAAACACTATAAAAGCGAGGAGTTTGATTTTCTGGGCTGATTCGCCTCAGCTGCTATGACAGGCAGTGAGAATTGAGAAATGGCCCTCGTGAGGACTGTATTATGAATATGTGCCTTGGATTTTAATGTTGTCAGTTGGAAAAAACGGCTTTTAAGAATAAGATAAAGGAGCGTAGTTTAGTAGGAAATGTAAAAACACAATCTGTCTTGAATGTTAAAACTCCCCAAAGGGTCAGACCTACCCCTGCTCAGTGAGGCATCTCAGAATGCACCCCATCTATTACATTGAGAGCTTTCCCTCTTCAGGAAGGAGAGATATGAAGCTGTCCCCAAACTTATTGGTCACTATCCACCGTCAAAACCAGAGGGTTAAATACTTTCCCAGCTTCCCAGAAGTGCAGAGTCTTATTGCTTAAAGAGATATTTGATCTTTATTCTACAATGAGGATCTTGGGTGATTCTGACTTGGGGACATCCAGAAATAAACTTGACCCCTATCTGCAAGAAAAGGACAGAAAGAAAGTATGCAAAGTACAAAGAAAAGTGGTTTCTGTCAAAGTCAGTTGGGTATCAAACACTTAGAATTCATAAATAATCCAGAATTGCACTTGTGGGATAGGCGTGCCATGAGGGACTGAAATAATGATGGAAGTCTTTAGGTTCAGAAACATAAAACATGGGAGTAAAGGAAAGACCCCTTGCATCTGAGAGGCAACAGAGCTTCATCGAAAGAGGACAGGCTCTGAGATACTGACTTGTGCGTTACTTGATTATAATCCTCAGTTCCTCATCTGTTCCTCAGCTGTAAAGTACAGATCATAATTGTAAGTATTCACAAGTTTATTACAAAGATTAAACAGGATAATACACGTAAAATGGCTGAATTAGACTAAGTACCCAATAAAAGTTTTTTTGATGTTATTATTGTTTTTCCCTGAAGACTAGAGTTCACATTGCTTTTACTCCTGCTTATATTTGTTGCAAGAACCAGTCCAGCAATTTCTTCTATCTTGCTCATATAAAAATAAAGGGAAACCTCTCTAACATGGAATCAGGAGGCTAGAAGGAGTCTTGCCATTCCATGCCAATTACAAGAAGAATTGTCAATTATAGACCCCAGCAGAAGAATCACCAGCAGGAAGGAATCATCAATTATAGGCCCCAACAGAGAAAGATGTACATTGCATTACCCTACAAGAAATCAATTCCCCCCTGCAGTTCAGCCAATGAGAAACTCTTGCTTTTCTCCAACAAACTTTTGTTCAAAATAACCCCTCCCAATTTCCTTATCCTTCTCTGTTAAATAACATCCCAGAAACCACTTCTGTTCTACTCCCAGACCCTGTGTTTTTGGGTAGGATTATCCTAACACCCAGCTCCAGGATGTGTAGCCGACATGACCATTCTACCCCCCTAAACAGGCTGGTTAGTTTAAAACTGGGCAGATGACCCAAATTGGGCCAATCATTTTGCTAGATTCCTTAGGAAAGCAAGAACTGCTAACCTATTAGAGTCTGAGTCTAGAGCTATTAGCGGTCACCAGAGGGTAAAGGCTGCGTGGGAATGGAATAAGCACAAAGGAACGCAGAACTGAGAGATGGAGGTGGTTCTTTAATAGGATGTTTGAATTTCTGGGTCCAGCTATAATAAAAGACCTACACATGTACCCTTTACTGTTTTATAAGCCAAATGAAACCTATTTTTCTTGCTTAAGCCAGTTTGGATTGAGTATCTGTCATTGTATTTGAAGTCTTGGTAAATAATCCTGTCCTAGAAAGAAATATGAAATAGACAGTGTCATCCAGTTACTCATTTCTATATTTTTTCCACATTTCCCCCTTCTCCTCTCATATTCAGTGCCTTTATGCTTTCATCTTCCTATTATTTTCTCATGGGAAACGATCTGATAATGTTTGTCCTTGATGCTACAGGGTGAATTTGTGTTACTGTGTTATTTTTCTTGGAATACTGACGTTTGAGGCCTTACATTGTTTCCCACAGTGAAAGGCTTTGTTCCTGTTAAATGAGTTTTGGCTTTAGATAAGTAGGTACGTCAAAATTAAGAGAAACATTAAAAATGTATCAACCAGATAACATTGTGTAACTCTTGTTTGGATTCTAATTCAAACAAACCAATAGTTTAACAATAAATAATGATACAATCAGGGAAATTGAACATTGGGTGTTTGGTATTCAGAAATAATTGTTAAAATACTTAGATGTGATAATGCTAACATGGTAATTTTTAATATTTTTATTTATTTATTTATTTCTAGGAGAGAGAGAGAGACAGCGTGAGCAGGGGAGGGTCAGGGAGAGAGGGAGACACAGACTCTGAAACAGGCTCCGGGCTCTGAGCTGGCAGTCAGCACAGAGCCCAACGTGGGGCTTGAACCCACGAACCGCAAGATCATGACCTAAGCGAAAGTCGGTTGCTTAACCGACTAAGCCACATTTTTAAAGAGTTTCTATCTTTAGGAGATAAATATGTAAATGATTTTGGATGGAAAGATGCAATATTTGAGATTTGCTTCAAAATATTCCAGGGGCCCCTGGGTGGCTCAGTTAGCTGAGCTTCCAACTCTAGATTTTGGCTCAATGAGTCCAGGGTTATGGGATTGAGTCCCTAGTAGGACTTTTCGCTGAGCGTGGAGCCTGCTTGGGATTCTCTCTATCTCTCTTCGTCTCTCCCACTGTTCCTCTTTCCCATTTGCATGCTCGCTCTCTCTCTCTCTCTAAAAAGAAAATAATAATAAAAAATAAACAAAATATTCCAGTAGGTAAAAGGTAAGAGGACAGGAGGTACAGATGAAACAAAATTTGGGATAAGTTAATAATGGTTGAAGCTGGGGCGATGGGTTGACCATGGGCTTCATTATCTTATATTCTAACTTTATAAGTTTGAAATTTTCCATAAGAGATTTTTTTAAAGTAATAAGTAGAAATGGTCAAGGCTGCTACGTGCCTACCCAGAATCTACACTCTCCTTCTCCTTTACAAGCAGAATCCCTACATGGTGGAGGATGCAATACAACGGTCTAAATTAAAAAAAATATATTTTTAATGATTTTTTTTCTTCCAGTCTTGCTTGCAGATGTGAATCACCTGTGAAAAGCAGATAGAAGCCACTGGGTGTGGGTTCCATAAACGTTACCCTTGTCTCTTCTGCTACCTTAGACCAATACCTGAGGAAGGGAGTGTCAGGGTCATCTTGCTTACAGGCAGCCTGAAGGCCAGAATGCATGATGCTACGGATGATGGTGCCAAAAGTTAGAAGGAATCTGGATCGTTGACGACTGTGGAGATGCCACACCAGCTCGGGGTTACTTTCCCTTTTATTTCGACAGGGATAATTAACCTTTTTAATTTAATTTTTATTTTTTTAATGTTTTTAAATATTTATTATTGAGACAGAGAGAAACAAAGCATGAGCAGGGGAGGGTCAGAGAGAGAGGGAGACACAGAATCAGAAGCAGGTTCCAGGCTCTGAGCTGTCAGCACAGAGCCCGACGCGGGGCTCGAACCCACGAACCGCGAGATCATGACCTGAGCGAGTCAGACGCTTAACCGACTGAGCCACCCAGGCGCCCCAACCTTTTTAATTTTAAATTTGTAGTCGCCCAGTCTCTAAGTTCACACACTTGGGTGCTTTTTGGAGTTATCCGGAGTGCTTTTTAAAATATCAAGCCGCAGGCCCGACTTCCAGAGTGCCTGATTTCAATGGGATTGGAATTTGTAAAAGCTGCCCCCTGGTGATTCTAACGCGCAGCCAACTTGGAGACTCACTGTTAGAGTCCGCGGCCCCTGGCTGGGCGGCGGCCAAAACAAGGTGACGTGACTGCCTGGGATCATTCCGGATCGCCTGCANCCGCGGAAGGCGCCGGAACTCGAACAGTTGCTAAACAGGCGTTCCGGGAGCGCCGAGGTGCGCCTGCGCGGCGCCGAATCCAGGCGGGCACTTTGAATTTCGCTCCCAGAGTCGCGTCTCGCGATCTTGGGCTTCCGGCAGAGACTCGGGGCTCCGCGGCTCTTAATTCCACAGCGAGTGGTGCTTTGCTCCCGGACCCGAGCGAGGTTGGTGTCGGGGGCCGCGGCCTCGGGAGCAGGCGGAAGGTATTGCTGGGGCAGGGGGGGGCGGGCGGGGTGCGGGGGCGGGGCAGCCGGGCGGAGCCGGGGAGCCGGCCTTGTCCTTCCACCGCTCGGGTAGCTGGAGTGGATGCTTTCGAGCCTCTGTCCTACCCTCGGGAGTGAATGATTAACTGACTCCCTTCCTTCCCTTCCCTCTGCCTCTTTATCGACTCCAAACCGTAAAGCGCCGGACCCCCCGCAGCATGGAAGAAATGCTTACTTGGACCTGTTTCTGTGCACTCAACTGTGTTTTTTTCTTAAAATGCATGTGTACTTTGCATCTTTAAAGAAAAGATCAACGTTGTCTTTATAAATAGGACATTTGTCCCCCTAAATTCCCTGTACCTTGGTTTGGGGTGCGCTGATTACAGAAGGCTCAGAGAGAGGTACTGGACTTTGGTTAGAAACTGAATTTTGGAAAATTAAAAGAAATTGAGTTTTTGTACTTTCTTTTCAAGGAGATGTGAGTTCTTGGGTATTTGCCATTATTGGATTTTGGAAGTGAACAGAAATTTGGCCTATTTTTTTGGTAAATGTGTTGTTTATTTGTTTCTTCAGAGGCTTAAAGGATGGCCTCCTCAGACCTGGAACAGTTATGCTCTCATATTAACGAAAAGATTGGCAATATTAAAAGAATGCTGTCTTTAAGAAACTGTGGTAAGTAGAACAGATTCCGCTGACGTTATACAGACACAATGCATTTTAATGTTCCATTTTCAATATTTTATACCTACCTGGTTAAGTGAAAGGTAAGCGGTTTTTTGAGTAGTGGTTTTGTGAAGCACTCCAACATTAATATTTTGAATATTGCAGAGTACCAAAATGCCAATTATATTGAACCATGAACTGCATATTAATTAGACTTAATTGTTTATTTTTTTTGAGATACACAAGGCACAATAGTAAGATTTGAAGGTCATGGGGCATATGTGGTTCTAAAGCTAAACAGAGATACTGAAAGGTAAGGGAGAAAAATAGAAGTGGAAGAGACCCATAGAGGTAGAAATAGCCCATAACCCATCTCACAACCTGCTTCAGAGAAAGCTTATCAGTATGTATGACTAGGAAATGATTGAAAATGTCCAGGTTTTTAAGGTCAGGAAACTTGGAGGTTGCAAGCATCTTCCAGAATGTTTTGAAGTGCTGAAAGAAGACGTGGCAGGGACAGTGCAAAGAAATAGGTGATCTTTGTCAAGTCTGGGACCATGTTGTTTACAAAAATCATGAGCTCTCCAGTCCACTCTGGGAAGGTGTTCAGTGTTGGCAGAATACTATCTGCTGGGACCATCGTGGTGAACTTTTCCGTTGTACAAACAAATCCGTAGTTTGTACTGTGGATTGATAATTTAAACTGCTTGTTCGGTTTGTGTGTGTGTGTTTTGTTTTTGTTTTGTTTTGCTTTGTTTGTTTCTTTTTTGAGGGAGATTGAGAGAGAGAATCTTAAGCAGGCTCCAGATCAGAGAGAGAGAGAGAGAGAGAGAGAGAATCTTAAGCAGGCTCCAAATCAGCGCGGAGCCTGACTCAGGGCTAAGTCTTAGGACCATGAGATCATAACCTGAGCCAAAATCAAGAGTTGGTCACTTAACTGAGGTTCTCTTTTTGAGAACCCCTAAGAAAGGAGCATTATTTATTATACAGTTTATGGCACTCACATACTCTGTAGAAAGTTAAAGGTGTAGGGAGTATGGGTTCATCTCCAGTTCCCTCATTTCACACATGACTCTCAGAAGTCAAGTGACTTGCCTGGTCCCCTAGCTCATGGGTAGCTGGTTGGAACTACAGTTTTGTACCTTCATCCCCAGGCTAATATTCTTTCTACTTCTGTGACACTTTTATTGAAAAACCTAAAAAGGATGTCTAGAATTTTATTTATTTTTTATTATTTTTTTTAAAACTTTTTGAGAGAGAGAGAGAGAGACAGCGTGAGCAGGGGAGGGTCAGAGAGAGAGGGAGATACAGACTCTGAAATAGGCTCCAGGCTCTGAGACGGCAGTCAGCACAGAGCCCGACGTAGGGCTCGAACCCACAAACCGCGAGATCATGACCTAAGCGAAAGTCGGACGCTTAACCGACTAAGCCACCCAGGCGCCCCAGCAGGCTCCAAGTTCTGAGCTGTCAGAGCCCTACACAGGGCTCGAACTCATGAACTGTGAGATCACCACCTGAGCCAAAGTCAGATGCTTAACCGACTGAGCCAACCAGGTGTGCCGGGATGTCTAGAATTTTAATAACTAGCCTTGTGTAGAATCTCTTTCTAGGGGAATGATTACTGTGGAATAAACATATACAATTTGGAGATCTGTGAAACTATTAAACCTTGAGTTCAAATGACCCCACCAACACATGAGTCCTGGCTGAAGCAATGTGACCTATTAGATTAGTACACATTGGGTCACATCATGTGCATGTGGGAAGGATAATTTGACTGTTTGGTTCCATGGCTTATTTACTAGAACCCAGTAATTTGTTTGCCACTCAGTTTTTGGCTGCTGTAATATACTAGATTACTACTATCAAAAGTAGTGTATTCGCTTGTTGATTATATTTCTACAAATCAGTAGACAAGGCCCTAAAATTTAGGTAACTAAAAGTTAGTGGAGATACCAGTGTATCGGAACTAGTTATTTAACCCCCTGAAATTAATCTTGATAGAGACATCAGTACTCTGATTTACTTATTAATTTCTTTTAGTTGTTACAAACCTGTCAAATTCTATTAACATTGCTCTATAAATAGAATTATATGTTGCTTGTCACTATGATGATCAGTAGGAGTTAGCGTTTACTGAATGTTTTACTAGGTTCCAGGCACAGTGTTCAGACTCATCTTACATGTACTTTTTCACTTATCTTCATAGTAATCTTGAGGAGGTAGGTACTGGTGTCTCTAACTTTAGGCTTTGGACCTTCTGGCTGTTTCACTCTTCTGCTTCCATAATCTACAGATAGGGTCAAATTATACTTTTGTTTATTTTTTTCCTGCCTCTCTAATTATACTTTGGTTTATGTGTATTTCATTGGTCACTAGAAATAAAATGGAAAGATTTGATTATGAGAATAGTTTTTCTTTTGTGCTTTTGATCTATTAAAAAATTTTTTTTGGATTGCTTTTATTTCTAGGGAGGAGGAGACTCTGGCTTTCCCATCCTCAAATCTACAGAGCTAGAGAAAGGTGCCAGGAGGTGGGGTTAGGAATATGAGAGCATGCTACTTTACAGATGTCTGGTGTTTGTTCCTTTCAAATACCCCAGACTGATTACTGGCCTGTGACTTAATATATTACTTTTTCTGCTTAGTGAATAGTGTGGATAGTGTAAATATGAATTTTAAACCCAAGTGAATCCCAAGCCACTATTACAAATTCTGAAGAGAAACTCACCTCCAACTTCCACATACCCCTAAGGGCCAGTCCATATCATAAGCTTCTCTCCCTGGTCAGTGATTAGAATTCTGAGGTTTATACTTTCACTGAAGATATATCCCATGAAGAAGCCTCATTTGGGATTCTGACTTCTAACATCCTGTGCTTTGAAGTCCCAAAGCCTTGACTGGCAACCTCCTCTTACCAGGTTCCTCTGCACCCCCAATCAGGGCTGCTGCGATATTGACTCACTCACACTGCCTAGTCTGTGCATCTGTCTTCATGTTGAAGCCCTTGGGGATTTACCTTATTCTCATGAAAGCTCAGCTATTCATGTAAAATGGTGTCTCTTTTATCTAGCATTTCTAGGCCTTTTATTATAGTGGAGGAATTTGCCAGAAACAAAAGACTCAGGGGACACTTTACCTCTCCCTTCCTTCTCTTCCAGTTACTTAGAAATGATGGGGCACCTGAATCATTCAGTCGGTTAAGTGTCCAACTTTGGCTCAGGTCATGATCTCGCGGTTCGTGAGTTTGAGCCCCATCTCCAGCTCTGTGCTGACAGCTCAGAGCCTGGAGCCTACTTCAGATTCTGTCTCCCTTTCTGCCCCTCCCCTGCTCACACTCTTTGTCTCTCTCTGTCTCAATAAGAAACACCAGTTGCTTAGAAAGTTCTTAAGATTATCCATGGAGACAGGTCCTAGGGCTGAAACAAGTCCTTTCTCTTCCCCTAACCATCTGTATCTAAAGTAAAGCTCTGATCCAAGAGTTTAATTGGGTACAATTGAGTTAAAGAGTACAGTTATGTTCATTGTTTTCTATGTTTTATTTGCCATTTTATCTTTGTTTATTAATAGGTCAGGAACCTACCTTGAAGACTACATTAGATAAAATAGGAGATGAGATCATTGTAGTAAATGAACTTCTAAATAAATTGGAATTGGAAATTCAGTATCAAGAACAAACCAACCATTCACTCAAGGTAATGTTTTTTCAGTAAAGAAACAAAAGGGCAATAAATTCCCTAATCCCCAGGGAATTCTGAAGGCTACTCTAAAAGGTTCTTAGCTTTGTAAATTATTATTAATGGTAGAGTGCCGTCTGCATTATATTCATATAAAGGACTCCGGAGATCCACAGGCGTTTCTTTCTTCGCACTGGTAGCCAATGAAATTGAACTTTACTAAAAAGGAAGATTTCCCAAATAATTCTTGGTAGGTTTAATTGAAACAAACGATCTGGCAGAATGGTGTGGAAGGAGTACCTGGCCTGGGGTGAGGACATGCGGATTCTCACTCTGGATGCCCAGAGCACCCTCTGCCACCCTGAGAAAGCCGTCTTACCTTTTGGGGTCTTGGGGGCCTCATGTGGAAATTAATTAGTCATACTTAACTATTTCTTAGGTTCCTTCCATTCTGCATTTTTCTGTTCTATAAAATATAAGGATTCTCAAAAAAAAGCTTGAGCCGTATTCGCACACCATTTTGTTTCAAATGAGCTTTCTTTTTTTTTTTAATTTTTTTTAAAAATTTTTTCATGTTTTTTATTTATTTCTAGGAGAGAGAGAGAGAGACAGCGTGAGCAGGGGAAAGTCAGAGAGAGAGGGAGTCACAGACTCTGAAACAGGCTCCAGGCTCTGAGCTGGCAGTCAGCACAGAGCCCGACGTGGGGCTTGAACCCACAAACCGCGAGATCATGACCTAAGCGAAAGTTGGACGCTTAACCGACTAAGCCACCCAGGCGCCCCCCAAATGAGCTTTCTAATTGATGAAGCTAGTAAAGTGCTAGTGTACTTCTGGGAAAATACTCAGTCTGTCCATCGTTGCCTCAAGCTTTGAGAGCCATTGAGGTGTTCAGTGGGAGTGAACAAGGTGGCCTCTACGGACCCTTTCAGCCTCATAATCCTTAAGATCTGTGAAGATTTTTCATAAGAATGGGCATGAATATACCTATCCTATTAGTTGAAATGACATTAGTGACTGTGAGCATCATTTGGCTCTTTGAAAGAAAGGTGTCCTGCAAATTCAAAACAGAAGGCAATATTGGTTTCAGTTCTAATCTGCCTAGAAGTACCCAGAGTTAAGTGTGTGCCTAGGGAATGTTAAGTTTAGAAGTGAAGTCTGCATAGAATTTTTGTTCATATTATGATTGAGGATCAGATGACAGGTCTCCAAAGGCACAGAGTAGTTTTCTTACCACATTTGCATGAGTTCATAGCCTCAAGTTCTAGTGAAAGGTAAAATAAAGATGACACAGAACAAAACCATGTGATCATGACCCAGTGGAAATTTCCATGAAGCTAGAGAATTGTGTAGGCCAGCTGTGGAAGTCGTTCCACGTAGCTTCTTGCATGTACGTTCCAGGCGTGCATTGTCACCCTGATGGTGCTGCACAGCTCACACTGGGGAGTGCTTGTTAAGTCAACAGAAGCAATTTACTGGAATGACAAACATAAATCCTTCATGCATTTTTTAGTTGCTTGCCAAGCTTGAAGTTAAATGTCAACCCTAGCTGTTGTAATGTGATTATAGCAGTTATTCTCTGGAAAAAAAAATCCAGTAGAGAAAGATATTATGTTGCTATCCAAAAACAGATCTAGAGACCAGAGTCGTCTTAAAAAATGTATTGCCGCAGTGAAAAAAATACGGTTGTGGCCGGTGCCCTTCTCCATCTTCTGCGTTCTTTTTTTTTTTTTTTAATATTTTTTATTTATTTCTAGGAGAGAGAGAGAGAGACAGTGTGAACAGGGGAGGGTCAGAGAGAGAGGGAGATACAGACTCCGAAACAGGCTTCAGGCTCTGAGCCGGCAGTCAGCACAGAGCCCGACGCGGGGCTCGAACCCACGAACCGCGAGATCATGACCTAAGCGAAAGTCGGACGCTTAACCGACTAAGCCACCCAGGCGCCCCTCTTCTGCGTTCTTAATACTCCCAGTCATTGTGATTGTGGTTGAGTCTTTTGTGCTCTTTATAATGTCTTAAAACACACTCAGGCAGGATAGCCGCTCATTGGGGACCTTTTTTAAATTCTAGGAACTCTGTGAATCTCTCGAAGAGGATTATAAAGATGTGGAACATCTCAAAGAAAACATTCCTCCCCATTTGCCTCAAGTAACAGTAAGCCAGAACTTGTAAGTGTTTGTAATTATTCTTGCTATCTGCGTGTATAAAACTTTTAAACACCTCGGCTCTTTTTTGTGTTTTCGTGTACTTGTGAGTTTGTTAGTGATTATGTTAGTGTTAGTGTTGTCACTTACAGTAGAAATAGTGTTTCTCTTTGTCTGCCCCAGTCTTACCCTGCTGCCTCTGGACGATGTCACCCCTCTTTCCCTACTTTTTCTCATTTCTTTCCCTTAGAGCAGAGTTTGTCAACCTTGGCCCTGTTACCTTCTTGATTTAGATAATTCTTTATTTTGAGGACAGTGATGTTTAGTAGCATCCCTGATCTCTACCTACCAACTACATGTCAGTGGCGTCCTCACCGTCGCCGCCCCGTTGTGACAACGAGAAATGTCTGCAGACATTGCCATATGTCCTCTGGGGGACAGTCTCTCCCCTGACCCTTGAGAACCACTGGTTTAGAGTAAAAATAAGATTAATAAATGTCCCATCTTAAAAACAGCCAAAGGAACCAAACACTTGGCTTTGCTTTCCCCCTCCAGCCTGTGTCCCCAGTGTGGTCCCCCCCAGTATGTGCTTGTGCCCCCACCCCCCCTTTTCCGCAGAGCCCCTGCGCCGGTCTCTGGGCTGCTATCACTACCACACTTAGGAAACTCATCAAGAAATCCCCCCTTCAGCCCCGATTCTTTTCAGATATTATCTCGCTGTCTGTCTGTTTCTGGAATTCTTTTCTGCTCTGCCACAGTGCTTCCTTGTCATCCCGCGTCTGACTGGCTTGCCCTACTTCAAATTACGCGTGTCTCCTAAAGCTAAATGGTGCTCACACTTACCTTACGCCACTGTTAATGCTCTCAGATGTCCAGCTCCAGCCTTGACGTCACCTCTGGTTCTGCTGTTTTAATTGCTTGCTGGGAGCTTGATAAATGAGCTATTCTTTTCAACTCTGTGTGTCTGAGACTCAACTGACTGGTTCCGACTGGTTCCTTGTTAACCACCCGTCATGCCTGCTGCCTCCCACCCATCACCGGGCCGGAGGAACTCCGTGCCTCCAGCCTGTCTTGCTCTCTGCAGCCCTCAGCCAGGCTGCTGTCTCCGCAGGATTTTGTCTGTCCCTGCCCTCTCTTCCACTCTCATCGCCTGGCTCTCCAGGCCATCTCCCATCATTGCTGGTCTGTGTGATTTGAGAGCTCCTGTGTTTTTTGCCTTTGCAGGGGGATCCACCACCCCCACCTCTCTAGGCTTCTGGGTTCTTCTTCCAGGGTTCCAAGTATATAAAAACCATGCCGTGGATAACTTAAAATTTTTTAACTTTTGAAATATATATATGTACATACACACAGAAAAATGACTAAAGCATTATTTGTGCAAATTAGAGTAATAAACAAACATCAGTGTATGTACCAGTCAGATTAAGAAATAGGATATTCCTGGTGCCTTACAACCCTTCTTCCCCTGCAGACCCTTCCTCTGTCAGAGAGGTAGTCATCCTGGCATTTATGATAATCACTCTTACGGGTGTGTTTCCATAAACAACATACTGTTTAACTTTGAAAAGAAAAACTTAAAGGAAGGCACGAGCCTCGCTGTATAGGGTAAGAGGCACATTTCTGCTGATGGCTGGAGTTCTCCAGAAGAAAAGCTCAGCAGAGTGCCTGGCATGGTCAGGGTTCCCTGTGATTTCCCTACAAGAAGAAAGTCATGGGCAAGGTCACGAATGGATGCTAGGACTAGAGACCATCATAGGAGACTCGCCAGGATTGTAGTGTGAGCTGGATGGTGGTATCCAGCAGGAATATGGCCCGGAGAATAGGAGGAGGTTTCTTCTTCCGACTTCACTGTGGCTTAGTTTCAGTTTTTAGCCAAGGTCAAAGCAGAACCTTTCCATAGGTAGAAATGGTTCTTTTCAGCTGATACTCCCAGCAGGGCATGAAGGAGAAATCACGAGCTTCCTTAGCACCTGGTGAAGACAGACAAGTACAGAGAAGAATCAGCCAGGCTCACTGTGAAGTCTCATGTTAACTGAAGTTGATGGGAGCACAGCATTGGGAGGCTTCACCTTGACAGCCGCCAACATGGCCATCCTCAGTCATACCACCTCAGTAAGGCCTGGTTGCCCTGTGTCTGGTGCCCTGCTGTCATCTTGGGACCTCACTTCCCTGTCTTTTTTGGGGTTCCCTTCACTGGCTCCTGGGTTCGATCTACTCTTTCCTGTATCCCATTTCTTTTCTGGAGCTGTCGAGCCAGTATGGCTTCATTTGCTGCTGGAAACAAGGTTCTGTTCCTTCCCTGGCAGCTAAATAACCCAGAAGCTACAGCCTATTTCTAGACTCTTCGCTAGTGGGGTAGGAGCTATATTGGGCTTCTCACTGACTCCAAAAATTGGGCAGGACTGAATCCAAGAGTTCCATGCTCATGGCTTGCAACTAAAATGAGTCTGCAACAGGCAGGGACTGATACCAGCAACCAATGGGATAAATTAGAAAAATAGAAGGAGATGATTGATGCTTCTACATCTAGAAACAAGGAGTCAGGAAGAGAAGCTGTTGAGAGGTTAAGTTCAGCTTTGCACATACTGACTTTGAGGAGCCAGAGGAATAACTGGTGAAGATGGCTGGCATATGTACTGCATGTACCATGTTTTGGGTATGTAAATATAATTCTATTACTGAAGATTTGGGAACTTAATTTTTCAGTGGTCTCTTCACTATTCAGATCTTCATGAACATAGAAGTAGGGGCAGCAAAAAATGACTATAAAATTATCACAAGATGAATCTTGTATTTGTTATTGAGTATTTTCAGTTGGGAAAACTTGCTGGTATTCTGTGGAATTCTGATAATCACTTGTACATCTGTGCATCTCTGTTCCTTAGTGTTAATGCGTCAGATGTTGACCCTGAAGAACCAGTCAAAGTTGAGGAACCTGCACCCACAAAGAAGCCCCCAAAAGAACAAAGAAGTATTAAAGAAATGCCATTTATAACTTCCGATGAGTTTAATGGCATTCCAGCGTAAGTATTTAAGATAAATGTTAACATTCAACTCTTTCATGGTCAACATACATGATTGTTTAAATCATAAAGCTTGATTATATTCATAGTCTGCTGTGTTCAAATATTGATATTTTCTAAAATAGTCTTAACATTGTGCTATGAAAATGCAGGAAGTCTTTTGAAGATGCTTAAAATCATGTTTTTTATTTAGTTGTCAGATCTCTTTTCATAGCGAGACCTAGTGATGGGTCAGTCTGTTGAGTTCCAGGACCATTTTGTGGTAGAGATTTATCCAGTTACATTTTAATTATTTATTTTTGAAGGAGAGAGAGATAGAGCATGAGCAGGGGAAGAGCAGAGAGAGAGGGAGACCCAGAATTGGAAGCAGGCTCCAGGCTCCAAGCTGTCAGCACAGAGCCTGAGGCGGGACTCGAACTCACAAACTCTGAGATCATGACCTGAGCCGAAGTTGGATGCCTAACCGGCTGAGCCACCAAGGCCCCTCTATTCAGTTCCATTTTAGAAGTAGCCTCAGTTTTGCTGTACTTTTAAGGAAGGTGTGTTGTATGGGTTTGAGAATTAGAACGGCAAGTGTTGTGTTTGCTTTCCATTTGTTTTTTACCTTATGCCCCACACTCGTTCTGGGCCATGGGTCACTGAGGAGAATACAGGGGCAAGTGAGACCAGATAATGTCCCTGGTGGGAGGTCTTCTTTGCTCTTTACAGAAGACAGTAATGGAGAGCCCGTCATGCTAACCCAGGTTTTTAAACTCTTGTAACTCCAGGGCTTTGCTTAATGTCTTGGCTTGATATTGTTGCATTTCTATTATATAAATAATACGTGTTAGGAAAATAACTCCATTGTAATTCTGCCACCCGGATATTTATTTAATTTCACGTATGTAATAGGTTGCTCCTGATCATTATGACAACAATGTACTTATACAGGAAATACAGTTTACTTTCTTTTTTATCATGAGCATTTTGCCATTGTTACCTATTCTTGTAAACTTGGGTGTTAATAGTTGTATTATATGTCATCAAAATGAGACTGACCGTTCTCTTCAATTTCTATTTTTTTGTCAGTCATTTCTCTTTATGATCGCTTTATTTTCATGATAATTCTGTTTGGTGCTATTCATTTTTTAGTTTGTTGTTATTTTTGTTGCTCATTAGCTGAGCTAAATGGAAAACCAAATGTCTGTGAGAACAGTGGGGTAGACGGGTTTTTAAAAATTGCTTCCATGAAGAGATAAAGGAAGGAAATCAGAATAGTCGTAGTATTTTTTTGTTTTTAATGTTTATTTTTGAGAGAGAGAGAGCAAGGGAGGGACAGAGAGAGAAGGAAACAGAAGATCCAAGCAGACTCTATGCTGTCAACACAGAGCCCAATGTGGGGCTCGAACTCAAAAAGTTTGAGATCATGACCTAAGCCATAGTCAGACGCTCAACTGACTGAGCCATCCAGGTGCCGCAGAGTATTCATTTTTATTTTTATTTTGTATTTTTTTTCTTTTATAGTTTATTGTTAAGTTAGTTTCCATATAACACCCAGTGCTCATCCCAAGTGCCCTCCTTCATGCCCATCACCCATTTTCCCCTCTCCCCCACCCCCATCAACTCTCAGTTTGTTCTCAGTATTTAAGAGTCTCTCATGGTTTGCCTCCCTCCCTCTCCTTAACTATTTTTCCCCTTCCCCTCCCCCATGGTCCTCTGTTTGTTAAGTTTCTCCTGTTCCACATATGAGTGAAATCGTATGGTATCAGTCCTTCTTATTTCACTTAACATAACACCCTGCTACATCCACATTGCTACAAATGGCCAGATTCCATTCTTTCTCATGCCATGTAGTATCCCACTGTATATATAAACCACATCTTCTTGGTCCATTTGTCAGTTGATGGACATTTAGGCCCTTTCCATGATTTGGCTATTGTTGAGAGTGCTGCTGTGAACATTGGGGTACATGTGCTCCCATGCGTCTGCACTCCTGTGTCCTTTGGGTAAATTCCTAGCAGGGCTATTGCTGGGTCATAGGGGAGTTCTATTGTTAATTTTTTGAGGAACCTCCACACTGTTTTCCAGAGGGGCTGCACCAGTTTACATTCCCACCAACAGTGTAGGAGGGGGCCTGTTTCTCCACATTCTCACCAGCATCTATTGTCTCCTGACTTGTTCATTTTAGCCACAGAGTATTCATTTTTCACGGGAGGGGATATTTATTGAATGAGAGAACTTGGACGATTGGGGTAAGGAAGAATGTATTCCAAGCATGAGGCTTTTATTTATTTATCGTTAAAAAGCTAATTCTGAGGATGAAGTAAAAGTGGAGAACATGGGCAGAGGAGGGGGATAAGTATTGAGGAAATTAAGGTGATAGTTCAGAGGATTTAAAGGAATTTCTTTGGGGAGAGGGAATAGTTTGTGGGATCAATAGTTTGTGAGAATCGTGGTTAGAAACAACAACGGCAAAAATGAATTTAGAAAAGAAGAGAATAATGAAAATGTGTTTTAATCAATATGAACATTTTCCTTTAAACATATTCATATATTATTTTATATTACGTACGTTTGGTTAGAAATCTGCCCCCTTGGGGGCACCTGGGTGGCTCAGTTGGTTAAGGGTCTAACTTTGGTTCAGGTCGTGATCTCGTGGTTTGTGGGTTCGAGCCCCGCGTCAGGCTCTGTGCTGACCGCTCAGAGCCTGGAGCCTGTTTTGGATTCTGTGTCTCCTTCTCTCTTTGCCCTTGCCCCACCTGCGCTCTGTCTCTTGCTCTCAAAAATAAATGAACATTAAAAAAAAAGAAAGAAATCTGCCCCATTGGAGAGAAGAGAAGGGCAGCATTTCACATAATGAATCCACAGTTTTTTGAAGGGAAAAATTGAGGCAGGTCATTGGGTTTTAGTTTTGGTGCGTATGGAGAAATCAGGTTCTCCTGTTTTTATATTCTAAGACTGTAGGTGACAGGGAGCACGGCAAGGGGAAGAGGGAAATGGAAGAGTGGATTTAGAGAAAGACCAGTGCTCAATGGGGTGGAACCCCAGAGCTATGCCCTGGCTCCTCTCCGCCTTTCGACTCCCAGACCTTCTCCTGCGCATTCGGCTCTCTGTCCTAATCGGAATTCCCATCTCTGTAGTGGCCTTTGTTGCCCATCTTCCTCTTCCTCCTCCCCTTTTCTTTCTTTCTCAGAGCAGGTAAGTTTGCAGAAAACTAGAGTGGTGTGAGTTATATATTTTGTTAATATTGAAATTTTTCTTTCCCTTGCTCACAAACATTTAAAAATGTTTAAATAAACCTCTGGCTTGCAATTAACCAGTTCATTTGAATCAGTATTTGAGATCTTATTTTAAATTGTAATATTGGTTCTGTAGGTAGAGAATGGAGATTAATGTGTCTAGACATGAGTAGGGAAGATAAGCAACTGGTATGTTGTGGTGTCTCTTTAATTTTTTAACTATTGAGAGATGTGTGGTTTATTTGGAAGTTGATGTACTTTTTTTGGTATAAAGAGTTCTAATCACTGCTACTGTATAAAATCAGCATTAATGTTTTTCAGAGAAAATGATTTTGCATAATGATTTTTTAAAAAATTAATCATATACTTATTTGCAGGTACATGAAATCCCGCTTAACCTATTGTCAAATTAATGATGTAATTAAAGAAATCAATAAGGCAGTAGTTAGTAAATATAAGATCCTGCATCAGCCAAAGAAGTCTATGAATTCCGTGGCCAGAAATCTATATCACAGATTTATTGATGAAGAAACAAAGGATACCAAAGGTAAATATGATAGCATACCTGTGTGTGCATGTCAACTGTTTGGAGTGTAACTAACTTATGAGAAACAACTTATTCTAGAAAATTCTGAGTCTAAAGAGGTAGTTCTCAGCCAGGAGCCGTTTTCCCACTTAGGAACATTTTTGGCATCTCTGGAGGTATTTTTGGTGGTTACAACCAGGGTTGGGAGTGCTACTGGCATCTAGAGACTACAGGTGCTGTTAAAGTGCAGTGTACAACAGCTTTCACAGCAAAGAAGTGCCTGTAGTTCTGAGGCTGAGGAGCACGGCTTTAGAGTCTATTATGAAACTATACCCAGTGTCTTCAGAATTAGAATAGAAATGAGAAGAGTTGGTCATGCTTACGTAGCACTTACCATGTGCCAGATGGCATACTGAGAGCTTTTGTCCTTCCGTCTTAACAAGGTGTGTACCCTTATTCCCATTTTGCAGATTAGGCAAAGAGAACTGAAGATACTTGCCCAAGGTCAGCCAGTTAAGGGACAGAGCTGTGGGGGGTTTCATTCTCTCAACCACTACACTATATTCCCTCTTGAAAAGTGAACTACTGTTCAGAAGATACCAACAGATAGCTACATTTCTAAAATGCTACCGTAAACGTTGTGCAACTGCAGTTGAATAATGATTATTTTAGCAGGAATACTGCTTCTCACTCTGGTTGCCTAATGATAGTAAAAATGATTAATGTTATTCATATTCACATTGAACCTCATTAAAGACTCATCTTGAAAGTTGTCCTCGTGAAAATTAGCATGAATATCTTTATTTTTCAGGTCATTATTTTATAGTGGAAGCGGACATAAAGGAGTTCACAGCTTTGAAAGCTGACAAGCGGTTTCATGTGATATTGAACATCTTACGACACTGCCGGAGGCTCTCAGAGGTCCGGGGGGGAGGCCTTACCCGATACGTTATAACCTGAAGTCCTGAGCTTTAGCTGGTCCAGAGTAGGGCCTAGAGGCCACTCCTATAGTTTCCTTATGCGTAATTTCTTTATATATAACTTCTTTGCCTTTCTCATTTTCTTTTCTACTTGACTATAAAAATGAAACTTTTTAGTAAATAAAGCATATGTATTTTAAAATTCACTTTCTTTTTTTTTTTTGAATATTTTTTCCAGATCTATTTTTTTTAAGTTTTCATTTATTTAAATAAATAAAATTTATTTATTTTAGAGGGAAGGTAGAGAGAGAGGGAGAGATAGAACCCCAAGCAGCCTCCATGCTGTCAGCACAGAGCCTGGCATAGGGCTTGGTCTCCCAAACCAAAGGAGATAGTGACCTGAGCTGAGATCAAGAGTCAGATACCTAACAGAGTAATCCATCCAGGTGCTCTTCTTCTTCTTCTTCTCTTTTTTTTTTTTTAAGTTTATTTATCTTGAGAGAGAGTACAGAGAGGCAGAGAGAGAGATGGAGAGAGAGAATCCCAAGCAGGCTCCATGTTGTCGGCACAGAGCCCAGTGTGGGTCTTCATCCCATGAACCGTGAGATCATGACTTGAGCCGATATCAAGAGCTGGACGCTTAACTGAATGAGCCACCCAGGTGTCCCAGATTCATTTTTCCTTCAGCACATGGTTAACCCCTACCATACGAGCCTCTGTGCTAGGTATATAAAGGAACTAAAAAATGGTCAGATTTCATTTTTGTGTTTAGTGACAGTGCTGTAGAACCCAATAAGACAGGTATGGATGTGATTAGGGAAGGAAAAGGTCAAGAAGATAAGGTCAAGGGTACCCAGGCTCTTGAGAATTAGGTCTTGACTGTCAAAATTCTATCAGTGGCATCTCGGTGTATAGGCAAAAGCTGGGATTTGTAAGCAGCTTCTCCTTGTGATGATTCTGCGTTTCCATAAGTTGTTAGGGAACAGCTTACCTGAAATACATTCAGTGTAAACCAATCTATAAACATCAGCCTGTAGTGATATTGTAATAAAAGTACATTGAGATGAAAAAAATGATAAAATAATGTGTAAACAAGTTGAAAGTTGTCATGGAAAATGGGTGGTTGGATTGCAAGCATTTAGGATGTTTTTTTCTCTTCCACACTTGGGGAGACTGGCTATGTGTGTTTTAGTCAGTTCTCCAGAGTTCTGGAAGCAGTAGGATACACACACACACACACACACACACACACACACACACACACAGATTTATTATGAAAACTTGGTTCATGTGGTTATGGAGCCTGAGAAGTCCCCCAATCTGCTGTCTGCAAGTGGGAGACCCAAGAAAGCCAGAGTGTAATTCAGTCCAAGTCTGAAGGCCTGAGAACCTCATCTTGTGGCTCAAGCAGTGAGGCGGGAAAGAAGTGAATTCCTCCTTCACCTTTTGTTGTGTTCATGTCCTCCACGGATTGGATGGTACCCACACACGAGTGGGGAGGGCAGTCTACTGAGTCCTCTGATTCAAATGCTATTCCCTCCTGGAAACACCCTCAGAGACACACCCAGAAATAAGGTTTCATGTGGGGACCCCGTGGCCAGTCAAGTTGACACATAAGTTAACCATCACAGTCCGCCATCTGCTTGGCAGGTCAATCCTTAAAAATCACCTCTCAGGCTTGGCCTGGTTAACACTGTCACTGTGGTGACCACAAAGTATATTATGGGCACTACAAAATATACTTTCTTCCTCCCTAACCTAAATGCAGATGTGTTTAATTTTTCATGTCTTGCTTTAAATAAAAACAGTGGCCTTATCTTTTACTTTGTTTAAAGTCTTGCTTGATTTTTCTCTATAAATCATTTTTCTCTATAAAAAACATTTTATCTGCTTGACATCTCTCTCTTCCTGGAATTCATAGTGAACAACTGTCAATGTGTGTAATTCTTGTAGAATGGACACTGAGGGGAGTAGTTAGTCTCTATTTTAATCATTAGCATGTAATCAATTTGTTACATAAATTTGGGCGTACATTTGATAAACTATTCCTCAAAGAAGAATAAAGACATTGATTTGGGGGCGCCTGGGTGGCTCAGTCGGTTAAGCGTCTGACCTTAGAGCTCAGGTCATGATCTCACAGTTCGTGAGTTCGACCCCTGTGTCAGGTCCTGCACTGACAGTGTGGAGCCTGCTTGGGATTCTCTCTCCCTCTCTCTGTTCCTCCCGTTTGTGCTCTCTTTCTCAAAATAAGCAAAAATAAAGCTCTGGGGGAAAAAGCATTTTTCAAACAAGAACTAACCCCTGTTACTTGAACTTCATTTTCAAAAAAAAAAAAAAAAAATGACAGGCTTGTTCAACTTCCATATTTTTGAAAATAATATTTTTCTTTAAACGCCCTTCCCCTGCAGTCCATGGGCCCCATAGCATGGCTTTCCAGAAGTTTGGGCCCTGCCTCTTGGGCCACAGTTCTCTGCGTGGGGCCTGTGGCCTGGCTTCACACCTCCTGGCCCCACTGGTCCATGGGCCCGGGGAGGAGAGGGCCGGGCAGCAGAGACCCAGAACTTTGCTCAGGCTTCTATATGGAGATACTAATTTTTATCTGATAAAGTCTTTCACCTGTTCCTTTAAAACTTGTTTTAAGTTAGTTATTCATAGATAACACATTTTTCCCCCTTACATAACACAGTCTAGTTAAAAGTGTTCAGGGTATGTCCCAGCCTTGGTCCTGTTGCACCTCGCCTTAGGATACTGGGTCCGCTCGCACATTTCCTAACTCTGTAGGTGTCTTTTGGCCTCATCCAACTTGTGTCTCTAGGTGTGGATCTGGTGTTTGTCTTGCTTGCTCAGACAAAGGGGGAAGTTTAAGTGAAGAGATCTAGCTGTCACTTCTTGTAGCAGAATGTGGTTTCCAAAGATGGATGGATGGGGTAATTCCGTATTCCGTCCCACATACTCCTTCAATGTGTTATCAACACTCCCATCAAGAGGCGGATCCTTGTTCCCTCCCTTTGAATCTGGACATATCTTTGTAGCTTCAGCCAATAGAATGGAGAGGAAATGCCACTGTGTGATTTCCAAGCTAGCTATTAAAGACAATGAATTCCATCTGTCTCTTTCTTGGGATGCTTGCCTTTGGAACCTTGTCACCATGTTGGCAGAAACCCAAGGCTACATGGAGAGGTCACATTAACTGCCAGCACCACCAGTCATGTGAACAAATGATTCCAGCCCCCAGTGATTTTTGCTGAGGCCCCAGGCATCAAGGAGCCAAGACAAGCTGCCCCCTACTGTGCTCTGAGTGAACTCAGGACTTGGCAGAAATCATGAAAAATAAATTATAGTGGTTTAAAGACATTATGGTTATTTTTCTTTTTTCTTTTTTTTTCTTTTGCATAATTGATCGTACAACAAGAGATAATGAAACTATTAGTCTGAAATTGCACTACAACTGTTAGAAAGGAAAGGCAATAAGTGGGCTCATGGTAATTAAGTTAAACCTGCATTAGAAATGAAAATCTGTCCCCATGAATTACCTGTAGAGGGTGTGTCCTGTCTAACCTTATTTGAAAACATGTGCAAGTTCATTAAAAGTGACATTTTTCAGATATCAAGCTTATATACATATATCATTTCTCCATCCATAACTAAGATGCCAAATACATTGCTTTGTGTATAAACATAACAATACTTACACCCAGCCTAATTCAAGAAACCCATGTCTTCACACACATGAAAAGATACTCATCATTAGGCATCAGGGAAATACAAATCAAAACCACAATGAGGTATCACCTGACACCCACCAGACGGCTAGAATACAAAAGACAAGACGTAAGTGTTGGCGAGAAAAGGGAGCTATTGTGCTCTGTTGGTGGGAATGTAAATTGGTATGGCAACTCTGGAAAACAGTATGGAGGTTCCTCTAATTAAAAATAGGAATACCATATGATCCAGTAATTCCACTACTGGATATTTACCCAAAGGAAATAAAAACACTAGTTCACAGAGGTGTACGCACCCCACGGTTTACTGCAGCACTATTTACAACAGCCAAGACATAGAAGGGACCGAAGTGTCCATTGACAAGTGAATAAAGACGTGAGATACCAATCAAGGTTCATCGTTTATACTTGGTTATGCTCTTAAGTCTTTTTAAATCTAGAGCAGGATCCATGTGTTGTTTTGGTTTTTGTTTCTGTTACTGACTTGTTTTTAAGAGAACGGGTTATTTATTTATATCTGGATGTCTGATCGTTTCTTCATGATGACATTTAGCTTGTGTCTCTCTCCCCTGTGTTTCCTATAAACTAGATGATAGATTCATGCTTACCACCTTTGACAATCATATTTCGTAGTCAGTCCTGTCTACTTCATATTGTGCCACAGTGTCAGGATGTTCTCCCGTAAGCGTAGGATCAATGCAGCAACTTGAAAAGTGCAGGTAATTACAATTTTCTTCTTTCTGATGGACCGACGGGACAAATGTGAGCTATTTCCAATTACAAACGTTTTCTTGCTGGAATGATTGTGAGCTGTGCCTCGGCTGCACATGAAAAATTGCAGCTATACGGGGCACCTGGGTGGCTCCGTTGAGCGTCTGACTTGGGCTCAGGTCATGATCTCACGGTTTGTGGGTTCAAGCCCCGTGTCGGGCTCTGTGCTGACAGCTCAGAGCCTGGAGCCTGTTTCAGATTCTGTGTCTCCCTCTCTCTCTGACCCTCTCCTGCTTAAGCTGTTTCTCTCTCAGAAATAAATAAAACATTAAAAATTTTTTAAAAAACTATACAGGTTGTTGTATATATCAACAGTATGTTCCTTTTTATTGTTGAGTAGTTTTCCGTGCTATGGCTGATAGGGATGCACCATCTTGAGTCATTCCACTTGTCTAAGTATATCTGCGTGGTTTCCAGTTTGTGGCTGTCATGAATTAAGCTGCTGTACACATTCAAGTACAGTTTCTTTGTGTGAACATAGATCTTCAGTTATCTGGGAGTGCCATTCCCGGGAGTGCAATTGCTGGATCCCATGACAGTTGCATATTTAGTTGTTGGTTTTCTTAGCCTGTCAAACCACTTCCTTGCGTGGCTGTACCATTTTACATTTTCTTCTGAGTCCTGCTTACATCATATGCCACAAATCTTGATAAGTTGTATTTTCATTTTCCTTCCTTCAAAATATTTTAAAATTTCTCTTGAGACTCCTCTTTTACCCGTGTGCAGTTTAGAAGTGTGTTGTTTAATCTCCAAATGTTTCGGGATTTTCCAGCTACCTTTCTGTTATTGATTTTGAGTTTCATTTCATGTTGGCTGGAGAGCATACGTGACTTCTATTTTGTATTTGCTAAGGTGTGATATATGGCCTATGGTTGTGGTCTATCTTGGTGAATATTTTATGTGAGTTTGAGAAGAATGTGTAATCTGTCATTGTTGTGATGAAGCATTCTACGAGTGTCAATTAAATTCTGTTTGTTGGTGGCGCTGTTTAGCTTAACTGTGTCCCTACTGTTCTTTGGCCTGGTGCATACACCAGTTTCTAGTAGAGAGGTGTTCAAGTCTCCAGCTACCGCTGTGGCCTTGTCTGTTTCTCCTTGAAGGTCCATCATTTTCTGCCTTGTGTATTTTGATGCTCTGTTAGGTAGATACACATTATAGATTGTTACGTCTTCTATGAGAATTGACCTCTTTATCATCAACGCTCCTCTGTTTCCCTGATAATTTTCCTTGTTCTGAAAATTTTTTTGTTTCTTTTTCTGAAATTAATACAGCTAGTCTAGGTCTCTTCTGATTCATATTAGCAAGGTATATCTTTAACTCTTTACTTTTAAACTATCTGTGTCTTTATATTTAATTCTTTAATTATTTATTTTTAAGAGAGAGAGAGTGAGCACGTGAGCAGAGGAGGGGCAAAGAGAGAGGGAGACAAGGGATCCAAAACAGGCTCTGCGCTGACAGCAGACAGCCTGATGTGGGGCTTGAACTCATGAACTGCGGGATCATGATCTGAGCCAAAGTTGGATCCTTAACCGAGTGAGGTACCCAGGTGCCCCCCTTTTAAAAAATTTTTTATGTCTCTTTATTTAAGTGGGTTTCTGTAAACAAGATATAGTTGAGTCTTTTTTTTTTTTAAGTCCTGTCAATCTCTGCCTTTTAACTGGTATATTTAGCCAATTCACATTTAAAATGGTTGTTGATATCTTTGGATTAATATCTGTCATATTTGTTACCATTTTCTACTTGCTTCATTTGTCCTTCATTTCTTGCTTTTTAATCCTCTCTTTCTTTGCTTTCTCTGGTTTTAACTGAGTGTTTTATATGATTCTATTTTTTCTCTTCTCTTAGCACAGAAATCATACTTCTTTTAAAAATAGTCTTAGTGGTTGCACTGGAATTTGTGATATATTTTTACAATTAATTGAAGTCCAGTCTCAAATAACATAATAGCTGTTCACAGGTAGTGCAGGTACCTTTTAAAGAATATTCCCAAATTTCCCCCCTTGTTTCTTATAACATTGCAGTCATTCATTTTATTCATTTGCCCATAAGCTATGATCACTAAATACATAGTTTCCTCTTATTATTTTACACTTGATCTTAGCCAAAAGACCGAGAAGCGATTGCTATTATCATTTCAAGGTGATGATCTGAGCTTGCAACTAGTGTGTGAAATGTGTGTGTGTGTGTGTGTGTGTGTGTGTGTGTGTGTGTGTGGTCAGGAGAGGGCAGTCTTGTGGGACTGAGCCCTTAACCTGTAGAATCTGATGCTATCTCTGGGTAGATGGTGCTAGAATTTAGTTATATTGTAGGGCACCCAGCTGGTGTCATAGAGAATTGCTTGATGTGTGGAAAGACTATATATTTGGTGACCAGGAGTGTCAGAACGGCACGGAGGTGGGTGCTTCTCTCCTATTCTGAGGTTCTCCTTGGAGGTGGGGTTGGATTCAGGGATGTATATTCACTAACACCTGTGCCGTGTGTGAGTTTGGGTTGACTTCTGTCCTGGGGGAGGAGGGGGAGGGCATTTGCTCTTTATACCTCCTTGACCTTGACCTGCTCTGAGTCAGGAGAGACTCCATGCCACATTCACTGCTGTAGTTCCTGGTTCTAGAGCCCCGGGCACCTTTTTGAGGTCATCAAGAGCAGTATTCTGTCCCTGCGGGCTGGGAATTCATGTGCCAGATGTGATTTTCTGCTTGTGTATGCTGCTGGGGCAGAGACACAATGATACATCCCCTTGTTTTTAAACAGTCTTCTTGTTTTTAAAGTATTTGTTTGCAATATTAGGAGACCAGGCCTCAAGACTTTTGCTGGGGTATAATGTTTAATTTTATGAGGGTTAAATCTCATCTTATACTGATAGGACGTTCTCTAGGTGGCTATAATCTCAGATGGGGAAATGTCTATTTTCTGCTATAAGGGATCATGTGGATTATTTATAAGGATGGAAAGAAACTGGTCTAGTTTTCTTAACTACTCCTTTTCCTAATCTGAGTGGACCTCTTAGTTTGGCTATCTTAGAATCATCTTTTCTCTCTATCCTTTGGCACATCCTGTATATATTCCTGAGCCCAGCCCTGGTCTCCTGACTGCATGTGATCTGATCCCTCAGTCTTCCGAGACTTGCTCCCTTGTGTCCCTCCCATTTTGGCTTCTGTGGAAAACTCTGGCAGAAATTTGAGCGCAATGGTCCTCCATCGCTTTTCCATTTGCTTAGCCACTTGACAAACACTTATTGAGCATCTACTTTGACTCAAGTGTGTTAGGGGCTGGGGATCAGTGATATAAAGGAGATACCAGTTTTCCTTCCATGAAGCTTACATAAACAATACAACTCATAATGAGTTGATTGTGTGTAAAGGATATTGTAGGGACACCCAGAAGCACCTGAAATAAATGATAGAGATTAAAGAAGGCTTCCTGGAGGAAGTGATATGTAGGCCAAGGCCTGAGGGCAATTAGGAGGAAAGGGGATTCAAGCAGAAGGAACAGAGCAGTCTCTAACATCCCCATGCATGACACACGCATGCCCAGGGAAGATCCAGGGTTGTGTCCAACCTCCAACTGTACCTGTACCCACCTTTTTTTCTCCTGCTTAAGAGAACATATGGAATGTGAGATGAAGGGCGCCTGGGTGACTCAGTCGGTTAAGCATCTGACTCTTGATTTCAGCTCAGGTCATGATCTTACGGTTCGTGAGTTCAAGTCCCACATTGGGCTCTGTGCTGACAGCATAGAGCCTGCTTGCGATTCTCTGTCTCTCCCTCTCTCTCTGCCCCAACCATGCTCTCTCTCTCTCTCTTTCTCTTTCTCTCTCAAAACAAATAAATGAACTTAAAACTTGTTTCTCTCAAATAAATAAACTTATAACTTGCTTCACAAAACAAATCAATACTTTAAAAAATGCAAGGTGAATAGGAAAGTCATTGTAGGCATAGATATGAATCTGTTCCAACTTTTTAAAAGGATAAATCATAAATTACTTGCAAATTGTTGACTAAGAAATCAGGTATGATCCGTTGCTGAGAAATGCACTTTGAAATGGTTTAATGCACAACACATGGTGACTTACACATAGCAGGTAATAACGAAAACAAGAAAAGTCATTGGAAAATGCATCCTCTCCCCAAATGCCACCAGCTTTCAGAGCATGGATACATTCTTCCAGTCTTATTTCTTTTCAGCTCTTTTTGTTAAAAGTATAAAATGAATCTTGTGCATTATAGGTATAACTGGTTCTTTTTTATTTAATAGATCATAAACATTTTTCCATGCCATTGAATACTATACTACAACATTATTTAAATAACTGCATACTCTCTCATACGACACATTTATTTAATTAGTTCCTTATTGTTAGACATTTGGGTGCTTCCAAATTTTCATAAACAGTATTCTATCTCAAAAAAGTCTATAAGCTATGTAGCTAAATCTTTCTAGCTTCAGAACATCTATAAGGTGATTCTTCTCATTCTTAAGGTGAATTTGAGATTCACTCACTACACATTGGTTACATGATACAATAAAAGAGAGAATTTTTAAATGGTTGTTTGAGGGGCACCTTTGTGGCTCAGTGGGTTAAGCATCTGACATCGGCTCCAGTCATGACTTCACGGTTCGTGAGTTCGAGCCCGACATGAGTTGGGCTCTGTGCAGACAGGTCAGAGCCTGGAGCCTGCTTCGGATTCTGTGTCTCTCTATCTGCCCTCCCCGTACTCGTACTCTGTTTCTCTCTCTCTCTCTCTCAAAAATAAACATTAAAAAAAAATAATTGCTTGAAAAAAACTTGGCTGTGAAGGTAACCCGAGTAGGAAGAAGCATTATGAATTTATTTTTTATAAATGTAGGTAAGATTTTCAATTTATATCTTCCTAACTTTATCATTTACTAATATTTATTTACCAAGGTTCTGTAGAACTTTGAGAGAGAAAATGAAAAGTCGTAGATATTGGATTTAACTACACAATTAAAATAATGTTTTCTTAAAATGTTTACCATCGCAAAACAGAAAAAGATAATTAAAGAGAATTGCTTTAATAATTGGTAGTTGAATTTGGTATAAAACTAATACTTTATGTAAATTCAGGAGGAGGTAAATTTCTTCCCCCTTCAGGTTAGTTATTTAAAACACTTTGGGGTGCCTGGGTGGTTCAATCAGTTGAGCATCTGACTTTGGCTCAGGTCATGATCTCTTGGTTTGTGAGTTCAAGCCCCACTTCAGGTCCTCTGTCTCCCTCTCTCTCTGACCCTACTCTGCCCATTCTCTCTCTCCTCTCTGTCTCAAAATAAACAAATAAACTTTTACGAATATAATAAAACATTTTAAGCTATATGGGCACCTGGGTGGCTCAGTCATTTAAGTGTCCGACTCTTGGTTTCAGATCTGGTCATGATCTCACGGTTCGTGAGATTGAGCCCCGAGTGGGGCTTTGTGCTGACAGTTTGGGATTCTCTCTCTCTCTCTCTGCCCCTCACCCACTCACGCGCACACATACTCTCTCTCACTCTCAAAATAAATAAATGTAAAAACTGTTAAGCTATATACCCTTATTACTGCTTTCCTTATTACAATACCATCAGTGATAACATGAGTTTATAGAGAATTCTCAATTGAGTCATAGGAGTTTATGATACTTTAAAATGATAATGAAAAAAGCTGAAATATTATTATCTTGTTAATGTTGATCTGCTTTTGAATTTCTCTTAATTTTCTATTTCCCCAGTAATGGATATGGTTTATGCTACCTTAAGATCATTAGTAGTTTGATCAAAGATAATTTCTTGCACCATGGCGCCTGGGTGGCTCAGTCTGTTAAGTGTTGTCTCACTGTTTGCTGACAGCGAAGGGCCTGCTTGGAATTGTCTCTCTCTCCCTCTCCCTCTGCCCCTCCCCTGCTTGTGCTCTCTCTCAAAATAAATAAATAAACACGAAAAGATATATAATTTCTTGCACCGATTGTTTGATCATCTAGAAGGATCCACAGGGGAGCCATTACTGCAGACATACTTAATCTTGAGGGAAGTGCTAAACCTTTTGTAATTCCATCTGAGTCCAGTTGTTCTTGCCAGAGTTAATGGTACTTTGGGGGCAGCAATGGTTGGCTTAGAACAGATTGACTCCAGGCCGTTCCTCACCCCCCCACCCCCCCCGGTTTTCCAGGACTCCTTACTCTTTGGTCACCAGTCACATTGAGCCTCCCTTGCGTTCGGTTCAGAACTCAGCATGGAAGCTGCCTCCCTGACCCTGAAGGCCGGGCGGCTGTGATTTGTGTTCCTACAGGACACATCCCCACTGTCTCACTGCTGTCGTTGCCCTAGGGGGCAGGGGCCGGGAGCAGGGGGCAGAGGACCCATCCTGGGGTCCCTGTGAGAGGCACCACTGTGTGAGGGCCGAGGCTCCAAGTCCCTGGCATCTGCACCATTGTCCCGTCAGACATCACTTACAAAACGCAAACTCAAAGATGAAATTATTAAGAATTTCGAGATGGTGATGAGGTAGGGGCTTTCCATCCCAAGCATGAGGCCTTTCCAAGGAGAGGGAAGGGGGTCTGTGAGATGGCACTGATCACACACTCTTCCATGAAGCTGGCACTGAGTATATTAATTCATATAATCTCATTTGATTTTTATTTTTGAGAGAGAGAGAGAGAGTGCAAGAGGTGCAGAGAGAGTAGAGAGTAGGGGTCAGAGTATCTGAAGCGAGCTCTGTGCTGATAGCAGTGAGCCCATTGTGGGGCTTGAATTCACGAACTGTAAGATCAGTACCCAAGCTGAAGTCAGACGCTCAACCGACTGAGCCCCCCAAGCACCCCTACAATCCTCATTTTACTGATGCAGAAGACACTGCACTGAAAGGCTAAGTAATCAGCCAAACATCGTAGAGCAGGGATTTGAAGTTGGACAGGACATTCCCATAATGTCTGGTGGGAGTAAATATAGGAATTCCCCGCTCTAGGAGATTGCAACCAGGGAGAAGAGCCATTTCTCTCTGCTTTTCCTCCGTAACTACCTAGGTGCTGAGTCTAAGTTATTCAGGTATCAGGTCACTGGTGGGTCCTATTGGTGTCTCATCTCTTCTTTACTAACAATAAAAATGCCATAACAATGACAATCACCATTGTCCTTATTATAAACCTCCTTTCTGTACATGCATGTACAGAAAGATATAATAGTATTTATATAAATGATTCATATATTTAAAAATACATGTAATGTTTTTAAAAATATTAATGGCTATTTTAGAAAGTTGTCTCTGTATTGCCCTCTAGTGGTCATGAAGAGAAAAGCCATTCAAAATGCACTTAACTAAGTGCGATGGTAAAAACATGAACCATGCTACTGCCATTTGTTGCTGGTGTGCAAACACACATTTCCACAACATCCAGATAGGTGGTGTCACAAGGAAGTGGCTGGGACAACACGAAAGGCGGATGACACTAGCGCCGTCTAAAAGGAGGGGTCTCTGAGTGACAGCCAGTTCATGGTTGCCCTGGGGGAAGACAGGCTCAGTTATTGAAGAGGGCGCCTGGGTGGCTCATTTGGTTAAGCCTCTGGCTCTCGGTTTCTGATCAGGTTATGATCTCATGGTTCGTGAGTTCAAGCTCCACGTCTGGCTCAGAGATGACAGCATGAGCCTGTTTGGGATTCTCTCTCTCCCTTTCTCTCTCTGCCCCTTCCCAGCTCACACTCTCTCTCTGTCTCTCTCAAAAATAAATGAATAAACTTAAAATCTTTTTTAATTAAAAAATAAAGGAAATCCCCAGATCCAGATATTTATGTAAAAGTTACCAATTTATAAGTGTTGGTAATTAAGTATTTAAAAACATTTCTGCGTGGGCCATACCTGTATCTATGGGCTAGATCAGGGCTGCACTAACTGATCGCTTGTGATCTTTACTGGTGCCTCCTGCCTGATGGTACTGGTTTTACCTACAGGTTCCCACCTCAGTCCCCAATATGAGCCCACGATGTGTTAGCCCCATTGCGTAGAGCAGTAACAGAACCACAGAGAAGTTCTGCAAATTGCCTAAGGTCACATGGCTGGGAATTGAACCCACTCTGGCTAACTCCAAAACCCCTGGTTTTAACGCCTGTATTTATTGCCCACCACATGATATAGGCGATTCATTCCACTAAGAAATGTATATTAAGTTGCTAACATATGCCAGAGACTATTCTAAGTGACAAAGATACAGCAGTGAATAAAGGAGATCCTGTCCTCGTTCTAATGTGTGTTTGTGTGAATCTAATGAAGTAGAGCATCAATGGGGCACGGATTTGTTTCGAGGTGGCTTTTACATCTTTAGAGCCACAGTTCCATCCTGATTCTCAGTTTATTCCACCGCTTCTCTTTGCTCTGCCCGATTTCCAGCCTGGCATCTGGATTTGTCTGTGCTTCTGTCCAGCCCGGCCCACTACTTTGTTTCCTACTCTTCAGCTCAGAATTTATTCCCACATCTCTGTCCTACGCATTGGGCCTGACCATAGAGCAGTGCAGCCTTTGACTTGGTTTTGGGGGGACAAGCCCCTCTTTCCCAGACCCCACCCCTTCCCAGACACTGCGCTGGCAGGGAGTGTCACATAAGGTGTCTTGCTTCTTAAGCTGTGGGGACACTTGTGCCCGTTAAAAAAGGGCAATTTCATTACCACCATAACCGTTCTATCTAGAAAGTCATGAAAGTTTTGGAGTTTTATTTCACTTTTAAATTCTACTATTTTTGTAAGCCAGGCTTACTGGAGTATAAATTAAATACCTTAGTAAATTAAGGTGTACATTTCTTTGAATTTTAACACATACACACAGTCATGTAACTTCCACCACAATGGAGATATAAAACATTTCCCCACCTCAGAAAGTTTCCTCCTGCCCCTTTGCACTTAATCCCTTGTCCCTAAATGCCCCTGATCTGTTTTCTGTCCCTGCGGTTTTGTCTTTTCCATAATGTCATATACATGGAATCATATAGTTTATGGCTTTATAATTGTTGAATGGTATTCCAGTTGTTTTTTGAGACTAGTGTTTTCTCGGTGGCAACATTAACTTTGAAATTCCAGTGAAAACCAATGGGAAATTATAATTGCTGTTAGAAACATTTGTCTTACAAACCACATTCAAAAGCATATCAATGTTGGGGCGCCTGGGTGGCTCAGTCCGTTAAGCGTCCGACTTTGGCTCAGGTCATGATCTCACGGTTCGTGGGTTCGAGCCCCACGTCAGGCTCTGTGCTGACAGCTAGCTCAGAGCCTGGAGCCTGCTTCAGAGTCTGTGCCTCCCTCTCTCTCTCTGACCCTCCCCTGCTCACGCTGCCTCTCCTCTCTCTCAGAAACTTAAAAAAATAAAAAAGCATATCAATGTTATTATATGAAGCATACCTGAATTCCATAGCATCTATTGATCTGTGCACATAATTCATGGACATGAGAGATCATGCCTAGCCAAACTAATAACTTTCTTTGACAGGGGAGGTGGAGGTGAGGGAATCAAGGAATTACTGTGCAAATTTTTGCTAAACTCCTCCTCTCATTCCCAGCCCACATAGAGAACTACAAATGATAAATGTTACCACGCCATGCATACTGCTAGTGTTTAATCAGTGCTGTTGCTGGGGAAACAAGATCAAGGACAACGGGTCTGCATAGAAAATGAATGTTTCTGGGGCACTACCTTGCACAGCTTGATTGGATTCATCTCATCTGAGTGTGTCAGTAGGCAACAGTTTGGTGAAGAGCGGAGAGAACTCATTCCAGGCAGAGTGAATGGCATGTGCAAAGGCCCTGTGACATTGTGCTACATCATACAAAGTTAGCGGAAACTCAGGGCTGACATTCAGCTGTTTACACTGGTCAGACCATCAATGTGCTCAGTCAGTATTCATTCTGATGGATGACACTGTGGGCTTTACCAACAGTTAAATATTTCTTAACATCCCCACTGAATGTGCTCGAAGGCAAGCTAGCCTCGGGCAGTTTAGGTGGTTGCACACTTGAGCCCAAATGAGAAGGAAGGGCCAAAGGAAAGGCACTTGAACCCAGGGAGTCGTGTTTGTAACGTACATATTGGACTGAGAGCCACCCCATACTGAGACTTCCTGGAGAGACTGGGCCTGGAGAACTTAACAGTAATAAGTGCCATGGACAAAGCTGGGGTCCTCAGAGTCCTTTTCTGGCTACCACCAGGAAAAGAAGCTGAACCAAAGCCACTCATGGAAGTGCCGAGCACAGAAGAACTCTTCATTAAATGTTTGTTGACCTGCTGCTGGGCACAGGACATTCAGGTACTTCTGTCATTTACTTTTTTCCTGAAGTCATGTGTCTGATTCATGCCTATTTTACTGGGACAGGTTAGGTTTGTCAGGTTTGGCCAAACAGAATTCTGTTCTGATTTCCAATATTTGGAGATTATCTAATCCAACTCTGATTTTGCAAATGAGAGCCCCAGTAATTTGGCTGAAGCCCCCGCTGGACAGTGGTTGCAGCTGTGACCGCAACTCAAGTTTACCAACTCAAAGTCAATTCACTCTCCTGTTTCAATGAAAATAAATTCTTTTTCCCTCCAAAGAGAAAAGTGTGCTGTGTTCCGGGAAGCAAGGCTGATTAAATTGCTGCTTTCAGGTGTCAGTTCAGCAAGGTCCTGGTTTGGTCTACAGCAGCGAGTAAATCTCGCAGATGAAGTGGATATAAAAAGAAAAAGCCCCACACACCTCATAAAACTTCAGCACAGCATCTCAGAGAGGCTGATCTCCACCAATTTTACCATGCCATCATTGGGGCAGGCCCTCAATCTATTGCCAAGAGCTGCCTGGACTGGTAAGGGTAGGGAGTAAGGTCCTGATGTTGCTCACTGATTTTCTGGGATAAAGAAACTGAATTAGGATTAGTCTGGGCAAGTGTTATTCTCAGTGCTGCTAGCTTGTTCTTTACGGCATAAACGACTTCCTTTTATTATGTTTTCCTCCTACACTGGTGGGAAGAATAAGTTACAGAATGTTACGTGTATGGTTTTTGTGACAGAAAAATGGGTGACTGCTCTAATTTCAGCAGGCCAGGGAGAGAATACTTCAAAAGGTTCATTCTGGTGAAACAGCTGGATTCCTTGCTGAGCGCTTTTGCCGGCCAATTAGGGTGCGTTACATAAAATGCAATTTGGACTGAGCTGCCTTCTTGCAAAGGTAGTTTAGATCTTCTGTGTAGTCTTAGCCCTCAAAATNCAAAAAAAAAAAAAAAAAAAAAAGCTTGCCATTTTTGAATTAACAAAAGATTGAGTGAATGAATAGAATTTAGCCATTAGAATTCTCTGAATGGCAAGTTATCTCCCCCATTGATGCCTTTGATGAGCTCGTAAGCTTAGTTGACGGTTTTGCTGTTCAGTTGGGGCAAAAGTGAATAATAAAGTAGTTAAGGGCCTTGTTTGGGGGGCTGACATTTAAACAGAACTTGCAGGTGCAGGAGAATCTCTAGAAGAACAATAGCATGCAGACAGGGAGCCTTTCTCATTGTCAAAGAAATGCCATGGCAACATCTCTGTGAAGCTGCGTGTGGGCGGATGAGACAGTGCCAACAGGCAAGTTCACCCTATGTGTGCTCAGGCATTTTGCATGGAGCAGTCTCCCTTGTAAATCTTCATGTAACTGTATATATTTAGTTACATATGCTTATATCAGCTACCCCCAAAGCAGCTTCTAATTGATACTTCCAGCTAAGAACAAGAAGTGGCCCTGAATAAATGTATCAGTGAGGGGGACGGAAAAGTCCGCACACAAGCCTACGCTGTATGAATAAACCTAAGAACGAAAAGGCACTTCCTAGCTTCAGGAGCGCTACAGGAATGTAATTTACCAGGGGGCATCAAGAACAGTCATAGCTACAGCAAGTCAGAACTCTGAGAGCAATCTGGATTCTTTCTGCAGGTAGAACAGAATTGAAAAAGTCTTTAAAAAATAAAACAAAACAAAACAAAAAAAAAGAATTGAAAAAGTCTTTTTCAGTTGAGTAATTTAGTGTTGATTACAGAGGATTCAGAGTAACTAACATTTTCCCCGTTTAGTTGCTTCGGTACGTGTGACCGACTGTGTTTTGAGGACTTATAAAATATCCTTCACCTGTTTAGATAATAGAGCTGAAGACCAAGAAGGGATTGGAGATGAGTGCAAGGAATGGGAGCAGAAAAGCCAGGAAGAATGCAGCAGACAGCCACCGACCTACTTCTCTGTGCTGGGACTTCTGATGTCTGCTTTATGTATATGCTCATTTATTTCTCGTGGTAATCCATCGAATGGTTGGAGAAACTATTTCAATTTCTCCCCTTCATTTATTAATTCAACACATGCTTATTTTGTGCTTATTATGCTCCAGGCTCAAGACTAGTCCCTGGAAATATACTAGTGATCCAAACAGGGAGTCTCAGGGAGTTTATATGCTAAAGGGGATATGTACATTAGTGCATGTAAAGGTGATAAATAATGGGAAGAAGAGGTAAATGGCACTCTGAGAATATTTGATGATAGGCCAGAGAAGGCTTCCTTTAGAAACACAGTTTAGGGGTGCCTGGGTGGCTCAGTCAGTTAGGTGTCTGACTCTTGGTTTTAGCTCAGGTCGTGATCTCATGGTTCGTGAAATTGAGCCCTGTGTCGGGCTCTGAGCTGCCAGTGTAGACTGCTCTGGGTTTTCTCTTTCTCTGTCTCTGTCCCACCCCTGCTCACGTGTGCCCTCTCTCTCCAAAACAAACAAACAAACAAACAAACAAAAGAAAAGAAAAAGAAAAGAAGCACAATTTAGCTGAGATTCTATGAATAGTAAATAACTGACTGAACTGAGAAGAAAACATGTTCTAGGCAAGTGGAAAAAATATGTGCAAAGGTCCTGTGGCAAAACTTGCAGTGATATGAAGGAATAAATTATAGCCAATCTATTACATAGGGGTCTTAAATGAAAATAATGGAGACCAATTTTGGCCAATTTTTGCTGAAAAGGAATTTATTAAAAGAATGAGTAGTTTACAAAATATCTCAGAGTGCTCTAGAAGCAAGTCCAGTAACCACATCCAAAATAGTTCCACAGAGCTATTTCCATAAAGATACCACTTAGGCCAGTATCACTGGTGCCATCAATCCTGGGCACTGGACATTGTTGTGATCACTGGAAACTGGACACAGCCACTCCTGTTGCTGCCACCTATGTAAGAAATGGAATTCTGTTTCTCTGGCATTAGTTGCTGAGTCCTATCCACTCTGGTGTGTCCACATGGCAAAGCCTTGTTGATATGTGTTCTAGCTACGAGGCAGGTTTGGAAGGCAAAGTAGACAATTAGATTACAGCTTTAAGTTCTGCCCGTTAGGAAGAATTCCCTTCTGCATTGACCTCACGGCCCATTAGGTCATTCCACTGGGACTTATATAACATATGTAGAGAGTTCTGCAAACTCAAATCCTCTAGGAAACTCCCCATCAGTTGAGGGAGGGGTGTCATTGTGGCAGGTGTAGGCCCCTGGGAATGTGAGCTTCCTTATGACAATTGTGCGTGATTTAAAACCTGTTCTAATACACGATGGTGTGCGTTCGTTACTGCTGCCTAACAAACTACACTGAAACACAGCAGCTTGAAACAGCAAACAGTTCTTTTCTTGTATAGTTTTCGAGGGCCAGGAACGTGGAGTGGCTCACGTGGGTGGTTCCGGCTCAGGGTTTCTCACAAAGCTGTACTCGAGGCATCCACTGGGCTGCAGCCATCTGAAGGCTTAACTGGGGCCGGAGGACCCACTTCCCAGAGGGCTCCTCACCTGGCTGAGGGTAAGAGGTCTCGGTTCTTCCCTTGATGTTGGCAGAGGGCCTCAGTTGCTTGCCACGTGGGCCTCTCCGGAGGATGCTGGAGTGTCTTCATTATGTGGCAGGTATTCCAGGGGAATTGAGCCATGAGAGAAAACACGGCATCCATCATCCCAATGTCTTTGATAACCTAGCTTCGTCATTTCCGCCGTATCCTGGTGGCCCCACAGACCACACCTGACGCAGTGTGGGAGAGGACTACACAGGGTGTGACCTGCAGAGCTGGAATCACTGGAGGCCATCTCAGAGACTGAGGACCATATATTGTTCCTTCTTTTTTAAAAAAATTTTATTTAATTTTTTTTAAAAATTTACATCCAAGTTAGTTAGCATATAGTGCAACAATGATTTCAGGAGTAGATTCCTTCAAGCCCCTCACCCACTTAGCCCATCCCCCCTCTCACCACCGTCCAGCAACCCTTTGCTTGTTCTCCATATTTAAGAGTCTCTTATGTCTTTGTCTTCCTCCTATTTGTATATTACTTTTGCTTCTCTTCCCTTATGTTCATCCGTTTTGTATCTTCAAGTCTTCATCCGTATATTACTCCTTCTTGCCACTGGAGTGCTCTGGGCACATCTGACTTCAGTGCTTGATATATCAGAACACACCCAATCAATGAGCAGAAACTCACATTCTGTGTCACGTGACAACCTGGTACTCAACATTTACCGATGTGTCGCAGCAATCCAGGTGCTGTACCTCAAAAGGAGAATAGTTACTTTCTAAACAGGGCATGATTTTAGTTTACAACCCTTCAGGGCTGTGGCTAAAGGTGTCCCCATGGGCTTGTCATAGGCTCCTTACAACATGCTGATCCACCACAGTCACTTAGATCTCCTTGGCCAAAGGACCAAATGGCAGAGCTGCTGTATGGTGGCCTGGACTGGCTGGTGAGACCTCTCTCAGTGCGGGTCCTATCAAAGCTGCGGCATATAAATGAGTCAGAGCAACACAGCCAGAAGAAAGCATTTAAACAAATCCAGAATGTGGGCCATTCTATAAAACTGTGAAAGCATACTGTACTCCCTGACAAGATAAAACCGTTTCCTTCTGGCATGTTTTTCCTCCCTTCCTTCCTTTCTTTCCTTCCTTCTTTCCTTCCTTCCTTCCTCCCTTCTTCCTTCCCTCTCCCTCCTTCCTTTCCCCCCTCCCTCTGTCTCCCTTCCCTTCCCCCTCCCTACCCTTTCCTTTCCTTCCCTTCCCTTTATGTCTTTCTCTTACTTTCTTTCTCCCTGGTATGTAGCTATTGATCTGGTGCTTTATTAAAATATATCGAAAGAAAGAAAGAGAGAGAGAGAGGGAGGGAAGGAAGGAAGGAGGAAAGAAAGAAAGAAAGAAAGAAAGAAAGAAAGAAAGAAAGAAAGAAAGAAAGAAAGAAAGGAAGGAAGAAAGAAAGGAAGAAAGAAAAAGAAATTTTTACAAAGCACCAGATCAACAGCTACATGGAGACTGTGTTAACCTGTTTTGGTAGAAACAGCTTTTGGAACATCAGCCACAATTTCTACATCACTTGAGTAAGCCAGCATAATTTTTCTAAGACTTAGCTGTCTTTTATGTTAACCAAATGTGTGGATTAAAAAGGTGATACAATAGGAATCACTACCTCTACATCTTTCAGTAGATCATCAGTTCTTCGAGGGAGCAGGATTGGTCTTGGCTTATAGTTTGGGAAGGAGGACAGAACTGCAGGGCTTCCTCTCACTTCTTTCTGCCACAATAGCCCTTCTTCTTCAGACCAGGGTGTCCATGTGGAATTTCTGCCCACTATAGAGTCTATTTATTCCGACCCTGCCCTCAAGAATGGGGAAATAACCTTGATCGGTGTTGGGGTCTCACTGGAGCTACCAGCAGATGACTCGGTGCAAAGTTCTCAGCGCCTGATCGTCACAAGTACCCTCTGTGACTGATGACCCATTGGAGTATTTGGGGACCATGGACATAGTGGTAGCTCAGAGCCTGAGTCTGATAATCTCCAAGAAGCTGGATAATTACCATTCCTCTAAGTCCACTTGCCCTGGTAAGCAGCCACAGTTTTCCTTTGGACAAGACTAAAAGGAACACTTAAAGTGTGTACTGTGGTTTGTCCGTGGGATCTTTTCTTTGCAATGGCCCTTCATTCTGGGCTTTCTAAGTCTGTGAATTCACTAACTTTGGGCCGAGGTATTAACAGCAGACATTCTGTGTCCACCCATATCCCCTTGGATCCCTTTTACAATTTCTGTGCCCCCTCCCCTGCTTTCTGGGTTCTTCTGCTTCTAATGTCCCATGACCTGCAACTTTCTTCAGACATTCTGCCTTTCAGTTGTAGGAGCCACTGTAGCCATGTGCACAAAAGCTGGGGTACCTGGGAGCTTGG